>NC_072805.1:35266500-35593000 GCF_028583425.1 Eublepharis macularius
AATGCAAGAAGTGAGATACAGGTCTTGGTGTGGAGCAGCATTCAAGCATGCTACGTGGATGGCTCTCTGCTTCCTTTTCTTCCTCTGGCCTCAAGAATGGCTGTCAATAAGCAGGTGGGATGGATGCTTTGATGGAGCTGCATCCGAGCACGGTGGATGAATAATGAACGCCCGTCTGTTTTCTTTGTTCATCTCCTGCCGTACTTATTCATTCAAATATTTTTACTACCACCTCTTCTTCAAATGCAGGAAGTGGGCACCCAAAAATCAACACAAGAATAGACACAAGCTATAAAACACTATATAACCCACTTCTGCAATTACCTCGTCAACACACTGAAAATCATTAAGCCCCGTATTGTGGGAAGCAGGGCTTTTTTCCAGCAGGAATGCGGTAGATCGGAGTTCCGGCACCTCTTGAAAATGGTCCTGATAATAACATTTGATTTATATACCAACCTTCAGGACAGCTTCATGCCACTCAGAATGGTTTACAACGTATGTTATTATGATCCCCACAACTGTGAGGTAAGTGGGGCTGAAAGTGCTCCGGGAAGCTGTGACTGACCCAAGGTCACCCACCTGGCTTCAAGCGGAGGAGTGGGAAATCAAACCTGGCTCTCCAGATTAGAGTCCTGCTGCTTTTAAGTGATTGACCCAAGGTCACCCAGCTGGCTTCAAGCAGAGGAGTGGGGAATCAAACCTGGCTCTCCAGATTAGAGTCCTGCTGCTCTTAAGTGACTGACCCAAGGTCACCCAGCTGACTTCAGGTGGAGGAGTGAGGAATCAAACCTGGCTCTCCAGATTAGAGTCCTGCTGCTTTTAAGTGATTGACCTAAGGTCACCCAGCTGGCTTCAAGTGGAGGATTGGGGAATCAAACTCGGTTCTCCAGATTAGAGTCCTGCCGCTCTTAACCACTACACCAAACTGTCTCTGGCTCTCTGAGATATCTCAAAACAAGCTGCTGCTTACCTGGCTGTGTGTCTGTAGATGGGACACGCAGTTATTTTATTATTAATAAATGCTGTATTTAAAAACAACAACTCCCCCCATCTGATGTTCATCAAGTAGCCCTCTGCTTAAATTGGCAGCGTTTTCACACATCTAGTTTTGAAAATACTCAGTGCCACCCTGTTTGACATACATTTGAGTCATTCAGCACTAAACCAAGCAGCCCTGGCAAATGGCTCACATTTGATCACCCTAGGAGAGCAGCGTGAATTCAACTGTTGAATGCCTTTGATGTGAAATTTGTGGCGTCCCCGGAATTGTCAGCATTGGAAAAACGTTGAGTTGAAGCAGAGGTGAAAAGAACATTCCTTGTGTGGTGTGCCGTATCTGCGATTTCCGATTCACACATGTGAGCCACCTCTTGTCACAGTCACCTACAAGGCAATTCTGAACAGAGTTATGCCCTTCCAAGCCCTTTGACTTCAGCAGTATAACTTTGCTTCGGATTGCCATGTTAATGATCAACTTGTATTTGTACATTCGCTTTCAGTTTCTGGCAGCTGAATGTGTGAACAGGCAACCCTGAAAAAGTATTGTAAGCAAGCTTCGTTGAGACTTTGGAATTTCCTTGTTGGTTGGTCAATGGTTGATCCTTAAATAAAGTCATGCTCTTGTGGATGGCTTGGTTTTCAGTGTTGCTTCCCGCCAGGGCTTTTTTTCTGGGAAAAGAGGTGGTGGAACTCAAGACCGCACAATGATGTCACTTTGGGTCAGCTGGAACAAAGGGGGGTCAGTTTTTTAAAGTTTAAATTGCCCTCGGTGAAAATGGTCACATGGCCGGTGGCCCCGCCCCCTGATCTCCAGACAGAGGGGAGTTGAGATTGCCCTCCATGCCAGCGGCCGAACAGCCAGGAATGGGTTCACAAACAGCTGAACAGTCCATTGAAAAACTGGCTCCCTGTTTGTGACTGGAGAACAAGATGTGAGTCGAACCAGTGGGTGTTCGAGCATCTCTAGTCAGTTCCTGTGTCCAACAGTCCATCATCAAAGTGTACAGTAATGCAGAGCAGAGAAATGTGCTGTGCATACATATGGGCTCTGGGCCATTCTGATGCAAATCCGAAGACGATGTTTTCTATAGCATGTCAATACCGAGTCACTCTGCTCAGCGTCCCGTTGAGGTCATCTTTCTCCACTTCCAACTATTTAATTAGAATTGGGGATCTGATCTTTGCATGCTGAAAATCCTTTTCTGTTCACTGTGGCGGCAAAGCAATAAACCCTCGGCCAGAGGCGTTTTTTTAAGCCAAAGACATTGCCATTACCCAGGTTGTTATAGGAATTGGCCTGCAGTTATTTGCTGTTTAATACTTACGGTATCACCGAAGGGAAACGGATTGACTCGCAGCTATGCAAAAACACGCCTTCAAGCATGCAGTGACAGGAACACAAGCTACTTAAGATCATCTTCATAAATATCAGAGCCTGGCTGACAGGTGAGAACATACCAAGATTCAGGTTTATAGTCAGAGATGTGATCAAGCAAGACTCAGTGATCAAACGGTGCTAGCAAATTAAGACACACCCTGGTTTATGGAATCCAGGCAACCATCTTTCTTTTGCCAAAAGTTCCAGTACTGCATATAACAGAATATAATCCCTCTGTCACATTTTTATCCTGTGCTGCTTCTGACAAGTCAAGGGGCAGTGCAGATGGTTCCCAATGAAACACATCGCGAGCGGATTGAAAGTGCATTATTCAGCGTGTGTGAAAATGCTAGGATGACGCTGCGACTGTCTTAATGATTTCATAGCGATTACTGCCCTATGAAATACCGTAATTCCCAAGTTCTGAACAAAACATTTAACACCCGCAGTCTAAGGCAGTCTGTTAGAATACAAAATAATCTTTCTGAGAAAAATGTAGGAGGCAATCCACTCCCAATCCACATAGGATGTCAGGTGTTGCTAAAATGCTCCCATTTTCTCTTCTGGCCCCATGACCTTCACTGTGGAGTTTCTGCTTGAACATAGCTCCAGAAAATAGACTGGCAAGTGCCAGCTTAGTTCTTTCTAAAATGTCAGTGGTTTAACATGAAATTGGGAGGTTTTATTGCATTCCCTCCTCCACTCCCCCACCCCTTGGGATTTCAGTTCCAAGCAAGCCGAGGCTAAAGTGACAGCATGTTTGTATTCCTAAAAGAAGTCTGCAAAAGGTAAAAAATGCAGTAAATTCAAAAGGTTCACATAGTTTCAATATACAGAATCCACCCTCCACCCCCTGCATCCTCACAGCTCCTCATTTGTAAGCCACGAATGGTGTCATCTCAGGTGGGGCCAGGAACAGAAACAGATTGTTAATTTTTTGACATGATGGGAGGATTACAATGAGTGATTCCGCACACGTTGGATAATGCACTTCCAATCCTCTTTATAGATCATTTGGAACGGATTTTTTTGTGTGCGGAACAAAAAATCCACCTCAAACGATTGATAAAGTGCATTGAAAGTGCATTATCCAACATGTGCGGAAGCAGCCAATATATATTTTAAAATGTATATATCAAAACTTTTATACAGCCTTTCTCTACAAAGTGGTTTGCACTTGTCTATCTGCATCATCTTAATGTTGGGGCAGGAGTAATAAAGAATGTCAGTGGAAATGAGCATAGCAAGATGAATCCAGGCATTCTTGGGTGGGGGGGAATCTCTGATGCCAAGCAAGGGGTAGGCACAATAAACAACAATCCAGTGGATCTTGCCGATGAGGTGCAGGGACGGCAGCTTCTGGCCTCACTTCAGGTAGGCAGGGCCAAACCAGAGCAGCCTCGTGCACATGGGACTGGCCTGGTGTATGTGCCAAGGGACAGACTCTAGGGGATGGTGGGGCGGGGCTAGGGCTGCCAGAGCTATGTCAGGAAGCCTTCTGCTGGCCAACATCTATGGTGAAACCATAGAGTTTCCAGCGATTCCTAGAGCTACGCTACATCACTTCAGGGTTTTCCTCAGAAGTGATGTAGTGGGGTGCATGGCATTGTGCACCCCCCCATGTCCTTACCCCTGAATCTCTCAATGGTTGCCAGGCCAAATACGCTGAGATAGGGCCCTTTTCCAGGACTGGTTTTTCCACCTGGTCCACCTGGTTTGAAGGCAGTGTATCACTAAATGCCAGATGATGGAGACAAATGGGGGGGTCATTTCTTATGGGCACCCAGAACATATGCATAGCTGTAGTTAAAAACAGGACTGCAAACTAGACAGACCCTTGATTCCATCTTTCAGAGATCTCCTTAGGCTTTTAATGTATTTTTACAGGGATTCATCTATATTTTACACGTTTTCTCATCTAGGACATTCATCTATATTTTACACATTTTTCTCATTTTTATACCTTATTTCATTTGAGTTACTTAAAGCAAAATTTGGGGCCATGGTCCTAAATGCAGTTCTATATAAAGGACATATGGAATAAAAGAGCAGATGTATGTGTTTCAGAAGCCAGTCATAATATTTTACAGCGAACTATATATGGTTACGAAATAACTCCCTCCCAGCAAAGATATCAGTCTATCCATTAGGCGAGCTACCAATTTTTGTCTACAGTGAATAGATAAGGTTGAACATCTCAGCTTCTCCGTCCTTCAACCAACCCCTGAGTTGGCGATACCAAAACAATGAAGACCTATTTTGTGCAGAACTTGCCGTTCTCTCTGCTGAAGTGAATGGAGAACCTTCGCAAACGAGAAACTGCATCTCCTCAGAGGCCTTCCGCTGCCATTGAGGCAGTGAATGAGGAATGAATGGATAGATTGATATCTTTTCCCCAGATCCCTCATCCAGATTCCATGGAAGAGTGGGGTCTCCCAGATTTTATTCCAACACCTTAACCTTGAAGAACTGCTGTCCAGTTTGGCTTCCAGCAACTCTTAGTGCTTCGCTTAAAATTAATCTCTAGTTTTGTCAGTATGAAGAAGATCCCATTTTTCTGGTACTCTCTGCCTTATAAGGGAGCCGTGTGTTTGGGTCAGTGTTGGAGAGGGGTCTGATAAACTGCTGGCATTCAAGATTGTTGAATGGAAAGCGGCTGTGTTTACTTTCTTTATTCTTGTCACCACCAGGGCCCCTTGAAATCAGTCTTCCACTCAGCATAATCAAATCAAATTCATTCTGCCCACCTCTCCAAATCTCCATTTCAAGAAGGGTCCAGAATTCAGTGGTTGGACATTTAACATCTCTCTCCCTCCACCTCCTTTTTTGGTACTGAAAATCCAGCTTAATGAAAACTCAAAGATTTCCTTACTATTGCAAACATTTGGCTGGTCCTAATGAAAAGCGTATTTACATTTAGTTTATTTTTTATTTTATTTATTTATGTCATTTACAATCCACCTTTCTCACTGAGTCTCAAGGCAGATTACAAAGGGTGAGATTAATACAGTCAGTATCAAGGACAATTTCATAAACAATGCCATAGGGTAAATAAAGACAAGTTTACCAAGACATAGCATTAGCAAGATTCCAATACAGAGTTGAAGAAATGCTGAAACAAAACACAAGCAGTTCTAGGGCCAGGGCCGGATGTAGATTGCCCGGTGCCCGGGACAACTCAAGCTTGGACGTCCTCACGTGCGTGTGCCAGTGGAGCGGCAGCAGCACCAGTGGCTGGGAGGCTGCCCGTGCCATTCACCTGCCCGGCTGAGGGAGCAGCCGGCTTGGCGTGCTCCCTGTCCTGTGGCGCAGGCGAATGGCGCAGGCGGCCTCCCAGCCCTCCGTGCCACTCGCTTGCCCAGCAGGACAGGGAGCACGCGGCAAGCCAGCCACCCCCCCTCAGCCGGGCAGGCGAATGGCACGGGCGGCCTCCCAGCCCTCTGTACTATTCGCCTGCCCGGCTGAGGGGGCGGCCAGCTTGCCGCACGCTCCCTGTCCAGCTGGGCAGGCAAATGGCACGGGCGGCAGCTCAGCCACTCGCGCTGCTGCCGGCATGCTCCCAGTGGCTGGCAGCTGCACCTGGCGCCCCCTCTTTGGCGGTGCTGGGGGCAGACTACCCCCTGCCCCCCCGATCCGGTCCTGTCTAGGGCTGATATAGGAGCATATATTTAAAGCAACAGAGAGTACATAAGGCAACATAGTGGTGAAGCCTATGGTCCCTAACTCATTAGCGAAACATCTGAGACCACCCCCCCCCCTACAGTCAGAGGCAGATCTACTGTGAAACTAATGAAGCTTAAGCTTCAGGGCCCCTAATCCCAGAGGGCCCCTGAAGCAACTTTTTTTTAAATAGGTGAATTTTTCAACAAAAAATAATGGAGTTTTTGAAAGTGTTTGTTATTAAAATGAAGCTATTTTAGTGGTAGAATCATAAGCCAATGGGTTGAAGTACTTAATATTGACCTTAGAATGGAGCATGCGCAGTGTTGTGGCTTCCCCTAAAGCAGGCTGGTTGTTCCCAGCAGCCTAGCAGGTCAGCCTGGCCCAGGAAGAAACTACAGCAGCATAAAGGTGGGGCAAGGCCTGCACAGATCTTGCCGTTTCAGGATCTGCTTTGGATTATTAGTGCAATCATTATAGATCTTTTAAAACAAAGGTGAAGTTACTTCTTGGGAAGTTTTTTACTGTTGGTTTTGAAAGGCCTGCATGGACCTTGTTGTTTCAGGGCCTGCTTTGGATTATTGCAGGTAAATGTTGGTAACCTGTGCAGTTATTAGAGACTAGCAACAGAACCCGTTATAAAAATAAATACAACGGGCTCCAGCAGAGGGCCCAAGGCCCTGCTGCCGCCATGGAGGCGGAGGGAAGGCTGCATGGGGTGGAGGGGCTCCTCCGCACCGTGGTTCCCCACTAGCTCTGCAGGCAGGCCTCTGAGGGGCCACAGAGGTGGTGGGGAAGCACAATGCGGCCCCACAGCCACTGCAGAGGTGGTGGGAAGGTCGCCTGGGGAGCCCTCCCCTGCACTGTGTCTTCCCGCCAGCTCCACAGGCAGGCCTCTGAGGGTCCACGGAGATAGCAGGGAGGCTGTGCAGGAGGGCTCACCCACACTTAGCCGTCCCATTGTCTCTGTGGCCCCTCAGGGGCCTGCTGCTGCTGACTCACTTTTTACCCTGGCACAGGAGCACTGCAGGGTCCTCAGTGCACCTGTGCCAGGGTAAAAAGTGAGTCATCGGGAACACGGCTCGGCTTTAATGTTTAAGGAGTCTATGATGCATCATGCATGTTTACGTTTCCCTAATTTTCATCCCCCATAACTCGGAAACTATCATAGCCTATGAAATTTTTATTCACACAAGTGACTTTGACATGTGAGATAGCCCAGTACAGCAATTTTAATCAAGATCTGAGATGTAGTGGTTAAACTTTTAAAAAAATTGTGGTGATCTGCCATGGAACAACCCCACAGAAGAAGATAACAGTGGTTACCCAGGCCCCGTTGCTGGTGGGAAGGAACTCATTGTATGGTCCGTTTTCAAGGGCTTCACCCTACCAACATGTTCTCTGCCATTTGGGCCTTGAGGTCCTTGCAAGGGCAGCAAGGCCCTTTGGCCCTTGTTGGATGTTGCCCTATTGTTGCTGGTTGCAAAGGGGCCCCCATAAGCATTCAAGCTTCAGGCCCCCCAAAATGTAGATCTGCCTCTGCCTACAATACAAAGGCCTTTTTGAATAATTTGGTTTTACACTGTTTGCGGAAATCTAGGAGAGTGGGGGGGGGGGGTCTCCTGGCCTCTTCGTGCAGGCTGTTCCACAGGGTAGAGGCCACCACAGAGAAAGCCCGTGTACAGGCTGCTGTTGATTTCACCCATGTGCAGAGTGGCACCTGCAAGAAACCCTGTTCAGATGAGTGAAGTTGCTGTGGAGGAACATAGGGAGGGAGTCGGTCCCATAGGTATGCCAGATGAGTGAAGCTGCCATGGAGGAACTTAGGGAGGGAGGCAGGCCTGTAGCTATGCCAGGCCAAGGCTGTGAAGAGCTTTGTAAGTGATAACCAATACCTTGAGCTGAGCAGGGTAACTGATAGGTAGCAATGGAGTGACCGCAGAACGGGGGTGATGTTCATGCTCCTGGTCGCTCCTGATAACAGTCACACCGCAGCAGTAGTGCAAGGGTCCCCTGACAAAGCATGGTGGACGCAACCACAAAATGGCTGACGTAGGCCATAGAGACTGCTACAAAATGGCTGCCCCAGCTTACTTTTGGTCTCACAGTGAAGATCATGCGCTGCTGCCCAAAGCAATGTGTTTTAAAAATATGTGCAGCTAATCAAATCTCCAATGGACAACCAGAAGTCTTGCTGGGCAAAAGCCCGCTACCTGAGAAACAAAGGAATCTAGCCTAATCCCTCTCTTCTTCTGTTGTACGACTCACATTTCTGAGCGGGTGATGTCTCAGGGTCATGACTCCCTCACCCTTTCTCGTGGCTCAGATGTTTACAGTGGCCTTTGGATACCTTGTGCTAATAAATGCGGCGCCTGCGATGCGGAGACGAGACGCTGGGGACGAAATGTAAAATGCACAGGGATTATTGCTTCGGCGGTCTATTTTTGGGACTTGAAGTGCACAGCCTGTGGCTGAGGCATTAGCATTGCGACGTCTTAATTAATGCCAATGCTTGTCTCTTGGGCGGGAGAGAGCAGGAAAGGGAAGAAGCAACTTCAAGACGAGGCTTACCACTCTGGATGTAGCCCAGGTGAGCAAGGGGGCTGGAAACGGGGCAATCAGAAAGCAGGCGCCAGCCCCTCTTCTCTGCTGTGGCTGATAATTGCTGATTGACAGGAACATGAAACGAGGGCTTATCATCGACGGATCTTGCACTTCATTTGGGAAGCTCCAAGTAACTTTCGTACACAGTTGTCTCCTGCGCAGCCTGGGGTGGACTGGGGTGAAACAGGCTGGAAGCAGGTGGGCCCAGCGGTCCCCATGGAGCTGGTGGAATTTGCAGGGGCCATTGACAAAGGGCCAAGCTATAAGTGACAAATGACACAGGTTGGACACTTGTCAGCTTCCCTCAAGTTTTGATGGAAAGTGTAGGCAGCTTGGCGGAATGTTGGACAAGTGACATTTGAAAAGTCCATTGGACAGCAGTCGGAGAGCCAAGCTGCAAGACCAGGACGCCTACATTTCCCATCAAAACTTGAGGGAAGCTGACAAGTGTCCCACCTGTGTCATTCGTCACTTGTAGCTTGGCCCTTAGCTTGCTCCTGGCCGCCAGTGGCTTATCGGGGCAGCAGCCCACCTGAACTTAAAAGGCCATGCCGTCTCCCTTGCTAAGACATGCTCAGCTCTCTACATGCCATAGTGTGTGGCTTGATCCTACTGAGTGATGGAGAAGGTCAGCGACTCCTGCTGTAGAGGGACACCCAGCAATTGCATTCCCAACCAGCCCCAAGATACAGTTCGTTCCTGCCATCTCTTATTCCTTTGCCTATTTACATTTGCTTTCTTGTGTTTGATTGCATTTCTATTTGTCATAAAGCACTTGGGGTCCCATAAGGGAGAAAAATACTAACAGACTTAAAATGGTAACAAAAAGGCTGGGCAGTAAATCATTTATAAATAAGCATCAAACTATTTAGGACAATCACCTTTTCCAAGTCCCCAGGCGAACACCTGCCATTTGGTTTATTCATGTGTGCATGTGCAGAGAGCTTAACACTGTTTAACTTAACAGAGCTAAGCATTACATCTTTTGAGCCATTACCATGTAGATCTTATCCTGATGTTACTCAGTAGTGGATCCTGCAGCGACTGCGGTTTGGTCTTTAAGGGTCAATACAAGAAAGGAAGCACAAGGTAGCTGATGAAGGCAGCGATAGCCAAGAGATCCAGAATTATCCCAGTGGTTGCGTTATTATTCAGCAGGTAAACGCGACATGCAGAAATTGAAAGAGGTGAGTTATCAATGGTTTCTGGCTGTGCAAAATGAGTGTCTGCGCTCTGGCAGTGGAGAGCCAAACCTGACCAGAGACGTTTTACTTCTATTAGTTTGCAAAGAAGCCTGATATAGCATGCCTGCATTGAATTTTTCTACTGCAGTCTCCTTTACTTGAGAATCCAGCAAAGCCGGGGAATGGTTTGTGAAGGCTAATGTTACTTGGATTAGATGATTCCAAGTTTTAGTTGGGAAAACTCTAAGGTTTCTTGGAAGCTTTTCAGAGCCTGGTATTAAAATGATGGAAATGTAAACAGGATTGTGTGCCACTGCCATAGATTTGAATCAGACTTGTTCAGAGGAAGAATACAACCTCTTTAGCAAACATTACCATGTCCCAGGATTGAAGCAAGACCTGCAGAAGGAAGCCTCAAGCCTGCCAGCTCACCAGAGCTGCAGTTACACACAAGCGGGGAGGGCCTGGAGTTCACCCCAAACTACATCCGGACTTCAGAGATCAGTTCCACTGGAGAAGAGGACAGCTTCAGAAAAGAGAATCTATGGTATCACATCCCTGCTGAGCCCCCTCCACTCCCCAAACTTGGCCTTTCCCCAACTCTGCTCAAAGATTGCCAGGAATTTCCCAACCCAGAGATGGCTAAACTAAGCAAGCTACAGTTTAAGATTATGAGGGTCCTCTAAATACAAAAGACTAAAAAAAGAAAGAAAGAAGAAGCCATTTGTTAAAAATTGGCAATGCTATGTAGCTTCTTAAAGTGGACATAGGTCAGGGATTCAGCATGTCTTAATCAGGACTTGCAACCCACTTGAGAAAGTAAAGAATTTGAGGATCCGTGAGTCCCCAGACTAGACCTATCTGCCAAGAGAACCCTCCAAAAATAATGCAGGCAGCCAGTCTATACAGATTTTGGTCTAGACTGCTTGACTGTACTCTTAGCAGCTTGGGGCCTATTATCATAGAGTCCTAGTCATGGGGCAGGGGGTATGTTTTGAGTATTGCCAGGATCAGGGCTCTACGTAGGGACAGGATCAGGAAGGACAGAGCAATTAAGGCCCGTGCTAAGATTCTGCTATTGATTCTTGACAGTACAACTTCTCATTGAGAGCTGCTCTTGCCTAATAACTTCCCGAACCACTCCTTTGCTGAACTGCTTCCTGTACTCCAGGCCTTGACTCCTTCCTGGCTGCCATTTTCTTTGGACAGTGAACCTTATTCATCCATCCACCCACAATCTGTGTTACCATGACTGATAAGGCTGGGCTGAACTTGCTTGTTCAGCAACAGGTCAAGTGGTTTGGTAGCATTGTCCATTGGCAAAATCATTTTGGACCAAGTTGTTGAGGTTCTATGATGATAAATGACAGGGCAGAGATTGATTTTTTTAAAGCTTTGTGTTGCTAAGTTTTGTGGAGGTGGAAGTCTGAGAGCCAGACCACATGTTACGAAATACACGAGACCGAGCGAGTGTCTGTATTCGTACCTCACCCCAAGTTCCCGTGCCTAGATGAGTATGTGTCCTGGTCCGGCCACATGTTCAGATCATCTGTTTTGTGTGTGGCTGTGATGGCGAGTGTACATGGTCTCGATCATCAAGTCGGCAATGTAGAGTTTCCGTCTCCATTTTCTTCCGCTTCTCGCCCTGGGTCAAATACAGATGCATGATGGGATACCGTTTGCCTGTCTTGGAGGAACGCCAAGAGAACCCATGCAAAGGCAAACACGAGTTTGATTATGGTGCTGCAAGACTGGCGAGTGTACAGGGGAGACCCGTGTAAGTTGGTTCGCATGTCATTTGCGTGAAATTAGTAACGTGTGGTCTGGCTCTTAGCAACTCACTTGCTTTGTCTTTCTTCTAGAAGGGATGCTTTCTCTTATCTGGATGGAAAGATCTGGGCATGGGGTACCATCCTAGAGAATTTTATCCTAGTTGGAGTGGGGAGGATTGTGTTTCTCATTGAAATGACTATCAAATCGATCAATAAGCCCAAATATACGATATGAAGAATGCAAAGAACATTTTAAACAAGCAAAATGAGCCAAATATGAACCCCAAAGGACATTTCTGTGCACATTTCTAAAAACTTCACAAAACTTGGTAGTGTCTCAGATTGGCACAATCTCTGTTCTACAGCATACTAAGGGCCAAGCTACAAGTGACGAATGACACTTGAACGGCAAGTGTATTTCTCCCTGTTCACTTGCCCTCCACTCAATCCACTTGCCAGGCAAGTGTCTTTCATCATGTGTAGCTTGGCCCTTAGTTTAATAATTCATCTTTTTCTACACAAGAAGCTCTGTTAGGATTTCAATCCACATTCTATGAACTCGCCCTGAAAACCAAATCAAGCTCTTCAGATCTATGAAATGGCTTCTAATGTCTTTTCTTAAAAGATGTAGTTGAATTTTTTTTTTACATTCCTTATTTAATTTTTCTTGCTTTTTGGCCTCCATAGTTTCTCTTGCTTCTCATTGTATTTTCTTGGATTGGCCTTGATGCCCAGAAACAAAAAGTTCAATCATTTTTTTACACCCCATTCTTGACCTTTCTGAAACAATCGCTGGCTGATTTTTCCAGACTCCTTCTTTAATAGTCAAGGTTAAGCAAGGGCCAAGATGTTCACCTGATTTCACTCGCTCTGCTGAGCTTCTTACATGTAAAACAGCCCTTCTTCTGATGCCAGATTCGCTTACCAAAAGTTATAAGCATATAGCTGGTTTATATCATCCTATGCTTTTGAGAAATGATCAGGGCTGAGTTTGTCTCTAGCATGCCCTAAAAGAGACAGCAAGTTTCCTTTGCTATTAACATTTCATCAGTTGCAAACGTGATAGGTTTATGAAAATGAATAATTAGAAATGATAGCCTTGGCAAACGCATCCTTATTTATAAAATTGGAACTGGAACGAATGACTTCTACTTCAGTCCTACGGTGAAGTCTAATCCATTTCCCCCCCCCTTGTGAGCTAAGTATTATAATGGAGAGGTTTTTAGTATATTACCAATAATATACAGAAGCACATTATGCTGAGTGAATGTTTTTAGATGTAATGAGTCCAGTGTTAATTATACAAAGGCCTTCTTGCAAATCTAGGATACCATCTGTCCTTGAGCTATCTTTTCAATGTCTCTCTGCTCTTCATCTCTTTTACACTGGAGGAACTAAATAAAGGGAGAGGCCGCAGCATCCATTAAGGAATAAATGATGAATTAACTAAAGGCTGCCCAAGCAGATTACACATAATCAGATTTTTACTGTTAGTCAGAAAGATAAAATTTCTCTACATTTGTGAGGTAGCTTTGCTTAACATAGGGTGAAGTTTAAGAGCCAAGCTACAGGTGATGCCTTGCACAGGTTGGACACTTGTCAGCTTCCCTCAAGTTTTGATGGGAAATGTAGGCGTCCTGGTTTTACAGCTTGGCTCTCCATTACAGCTGCAAGACCAGGATGCCTACATTTCCCATCAAAACTTGAGGGAAGCTGACAAGTGTCCAACCTGTGTCAGGTGTCACTTGTAGCTTGGCTCTGAGGGCCAAGCTACACATGATGAATGACACTTGAATGGCAAGTGGATTGAGTGGAGGGCAAGTGAACAGGGAGAAATACACTTGCCGTTCAAGTGTCATTCGTCATGTGTAGCTTGGCCCAGTGTCTCTCTGGGCCAAGCTACAAGTGACGAATGACACTTGAACAGCAAGTGAACAGACTAGGGGCCAAGCTACAAGTGACGAATGACACTTGAACGGCAAGTGGATTGAGTGGAGGGCAAGTGAACAGGGAGAAATACACTTGCCGTTCAAGTGTCATTCGTCACTTGTAGCTTGGCCCTCACATGTATGCCTCCTTGTTCACTTGCACTCCACTTGCGCTCCACTGATCGAATGTATCGCCAGCAGTAGGTATGGCTGTTTGGACTGAACAACACTGAACAACACTGTCCTGCATCTACTGCAACACTGCAGGCTTCTACCCTTTCATTAACTTTTTCCTAACAGTTGGATATTCATGAAGTGATAAATGGGACTTCAAATATTGGATTGTGTATTTATGTTTCCACCATTGCGCATTGCTGAAATTCGTATTTGTATATATGTCTAAATTTGTTTTCATTGATTTTGATTTCTGAGGCACTATTGGCACTTTATATAAATTAGTTTTGATTATTCTGTTAACTTCGTTCATTTCTGTTGACTCTATACTTCGGCGGGGGGGGGAGGGCTTTTTGCCTTCTGTTATATAACCTCCAGGTGATGGCTGGAGATCTCCCAGAATTGCAACTGATCTCCAGGCCATAGAAATCAGTTCCCCTGGAGAAAATGGCTGGTTTGGAAGGTGGACTACACTGCTAAGTTCTCTCCCCTCTCCAAACTCTGCCATCCCCAGGCTCCACCTTCAAAATCTCCAGGAATTTTCCAACCTGGAGCTGGCAACCCTAAGTGCAAGTGAACAGGGAGGAATACATGCGAGTCTGTTCACTTGCTGTTCAAGTGCCATTCATCACTTGTAGCTCGGCCCTAAGTCAGTGGCTAGCTTTGATGCTTTCCCGTGCAGATTTTTGGCCCTTCTGCCAGTTGCCGATGACTGATATGACTGATATCCCCCCTCCCGCGTACTTGACACATTACAAGTGGAAATTTAAAGCTGTTTTCTCTCAAGTTGCATATTTTGCAACTTTACCAAGTGGAAAGAAAATCCCGAGCTTTAAAGCAGCATGAACAGTAATGAATCTATTGTTTACACAGCTGGTCGTTAACTGTGATTCATCCTTTAGACACCAAACGGTTACTTGGCAATTTTTAGCTCATCTGAAAAGGATGCGAAGATGCAGGGCTAAAAAAATTAATTTGTCTCTTAGTTTTGTTCTCCGTTATTTGACGCCCTATGAGACCTTAAGTACAGCATCTCTTCCATCTTGTACTTTCGTTCTTTCCTCCCTGTATGACACCCCCCCACACACACTGCTTTCCTTGCTCCTAAATCTCTTTATTGTGCACTTTAGATGAATGAACTATTTTTGTACTGAATTATTACCTTTATATTGTAGTGGTTTGTATTTATACATTGTGGAAATTGGTTTGAATTATTATTGAATTATTGAATTATTGTTTTTTCTCTGGATTGACAGTGATAATAACGGTTGTATTAGTATTTGTCCCACCAGTTGGATATTGTAAAGTTTTGATATTCATTGTTATGTATAATGTCTCATTTATTGTAGATATTGTTGAAATTGAGCACTTCAGCACTTTATATATAAATTATTATGACATTACCATATCTTTGATTGAGTACTCCGGAAAAGAGTTGTATTGTGGTTTTCCTAAATCTCTTTTGGCAATGATTGTCCATGTTTTTAAATTGTTAGGCCAAATGGACAAGTGGATTCCGCATTCAATCCCATCCCAGCTCCATACATTCTGAGAGCGGAATAAATTGCGGCAGGATTCACTTGTCTCAGCATTGGGTATCAGACCGAGAATATTCTCTCTCTCTCCCTCTGATTTGGATCGGTTGGCTCCCACATCACTGGCACAATGTTGCTCTTGTATTTTCTTCATTTTCTTCTCTCCCTCTCTCCCTCTCCCTCTCTCTCTCTCACTATACCATCTGTTTATCTTTCACACCACAGAGACTATTGTGGAACTCAGCTTTGATTGATGTTAAAATGTGGGATTTTTTTGGTGGGGAAGGGGTGACTCTGGAATTCTTAAGCAGATGGTGATAACGAGGCTGTGAATATACCTCTTGCACGGAACGCTTGAAGAGGATCTCTAAATATGGACTTTTGTGGAATGCAGAAGGAAAGGTAATGGTAAGGTGGTGTGCTGAAGGCCTTTCTTTCCAGTCTGACCTGTAGAAGACTCATTCTGGAACCACCTTAAAAACACTCACCATTGAAGAGTTATAGATCCAGAGGATCCAGAGGAGTTAGCCGTGTTAGTCTGTAGTCGCAAAATAGTAAAGAGTCCAGTAGCACCTTTAAGACATCTGATGAAGAGAATTGTGGTTCTTGAAAGCTTATACTACAATAAAGTTGGTTAGTCTTAAAGGTGCCACTGGACTCTTTACTCACTGAAGCATTATCTGCCTGCTGACGGAGGGGTAGGCTGATCCTTTAACTTAATCAATCCTGAAGGGCCGCTGGTGGCCAGGAGAAAGCCGAGTCCAGTGGCCCCTGTACTGCCAGTGACATAGGACCTACTAGACTGAGCTTCGGGGTATGACAACGGGTGCAAAGTAGCCCCAAACCCATTGTTCTCATCACAGTGGCCCAGTGGTCCATGTTAGCCAGAGCCTACAGTACCACCAGCACCTCAAGGACTCCTTGCTTCAGGAATATTTTGACATCCTGGTCTGCTTTTTATTTTGATGTAGCCAACAAAGGCTAGAAATGTCATCTCTAGAGGCACACTCTCTATGTATACATGCCTGTTTTTAGCTTAGCGAGTGTCAGTTGATGGATGGGGTCAGTGGAGTTTCTCCTAGCCAAACAAAGCTCCTGGCCTCTTCAGTCTCAGAACATTTTCCAAGCTGCCACCAGATGTGTAGTGGTTAGAGTGTTGGACTAAGATCTGGAAGACCCTGGTTTGAATCCCTTCTCTGGCATGGAAGCTTCCTGGGTGACTTGGGTTGGTCAGCCCAACCTACCTAATTGGATTTTTGCAAGGATAAAATGGAAGGAGGAAGGATGATGTTGTAAGCTACTTTGGGTCCCATTGGAGAGAAAAGTGGGGGTATAAATATCCCCTCAAAATTATTCCCCAAGCTATTTCTCTATCTGTGGCTGAATTAGAGATGTTGTGAGGTCCATGACTGGATATTCCAAGTTTTATTATTATGTTTTAAAGTAGGTGCATCCAGCTGCAGTTGGGATCCAGACAGCTCATAGAAGGGAGTGGTTACTTGTTCTATCCCTCCTCTGGTTTCACCTATCAGAAATGAGGGTCACTTCACATGTTATAAAATCCTTGACTCTGTTGACCATCAGCACACGGATTTTACACCAGATCTTCAATGGGAGTTTTGCGTCTCATGTGTGTCCTTTTCTCCTTGTGATTGGGGTGCAGAGCCAAAATACATGAACACATGAAGTTGCCTTATACTGAAACAGATCCTTGGTCCATATGGTCAGTATTGTCTATTCTGGCCGGCATTGTCTCTCCGGGGTCTCAGGAAGAGGGCTTTCACATCACTGACTATCTTATCCTTTTAACGGGATACTTCAGGAATTGAACCTAGGACCTTCTTTATGCCAAGCAGATGTTCTAGCACTGAGCCATGGCCCCTCCCTCCCATTATGCTACTAGTGCGGCCACATATAAGTTTTGCATGAATCCAAGAGTAGCTTCAGTGGGCAATTGGAGGAAGAGAAAATGGGCCAAGGAATGTGGAAGGCTGAAGCTGCTTTTACTTCCATACAGGGGTGTGCACCTAAAAAAGATTTGGGTTTCCCACTTTGGGTTTACCTGAAGCAATGCAAACAGCTAGAAAAGTGCTGTGGGCATGGCTGCTGCCATTTTGCCTGAAGCTTCCTGAAGCGATATGAATTGCTTCAGAAAGTTTTGCTTTCGGATTCCTGAATTGGCTCAGCAATGCTGGGGCTGATTCGGGAATCCCGAATCTTTCCAAATCAGGCCTGATTCGGGTTAAAAACCCAAATCGGAAACCCGAAGCACACATCCCTACTCCCATAGACTGAGAAAAGGGATGTCTGGGATTTGTCTGGGATGCACAAAACTACCATTCAGCCTCTGATGCAAAGTCCTTCTGTTATCCACCAGCAGGCACAGGAGCTTTGTAATGTGTGAAGTGGTCCTCTGACTATTACTAACCATGAAAGGAAAGGTGCTGTCCTGCTTCCTGGCTCCACAGTCAACTGCTCGTCTCCTGCCTGCCCAGCCCAATTCTCATTTCCTCCAGATTTACCAGTCTTGAGACTCCTGCATTTCTGCACCAGCATAGTATTGCGATTCATAATGTTGTATGGGAGACTTGATCCTATCCACCGGAGCCCACCTTGTGCTGTGCTGTAGGATCAGACCTTGAGATGCCATTCAGGGCCTGCTCTTCCTACATGCATGACCTTTTTGATACAGCAGTCTTTACGACGAGAGGGAGACAGGCATCCACTGGAATATTAACGTAATATTGTTTGGAAGCGCACAGCAAACACATGCATTATGCATTGTGCTGTAATCATATGCCTGTTATGTTTTGCTGTTCCATGGCGATCAGCTGGGCATATTTTTATTCCCAACTGAAATGCATAAAAATACACCGTCTAATTTCACCAAACTTCAAAGTAATTATCAAGTGTTTCTCCCCCCCTTTACAATTTCCCATGTACTATTTTTTCAAAATGAACTACCTCTCTCTCTGAATACATATTTGGAATGTACTTATTTCATGGGTGCACAAAGAGGAACTGATTTTGAAAAGAGACTGCAGGCTTGTCTGCCTGAGAAAGGACTCCACGATGCCCTTTTGATGAAGATGCACTTGTAACAAATTATTTGCGTCACATTACAGGGGAGAAAACATTGGCCTTAATCTCGTTCACATTCCTTTGGATTTTTCTCCATTTTACCTCTGATTTCCCCATTTCCCCCCTTGCTCCCTCTCTTCTTACACTGTCATCATTCAGATCGTAAACTCGTGGGTCAGAATTCTGTATTTATTTACACACCAAACCAGTGTGGTGTAGTGGTTAGAGTTAAGGACTAGAACCTGGAAGACCCAGTTTCAAATCCCCCATCTGCAATAGAAGCTTACTGGGTGAACTTGAATCAGTCGCTCTCAGCCTGGCCCACCTCACAGGGTTGTGAGGATAACATAGAAGAGAGGAGTATGATGTAATCTGGTTTGGGTCCTCATGCGGAGCGGGCTATGTATCCTTGCTTTGGTTTTAATCATTGAATGTGTTTTTTTATAATGCTGTGTTTTTAATTGTTGGCTGCTTTGGTGGCCCTGGTTGGTCAGAAAGGTGAGATACAAAATTTGTCAATAAAGATGAATATGAGATGAATTCATGAGGAAAAGAAATAAAGAGGAAGCATGTCAATCAACCTGGCAAAACAGATGACTCTTAAGGTGACCTTTGAATGCCAAGTGGGACGGATTCTCTCAAAGCCTCCTGACACTCTAAGAGTCTCTCTTCATGAGTCTCTCTACAAGAGTCTCTCTACACAAGACATCTGACGCTTGTTCTTCATGTGTCGGGAGATGCAATGTTAGCTGGGAAGGATAGTTTTGAAAGACAGAGCCAGTGGAGATCACTCTGGATGAGACAGATTCTCTCACAGCCCTCTGCCTCCTCTGGCATCTCCCCTTCCAGAGCCTTTGCCCTGCCATGGCTGAGTTCATTCAAAGTTTTAAGCGGCAAGGGCAGGAAAGTAAAAGCTCTGGAAGGGGAAACAGTTCGGCATGCCAGGGGCAGTGGAGAGCTTTGAGAGAATCTGTCCCTTCCAGAGCGATATCCACCGGCTCTTTCAAAACTATGCTTCCCACTTAACATTGTATCTCCTGACACTTGACAGACATGCGCCCAAGTGTCTTGTGTAGAGAGACTGTAAGAGAAGAAAGACAAAGTGAGCTGTATCAAAGGCTGAAAAATGATCCAAATGAAAGAGAGCAGATCCACATGTTTTGCTCCCAGAAGATCATTGAAAATATAAATTGCAGAATTCTTGGTCAAATGAAAAGATCACCAATGCGTGTGATGGTTCTGGTGGTGTGCTATTTGGTCTGTTGGGGTCCCAGTCTATTGAGCTGAAGACCACTGATTTAAGCCAGTACTCACACCACACCTTTGTAGCCGTGAATTCAATATGTTGAGTGGGATAGTATTCATTTACCCGTTGATTTGATTTGCCAATCAATTTAACGGGGAGAGAATAATTATTTCTTCATCCTACATAACTTCATGAACCTGTCTCACATCCATCCCTCTTACATTCACACCTTTTAGCCTTTACTTGCGTAGAAGGTACCCCATCTCTTTGTTCATTTTGGTTGCCTTTTTCTGAATTTTCCCAGTTCTATGATATCCTCTCTGATACAGAGTGATTAAAATTGTGCATAGTATTCTCGGTGGGGTCTGCAGTGGATTTTGGTGAATACAGGTTAGGTCTGTGCTGATCTGCATTCAAAACTAAGTCTAGCTCTCAACTGCATTGTGTTGGCTCTCCACCCTGTGATTCCAAGGATTCCAGGACAATTAGTTGAGAGACTCCCCTCCCCTTTCCTGGTTCAGCTCAGAGCTTAAAACCTTTAGACTTCCAGCAAATCCACTTAGCGGCGTGCTTATTGTTCAGGTGACAATTAAAAATGAGAGGCAATATTCTGCATCTGGCACAATAACAATACACTACTTAATTTCATTTTCTTCCCTAGCTTGGGCCAACAGTCACTTCTTGCCTTTGGATCTAAAAATATCTTCTCCTTTTCGCATTTATTTATTTTTTTTAAAAAACATGACATCCGTTTAGAGTTATTTTTAATAGCCTCCAGCATAAATAAGAATTCCCCCCCGCCCTGAAGGCCTAGGTTTCAGAATATGAATTCCCTTGTTTAGCTTCATTTAGGTTCATGCTTATGGTCAAACATGGCCAAATCATGTCTAGATGCTGAGACATCTATGAATGGATCTTCCCAGTATTGGAAATGGTAACTCTACTAGGGTTGCCAGGCTGAGCCAGGCTGAGCCTGGCAACGAGCAAGAGAGTTGGGGTGGGGACATGAGTGTGTGTGCCACTGCGAGTTTAATGATATCACTTCTGGGAAAAACCATGGAATCACTGGAAACTCTATGGTTTTATAGTCTGTGGTAAAGCCATTGTGTTTCTGCCAATTCCTAGAGCTACCTGTCATCACTTCTGAGTAGAGATGGGCACGAACCAGAAAAAAAATAAACTGTGCAGTTCATGGTTCGTCGCATTTCACGAACCATGAACTTTCACAAACCTGCCCCCGGTTTGTGAACCGGTTCGTTTGGTTAGTGCAAACATCACATCCAGGTCAGCAAATGTCACTTTCGGGTCAGCAGAAGGTCACTTCTGGGCCAGCAGAAGGCCACTTCTGGGTCAGCAGAAGGTCTGCAGGAAGTCCATCCCCTGTTGCCTAGGAAACTGATAGATCGGCGCCAGGCTGTCTGCAGTGACAAACCAAAAAAATGAACCAAACAAATTAGCCTAAAGTTCATGGCGGTTCATCAGAAATGGGCTCCGATGAACCACTGGTTTGCAAACCACGAATTGGCCTGGTTCATCACAAACTTTGGTTCGTATTTTGGTTTGTGCCCATCTCTACTTCTGAGTTTCTCTTGGAAGAGACGTCACACTTACAATACTACTGGGGTTTTTTAGTTCCCTCACCACCACTTGCAGTGGAGGTGGACCATGGGAGCTCAGGGCAGGGGATCTCCCCCCTCCACCACTGGGGGCCTGGCAGCCCTAAACTCCACAGAGTCTATTTTTGGATTGTGCAGAAGAACAAAGGGGGTTTAACTGTTCCCCTGTGTGTTTTTCCTACACTGCTCACTTCCTGTGCTGTTATTAGCAAAGGGGGGGGGGATGCCTGATTTTTTAGCACAAAGAAGGGGAGAGAGGTCAGTTGAATTGGTGAAATTGTGCCTGGTTAATCTGTCTTTCCCTTCTTCACTGTGGTGACTGTTTCTCTTTCTAAAATGCGGGGGAGATTAGCCTCATTTAAGTATGACCAGAAGCAATTCCTAATTAGACTGATAATGGTGTTCAAGAGACCTTATATGCTTACATGATTTATTTGGGAAATGTGCAGCCATCTCTCTTGCTTGAGGTACACGACAATAAAAAGTGACAACAATTTACCAAACATTTTTTTAAAATGGTAAAACCAATCCCGATCCGATCCAAGCCACACAGTCACGACTGACCCTCAGCTACTCCGTAGATCGTCCCCCTCCAGGCCTTTCTGTCCTATAGCGCGTCGAGAGAGATCCGCAGAGTCTCACAGTGAAGTTTTTACAGGGTAGTTTACCATTGTTTTCCCCAGCCCAATACACTTAGCCGTACGACAGCCACGAATGGTAAGTCATACGTTGCCACCCCCTTGGCACTTTGACCCAGTGTGGGATAAGGGGGGGGGGTAAAACCAATACAAAGCAGAAATCCTGCACCACAGTACAACCGATAGATGCAATAATAAAATGGCCACAAAACAGCATAAAAACACCAATAAACAAAACAGCAGCAACAGCAAAAACAATTTCAGGTCAGTCCTAAAACAATTGTAAACCACCCACCTCACAGGGTGATTATTGTGGGGATAAAAATAACATAATTTGTAAACTGCTCTGAGTGTTAAGTTGTCCTGAAGGGTGGTATATAAATTGAATGTTGTTGTTGTTAAACATGTGGGATATGGACCATCCGATAGCAACTAAAAAGGATGAGATAAACTTTCTGTTTAGGTATTTATTTAGATATTTATACTTCACTTTTCTTCCCAGTGTGGTGGACCCAAGGATCTGGTGTGGTATATTGTTTAATGTTGATCTAGGATCTGGGAGCCCAGGCTCAAATCTTGCTATGGAAACTTGCTGGGTGACCTTGAGGCAACTCACTCTTCTCTCAGAGCAAAGCTACAAGTGACTTTCTTCACATGTAGAACACTAGATTTTTCTCGCAAGGATACCTGGGAAGTGAAGTCCGAGTGGTCCTTCCCCTCTCTGTTAGAATCACTGCCTGAAGAGCCACAAGAGGGCTTCGTTTGGGAGCGGGCAGCTGCTACTTTCTCCCAGGGCATCCTGCAGGCTGCCTGCTCCCGGGGAGCTGCTCTGGAGAAAGCGGCCATGTTGGTGAAGCTTCAGCCGCAGCGACAGTGGAAGGATCTGCTGGCGATTCTTCTGCTGTCACTGTGGCTGAAGCTTCACTGACACTGACGCTTCCAGAGCAGCTCCCCAGGAGCAGGCAACCTGCAGGACACCCTTGGAGAAAGTAGCAGCTGCCCGCCCCCAAACGAAGCCCTCTTGTGGCCCTTCAGGCAGCGATTCTAACAGAGAGGGGAAGGACCACTCGGACTTCACTTCCCAGGTAACCTTGCAAGAAAAAAACTAGTGTTCTCCACGTGAAGAAAGTCACTTGTAGTCACATTCTCAGTCTAACCTCCTTCACAAGGGTGTGGTTGTATGAGAACAAAAAGAAAGAGAGGAGAACAATGCAACACATTAAACAGGTTGGGCAAGGAGCAAAGATTTATCCTGGGCCCTGGTGCCTAATTACCATAGGCTAACAGGGAACTGAACAGTCCCTTTTAGCAGAAAATGGTTTGGGGAGGGAAATCTGGAAAGGGGAAGAAGCAGTCTGGAAGGGCATCTCATCCTGCCCCCTTTCTGTTCCGAATTCCTTTCCCACTCTGATGCATTTTTTAAATAAAGCAGATTTACAGTGCAATTCTAAGCAGTCTAATCCCATTGAAATCAACGGGCTTAGACCAGAGTAACTCTGCTTAGCATTGCACCGTCCTGTGAATGCAAGATGATGCTAGGAGCCTGGATTCTACATCCTGTAATATTTGCATTGGAGTCCTTTAGGTCAAACATCATGAAAATTTAGCTCATGAACAGATTAAAACCTGGGGGCTTCCTTGAGGTCAGTGGGATTAACATGTGGATCCAAGGAGGCTGATTTCCCCCCACCTCCTCTTCCTCCTGTTGATAAGAACTTCAAACAAAACTGCTCTTAAAAAAATTACACTCAAACTGATGAGATGAATCCCCCCCCCACACCTGCTCCATCATGTACAAATCTGAGGAAATGATGAGGACACCTCGACGTGAAACAGTTTCTAGTGGATTCTCGCCCGCTGCTCTTTGGTATGCAAAGTCAATGTAATATTTTCAGTAGTTTCCTCTAATGCCTGCTTTGAGGGCAAGATAAGGTATCTCAGCTATTTCATATGGCATTGAGTGGAAATTCAGCATGCAAATTACAGCCTCAGACAGGCATATTTGACATAAAATTATTTAAATTTGTTAAGCTGCTTCCATTGTTATAAGGGGGAAGAAGATTCTCTCTTGCTTTCAAATATGTAGTTAGAGAAAAAAACGGGAGGGGTTTTTTTAAAAAAAGAAGCAAGCAGGTCTACTTAAAAAAACTATTTTAGAGCTCCCCCCACACTTCTGTTTGAAACTTAGTACGGGCAAACTCAATTGAGACATCCAAATATGCTGGTTGTTCATTTGGCAATGACTGAGTTCAGTTCCTGGTGTGGATTGCAAACTTAATGGCCATTTCCACACGACTTTCCCCCTCATGCAAAACCGTGCAAAACTCATGGAACGATGGGTCTTCATGGCGCGATTTTTTTTAACTCCCGTATAGTTTCAGGTGGGTAGCTGTGTTGGTCTGCCGTAGAAAAGCAAGATTCAAGTTCACTGGCACCTAAAAGCTCAATAAAATTTCAAGGGTTCGAGTCCAGTAATAACTTAAAGACCAACAAGATTTTCCAGGATATAAGCTTTCGAGAGTCACACACCCATTGTCCTATATTCGATATCTGATGAAGGGAAATTTGACTCTTGATAACTTATACCCGGGAAATCTTGTTCGTCTTGAAGGTGCAACTGAAGTAAAATCTTGTCCCTCCAATTCCCTCCCAAGTTGTTTCTGGGGGAGCTCCATTTCAAGCTGCAGCAGGAACAGGTAAGAAGGGAAGTCATGCTTCCACGGACAAAAATCCTTCCACCTGTGGAAATTTTAGGTGGGATCCATCCCATTATGAGGAAGGACGGGTGGCAAAGGTGCTGTGGATGATGTGTGCATCTCTACTTGTTATATGTATTGTCGAAGGCTTTCACGGCCGGAGAACGATGGTTGTTGTGGATTTTCCGGGCTGTATTGCCGTGGTCTTGGCATTGTAGTTCCTGACGTTTCGCCAGCAGCTGTGGCTGGCATCTTCAGAGGTGTAGCACCAAAAGACAGAGATCTCTCAGTGTCACAGTGTGGAAAAGATGTAGGTTATTTGTATCTACTCAGGAGGGGTGGGGTTGAGCTGAGTCATCCTGTAAGAGTTTCCCAGGGTGTGGAATGCTAATGGCGGGAGGCTTCACTGTATCCTGAGGAGGTTCTTTTGCATATGGATTGGTGCTTGATGTGCTAATCTTCTCTGCAGGGCTATTGTCGAGTATAGAGTGTTGATGGGGTTTTTGAATCATCTCAACAACATCCACCAGAACATACAATTCACAATGGAGAAAGAAATCGAGGGAAAACTCCCATTTCAAGCCCCAATCCAGATGCAAAAGAACCCCTCAACCCCACCCCTCCTGAGTAGATACAAATGACCTGCCAACATCTTTTCCACACTGTGACACTGAGAGATCTTTTGGTGCTACACCTCTGAAGATGCCAGCCACAGCTGCTGGCGAAACGTCAGGAACTACAATGCCAAGACCACGGCAATACAGCCCGGAAAACCCACAACAACCATCTACTTGTTATATTTCAGCCATAATAAGGAGACCTTGTATGTCTCCCATGTGGTGTGACTTGATGTGTCTCACCTAGAGATGGGCATGAACTGGGAAAATACAGAACCGTGTGGTTCATTGCATTTCATGAACCACAAATTTTCATGAACTTGCCCCGGTTCATAAATCAGTTTGTTTTGTTTGTGAAAACATCACTTCTGGGGCAGCAAAAGTCTGCAGAAAGCTCATCCCCTCCGTTGCCTAGGAATTGGATTGATCAGTGCCAGGCTGTCTGCAGTGACAGACTGAAAAATGAACTGGGCTAAAATTCATGGCGGTTCGTCAGAAATAGGCTCTGATGAACTGCAGGTCCACGAACCACAAACCAGCCCAGTTTGCAATGAACTTTGGTTCATATTTTGGTTCATGCCCATCTCTAATCTCACCACTCTCTTCCATTAAAGGCAAAGTAACACATTGGGCAGGTTGAGAGTGAAGTTGTTTCTTGAAGGCCCCCAACTAAAACTGGGATTTGAACCCATTGGCTGAGTCAGGATTCTTCAGCGGGTGGGTAGGCATCTCAGGTGGGTCATGAGCCCCTGCAAAGTCACTGTACTTCCCCTGTTGCTTTTTGAAGGCCCTTTTGCTGCTGTGTGTGCCTAAAGAGCAAGAGTGACACACCTCCTGGTTGCTCTTGTAGACAAGCCAAGAGGCGCAGCAAAGGCACTCCACAGTGGAGAAGATTCCTCCAGTTCTCAGCTCAGTATATTATAGTGGTTAGAGTGTCAGAACTGGAATGGGGGAAATACGGTCTTCAATTAATCTCACTGGGTGATCCTGGACCAGTCACTATCTCTCAGGGCCAAGCTACACATGACGAATGACACTTGAACAGCAAGTGTATTTCTCCCTGTTCACTTGCCCTCCACTCAATCCACTTGCTGTTCAAGTGTCATTTGTCATGTGTAGCTTGGCCCTCAGTCTAACCTATATCACAGGGCTGTTTTGATGATAAGTTGTTAACTGGGTTCATTTGCCCAACATGTAGAGGTTACCTCAGCCTTCCACAAACTTAATAACTGAGGGCCAAGCTACACATGACGAATGACACTTGAACGGCAAGTGGATTGAGTGGAGGGCAAGTGAACAGGAAGAAATACACTTGCAGTTCAAGTGTCATTCGTCATGTGTAGCTTGGCCCTGAGTGCATTCCAGTCACAACTGACTTATGATGACCCCCTCACGGGGTTCTCAAGGCAAGAGATTAGCAGAGATGGTGGTTTGCCATCGCCTTTCTCTGCATAGCCACTGCTCCCTTTGTCTTCTGTGCTAAGAAACAAGAATTTTTAAGACATTGTAGATTACAGCAAGTTGGGCATAATTTTTGTGCTGTGAAAACCAAAATAAACTGTAATGTGCGAACACTTCTTTGCTTGCATTGTAAGAGGACTGCAAATTGCGAGCACCACCTTCAAACATTCAAAAGAGTTTGTTTTTATCGAGAAAAATGTTCTATCTTGTATCACACATGCTTTCTTACACTGCTTTCCTGCAGCTACTCTGCTTGCTTCCCGCATCTGCTGAGCCCATCTGACAGAAAAATGTATTAATATTAAATGATTAAATACTAATTTATAAAATAGGTGCTTTTCTTACTTGTCTCAAAACCTTCTGGGACGATGGTAGCAGATTCATTGCATGCTTTGTCTCTCTTGTATTCCGTTTTGACTCCCAAAGCCATCTGTAAGTCATGTGTTCTAAACTGCATCAAAATACCTTGCACATTTTCGCATTGCCTCCTGGGAATTGTAGTTTCGTCCAATACATTCCGAGTGTGCAGCAGCACAACAAATGCTATCGATCATGTAGGTGCCACAGTAGCACATAATACTAAAAATGTACCTGATTTTAAATGAGTGATCTGTCCAAGATAACCTGGGCTGTAGATAATGCACGCTTGCCACAAAACTGTGAACGTTCTCAGTGCCTATTAAGCCAGCTGTTCCGCTGAATGCCACCAACTACGCAGACCCCAAACAAAAATGAAATACTGTTCATTTCCCATTGTAACAAAATGATCATTGCAATGATACGGGATGCTCAAATCGAGAAAGAATGATTTGCAAGCATTGTGTTCTTTGCAGAAATCAAAGCATTGCTACAAATAATGGCACAATGCTCAAAAGAAGCATAAATAAGTCAAGTCTGTCTGCGCTAGTTGCTGGTATGCTCTCCTTACGTCCAGTCCTTTGTAATGAAGGTTTCCCCCGCAAAGTGCAAATATTCAACTTTTAATATTTGATTGAAACACTGAATTATTCTCTCTAGCTAGTTAATACTGACAGTGATGCTGTTAAGAACAACCCTAACTCAGGAGATAGGGTCTAACATGAACACTGGCTATTTCTGCACTTTTGGCTTCTTGTAATTGCCGTTAATTGCAGTTTTAAATCCGCCATGGGTTAGCTTATTAAAAATAATATTGTTTGGGAAAATGCTTTAAAAAGTCTTTTAAGTAATTTCCCCCCTTAGCATGCTCTTCTTTAAAGGGGGGAAAAGCAGAAGCTAATTATTTTTACACATACAAGAGGATTATTTCACTTAATTTAATATGCTAGATTAAGTTCTTAGGGGAAGAAGGCCCCCTATTATCCTCATAACTAGAAAAGAAAGCTTTAATTTCTTGAACAGTGACTCATTTATAGTTTCAGTATTATTTTTTGAAGCCACTTTGTCTTGCTATATGTAGGGCTATTTCTTTTTAACCATTAAAATCTTATTGCATAGCAAGCGAATGTCTTCCAACCACGTACTTCTATAGCACGTTCTTCTGTCCAAAGCAGATGTATATAGACCGATCTCTCTTGGTCTTTCTCAACTATGAATGGGGTAAAATGAACAGACACAGAAGGGATGAGGGATCGCAACAGGAAGCTTTGCCCACTTGAACAGATGCCAACAGTCCACAACTGCACATCTGCCAACAGTACAAATGTTCAAATCAGCACGAATAGGTCAAGGGTAGAACTTGCTGCCTTGTTCCCTACTTACATCCATTCCACACACACCCCACACTCCCAATGGCTTTTGAGTGTTTCTCCACCTAGGTCAGCAGTATGATTTCCCAGAGCAACTAACCAAATGCCTCAGAGCAGTATCTTCACTAGTGGGAGGTCTACGGGCTATCTGCATGCATTTGGGTGTCTTGGCAAAGGCAGGAAAGCCAACAGACAGACCCTGTATTTATATGTACCTTGACCTGGATGGCTCAGGCTAGCCCAGTCTCTTCAGATCTTGGAAGATAAGCAGGTTCAGCCCTGCTTATTAGTTGGATAGGAGACTACCAGGGAAGCCCAGGGATGCTCTGCAGAGACAGGTAAACACAAACCACCTGTGAACATCTCTTGTCTACGGGTCACCAGTAAACCAGCTGGGATTTGACGACCACTGTATGTATACACTTGAACCTACATTGGTTCTGTTTGCACCAAATGCATGTAGGATCGGAGGCAGCACTCCGGGGGTGGTATGATCCTATTTGCCCCAGTGCACCTTCTCGCTTCCCACTTGCGAACGGTCCTTATGTTTTCTGCATTTTGGATCTTGCTCTCCAATTCCCGTCCATCATTCAGCCCAAGCACTGATCCTCGGCTCCCTGGATGTCATGGCACCCTGCGGTACTGTAACTTACAAAGCACAATGATTTGTCCATAAAGAAAGGGCTGGCTGGGTCTATTTCAAGGGTAGAAGGCAGCCTCTATCGAGAGCTGATAAACAACTACAACAGCTTCCTGAGTTATTGGCTGCGATTGTTTCCCAGCCAGCTCTGCTTTTGATACCATAATATAACCGCTGTCATTCTCCTCACGACTTTTCCAGATTTATGTTCCCTAGATTAATTCAAAATATGGAGAGAAGCAAATGCTTCATTCAGGTTGCTATATTTTGCTGACGTTCTACATCTGGACTGGAGGGATCAAAGTGTTCTTAGCTCCCATGAGTAGCTCTACTTTTAACTCTCAAAATAAACATACTCAAATATATTGTTATGGTTACCGGCTGATCACCCCTTTGTTATACCAATCACTGATCACAAAACTCAAGATGTTAAGTTGATCTTTGATCAATTGTAACTAATGATGGGAAATAGTCCCAGGATACTTGGGGGCAGGGCCAGATTGAGGGGAGGGCAGGGGGGGGTAGCCTGCCACCGGTGCTGCCAAAGAGGGGGTGCCGGGTGTGGCTGCCAGCTGCTGGGAGCGCGCTGCGGCTTGCCACGTGGGAGGCTGAGTGCAGGGTTGGGAGGCCGTTGCCTGCCCAGCCGATGGGGCGGCTGGCTTGCCACGTGTGCAGGACCTTCCAGCCCTGCGCTCAGCCACCCGCATGGCAAGCCAGCCATCCCAGCACATGCCCAGGCCGCCAGCTCCACAGCGCACCGGGTGCTGGGGTGGCCAGCTTGCTGTGCGTGTGGAATGGGGCAGCGGGGCAGGCAAACCACACGGAGGGCCTACCAGCCCTGCGCTCAGCCACCCATGCAACAAGCCAGCCACCCCAGTGCACGCCCGCGCTGCCAGCACTGTGGTGCACCGAGCGCTTGGGTGGCCGGCTTGCCGTGCAGGCGGCACGCCTCCCGCCCTGCGTGATGGCATCATGGAAGTGACATCATCACGCAGCGCCAGGAGCGCGCATGCACTGCACATGCGTGCGGAGGCCAGAGCAAGGGTTGCACCGGGCACCAGCAACCCTAGATCCGGCCCTGCTTGGGGGTCACTCTCCGGGTTCTAGAATGCAATGGAAAAGATGGGGCAGAATGACACCACAGGGCATTGTTAACCATTTAAACTTTTCAAGACACTGAGGAAAGTTTCTAGAAGGTGTGAACTAGAACTGGGTGTACCATTCTTGCTGTGTATGTGTGTGCATACTGCACAAGCATGGCATCTGAAGTTGTGCTGCCTGCTGCAGGAGTGTCTGTTTGCTTCCAATGTTCTCTGCTTGCTTATTTTCTAATCAGAGAAAATATTGCAAAGATACTACACTTCTTCTCTAATCCAAAAGAAACGAAACTCAGTAATTTTGCCCCCCAGAAGTTTTAATCACTGAGAAGTTTTCATCACTGAGAAGTGAGGTGCATGAAGCAACACCATCCATCCGTCCGTCCGTCCGTCCGTCCGTCCGTCCGTCCGTCCGTCCGTCCGTCCGTCCGTCCGTCCGTCCGTCCGTCCGTCCGTCCGTCCGTCCGTCCGTCCGTCCGTCCGTCCGTCCGTCCGTCCGTCCGTCCGTCCGTCCATCCATCCATCCATCCATCCATCCAATGTTTCCTGGTGTTCTTTTTCCTATGTGTGTGTGTGTTATAATAATTAGAGCAATAACCCACTCCCTTGCCACCTCTTTCTCTTTTACTCCAGCCTGTGCTGTTCTATACATGAGATTCCTTTACTCCTAGTTGCTCTTTCCTGCCATCTACATTCTCACGTGCAGAGAACAGTTTTTGAATTGAGGCTGCATATACATACATTCTTACACACAAATCATGGCCTTGACCTTGCACCAGATATTTTGTTGTAGAGCATTTTTTAAAATAAAAAACCTAGAAATCATTTGAGAATGTACTTATTGAATGGCGTTCATTCTGTCAGTCTTCCTTTTTGTCTCTGCGAAATTCTGAGCTCGATCTGAGTGTGGAATTTAACTTTGGTTTTAGGTGGATAGCCGTGCTGGTCTGCAGTGAAACAGTGGATTTGAGTGCAGTGGCATCTTAGAGACCAACAAGGTTTTCAGAGGATGAGCTTTTGGGTGTCTGAAAAAGGCAGCTCTGACTCTTGAATGTTTACACTCTGAAAATCCTGTGGGTTTCTAAGGTTGGACTCAAATCTTGCTGGAATTTGACTGTGCACACAGGACCTTTCCTGAATTCAAATGCCGTGGACTCCTCTCTTTAGTTTGTTTCAGAACTTCACTCTATGCTTTGATGTACATAGATCAATAAACTACCTGGGAGAATGCCAGTAATTTTTACCACTGCAAACTTTTGAAATAATGTATACAGGACACTACAGGATCAAGAAGCAGAATATACTTGAGCTATTATTATGCAATTATTATATAGAATGGCTGATGCTTGGAGGTTCTGTCCCTTGCTTGGTGTGCCCCAGAACTGCTTCCGTCCATATTGGTCTGAACCACTTTGGTTCCTACTGTGAGTCATTATCATTGCAATAGCATTACAGTCTGGAAATGCCTTTTCCTTCCCTCATTTCTTTGACAAGAGGTATATTCTGACATCTATAATGATCCCTTCTTGCCAAGCCATGTGTTTCCTCTCAGGGTGAAGAAGAAAGAGCAGCCCAGTCAGGCTGTCTTTTGTGGTACCTGTCACTTTCAATCGTCTGACCTTTTAACTAGCTTTAAACCTTACCTGTCCGAATCCATTTATTCCTAGGGCTTCATAAGGCCTTTGTATTTTGGGGATTCTTTCAACTGAGGGAATTAATTGGCCAAAAGTTGGCAAACAGTGAAGGCAGTAAACTTGGAGGAGAAATACAGTGGTCCTCTGTTGCCCAAAACATGTTGTTCATTTTGTTGTCTTTGAAATACAGCATCCACGCCTAAAGGAGTCCACTATCTTCTTTATCTCTCCACATCTGACTAGTTCTCACCGGCTGGAATGCTTGGAAAGTAATTAAACAGAAAATGTCTCCCTTCCTAATTAATCCAGAGGAGTTCGCCGTGTTGGTCTGTAGTAGCAAAATAGAAAAGAGTCCAGTCGCACCTTTAAGACAAACCCACTTTACTGTAGCATAAGCTTTCGAGTACTAGCTTCGTCTCGAAGCTTTTGAGACAAAAAGAACTGTGGTTCTCGAGAGCTTATGCTACAGTAAAGTGGGTTCGTCTTAAAGGTGCTACTGGACTCTTTTCTATCTTCCTAATTAAAACTACATTCTATGCCATCATTGTCCATTTCTTTTGGGCTTCGGAAAAGAGTGCCATCCCCCCCCCCCACAACCCTTTTTGGATTTCAACTCCTCTTTGTATTCATCTGGGAAAGAAGGAATTGCATTTGACCAGTTTATTTCCCAGTAGTGCTTCCCCCTGCCCCGCAAGCCTACTTGCCGCACATCCTCATTGTCTCGTTCGAAGTGACCGCCTTCTGAAAGGGGAGAATATTCCTCAGGAGATCCTTGAGACTGGAGTGGTTTCCTTTGATTCAAAATTAATGGCTGTGCCTTTGTTCCTTTCCAGCAACAAGACTCGACTCTACTGTAATGCCATACCAGCTTCAGGCCTTCTTAACTTTCTCCGTCTCTTCCTTTTTTCTTTCTGATTTAGGATGAAGTTTGGTGATTTACGTTGTTTACACAATTGGGCTAGCTTGTAAAAAGGTTTTTAATTGGGCTGCTAGGGTTTTTCTTTGTAATCTTACTTTGTTTTATTGTTGATCTTAGTATTCCCATACTGCTGCAAAGCTTGTTGAGTGATCGTTGGGACAGTCATACAGGGCCATAGCGAGGATCGCCAGCATCTGGGGGCAGGTCCAGGGCTGTTGCCGCCCCCTGAGCACTTGTGCGTGTGCATGCACCCAGGCTGCACGATGATGTCACTGCATGTGCTTTTTAAATTATCAAGGACAGATGACTTAGGGCTGAGAATTTCCCCACTGCCACTAAACAAAGAGTAAGCGTAATGGTCCTGCCTCTTTCCTTTGATTTCTGAGGACTAGAAGGACAACTCAAACTCTATACGTTGGCAGAGTTCAGGAAATAATCTAATTCATACTTTGGAATTTGCTTTCAATGAATTTATTGCAACAGAATGTTTGCAAAAGACAATAACTGCAGTCCAATAGTGCAACAGAGAGGCCTTCAGAGCACAAGAACTAATACATATTAACATACAGCAGAGAGAATAAAACAAGAGGTAGGTTGAACTGCAAGAGAAAACATTCAATAAACCCTAAACACTAGAGAATGCTCCATAGCTCCCCCTGGGTGCAAGTAGACTAAACTACTTTTTCAGCAGTAGTTACAGTAACTAGATTCTTAGCAGGCTATCATTTCTTCAACAGTATCTACACATTGCAAAGTCCTCGTGTTTGTTGGGGAACAATACAAGGCACACCTTTTCCAAATTCTTCTAAGAATTTTTAAAAACTCATAAACTTTCACACTTTTTAAAAGTGCGAAAGCAAGAAATGAGATGCCATTGGTGCAAGAGACACAGGACCTCGGTGGAAGAACCACGCCAAGGGGGTGAAATGAATAAACAAGAACTAATGAGTATAACAATGATTTGAATATTATTTAAAGGTGCAAAGTGACAAGTGCAATAAATACTAATAAATATGTAAATATTGATGTAAAAATCTTATACAAAAGTCAACCACATAACCTTTTGAAAAGACAATGATACTCTTAATGGCAATACAAAAACTATAGAAGTAACAGCCGTATCTTTAAAGGAGATGGTATTTCAGTCCAAACCTTCAGTTGAAGCAAAATCCATTTTCTTATCTTACAAGTTGCTGTGCCGTAGACGAGTGTTTCAAAGTGAATGCTGATCCAACAGGTAAAGAATACACAGTAATAAGGTAACGTTGCTTTGACAAAAGTAAAGTTTTTCTTTTTCTTCTATATTGTATAAGGTGGAGCCATGAACACTGTGGGAAGGACCCAGAAGGATCCCCCTGCCCAACAACTGGCCGGCTATGGATAATAACTTGTTTCATACAAGATGGACTTCATCAGGCGACAAGCAGTCGGTCCACCATAGCAACAAATTTTCAAACTACTAAATTCACAATAGTTGAGTGCATATTCTCAGCGCATCGCAGAATCGGCCGAACGGCTGTGCAAGAGAAACAGTCACTTTTCTATTTGCCCATTCTTAGCATTCAAAATGGACTCGGCCTACCTTGTTTAAACTATACGAGGTTTTTTTTTTCTTTATTAAACTCTGCTTTGTTTCTAGATAAATAATACATCTACATTGCCCACTTGGGCCTTGTAGAAGGCAAAAAAATGCAGCATGCTAAATGCACTTCCAAGGATGAGTCAAACTAAGCCCCTTGTATCGCTAAATTGCAGAGGAATTTTCTCTGCACACTTTGGGTTCTAGCAATATAAAAGGTCAGCACACACATATTGAGAGGTGCGAGGATGAGGTGAGGAAATACTTAAGCTTTTATCTTGTTTCAGAATGTGATGGGGTTAAGCCTTATGACTGCTGGGAGCTTTACTGGTTATAACCACCAAAATATATTGTTAAATCATGGATGTACTGATGGGGCCTTTAGAACACTTTCCACCCCTGACTTGTTATAGAAAAAGAAAACTAGCAGTAATAGGATTGAGTTGGGGGGGGGGGAGGCGCAGAGGATGAAGGAAGGACTGCTGATTTCTACTTCTGTAGAAATAGGTCAATATGCTCAGAATATATCACCTTGTAGTTTTCCTTCTGCACATCTTGTTCACTGTAGACCAGGGTTTCCCAATCTTGTTAAGCCTGTGGGCATTTTTGGAATTTTGAGAATAGGGAATGGACACCACCACAAAATGGCTGCTATAAGATGCTGGAGCCAAGCACAAAATGTTGGAGCCAAGCCCAAGCATCTTTCTGCGATGGAGACAACTGTTTCTGAATGGGTGCTTCTTACAGACATAACATCCTTACGGGGGAAGTCATTTCGGGCACATATCCATTCTGTGCTGTGCCACCTTCACTGGCTCCCAGTTCAGTTCCAAACCCAGTTCAAGGCCCTTTACGGACTGGGACCTGCATACATGGGGAATGCCTCTCCCACTATGTCCCCTGCAGGGCTTTGCCCTCTGCAGATAATCAGCTCTTGGTGATCCCTGGCCCACAGGACATTTGCCTGGCCCTGGCCCTGGCCCTGGCCCCGGCCTGGTGGAACGCATTCCCATTTGAGGTCTGGGTCCTGCAGTTCCACAGGGCTTGCAAAATGGAGATGTTCTGCCAGGCCTTTGGTTGAGAGCCAGCGAATTGTCCCCCTGCCTACCTGCCGCTTTCTGTGCTCTGCCAGTGGCTGCCCTGGGCTTGTGCTACGGCCCTATCCATGGTTTTCTAGAGATCTGTTGTAGCCTCTATTGTTTTATGGTGCCAGTTCTTGGAATTTGTACTGAAATCAGTTTTAAATCTTGTACTTTTAAAAAGATATTTATGGTTTTACTGTGAAATGTTCCTTTTGTTGTTAGTTGCCCTGAGCTCATTCGCGGGGAGGGCAAGGTATAAATTTGATAAAATAAAATAAATAAAAAATAAAGGTAGGTGATACCCCCTGTGAATTCTTCAGAATTCTTGCTCTTGTAAAATCGCCAACCTCCTGGTGGGGGCTGCATGTCTCGCTGAGTTACAACTTATCTCCAGATTAGAGAGATCAGTTCCTCTGGAGAAAATGACAGCTTTGGTGAGTGCATTCTATGGCATCACATCACTACTGAGCCATCTCCCTCCCCCGAACTCCACCCTCCTTAGTCTCCATCCCCAAATGCTTCTATAAATCTCTTTTTTCATTCCTTTAAAAATGCTCTTTCCAACCTGGTGCAGTTTTCCAGGCAATTCCGGCAAACTGTGTTGCCAAAAGCTTTCACAGAGATCATGATTTTATGTGCGCGTGTGCACGTTCTCTTTCTATGGAAGGCACAAATCTATATTCCAGGTACATTTCTTCCTAACAAACCTGATTTCACAATAACTGATCTACTTGCAGAGGGAGTTTTGGCTAACCTCAGAACATCAAGAGAGTACCAACAAAAATCCATTCCTCCCCAGCATCTGTGAATTTCTTGAATTCTTGTGTGTAAGATGGTATTTCACTCCACACTGAAAGAAGCAAGATTTTAGGGGAAGAACACTTAAATCCCCTGCAATGATGTAATACTTTTATTCAAACAAAATAATAACTGTGCTTATATACCGCTCTTCTAGACAAATTAGTGCCCCACTCAGAACGGTGAATAAGTTAGTGTTAGTATTATCCTCACAGTACAGCTGGGGAGCTGGGGCTGAGAGGAGTGGCTTACCCAAGGCCACCTACTGAGCTCATGCAGTAGTGGGATTCGAACCAGTAGAGTGCTGATTTGCAGCAGAATCACTTAACTGTTGTGCTACAGCAGCCAAGCAACCATTGTGCTACAGTGGCCAAGGAAGGACTAAATATTTGGAACTGATGGCTGTAGTGGAAAAATCCATCTGCACAGTGTCGTAAAACGTATGTTGGTGACTGACATTAGTTTGAAACACAAAGTCCCCATTGCTTCAGTTTCATGTACCTCCTCCATGGCTCTTTAAACTGCTGACACATGTTGTCTATATTACTGCGATCCAATTAATTCCCTTTGCCTGATGCAGAGCGGCAAAAAGAGAGAAACTTCCTTTCTCGACGCCTGGGATGAGTTACAACTTGCAAGCTGTCTTAGTTGCCAATTCAAGACAAGCAGCAACATCAGATAACTTGTCCAGATCAAATCTCTTATGACATGTTTCCTTGTATCTCAAAATTAGGGCCAAAGATCCGTGTACTGAAATTCAGTGGAAAACTCACACAGAGCTGTCTCCAGCACCTTTTGAGAGGGGGGGCTATGTTTTAATTATGGCAATTGTTATTCAAATGGCGTTCACTTCTGTTTCTGAAGTGGAGACCATTTTGTAACATAGGATTGTGGGGAAAACAGACTACAGGAACAGGGTGGGGTTCTTCCAGGTTACATTGTTAAGAAAGTCATTGATTAAATCTTATCCCATTAATTAACTAGGTTGGATCAGCTCATTAATTAATCGATCGATTATATGCCACCTATCATCTTTATCTAGGCCTTCCAAGGCTGCTCACAACAATTTAAAGCACAATTTAAAACATCTAAAAGCAATACAATGAGCAGAGTCATACTACTTTTTCAGTTCACCCTTACCCAATTCCCCTCTATCCCTAGGGTTGTCAACTCTGGGCTGGGAAATTCTTGGAGATTTTGGGGGTGGATCCTGGAGAGAGTGGGGTTTGGGGAGGGGCGTGGCCTCAGAATGGTATAATGCCATAAAGACCACCCTCCAAAGCGATCTTTTTCTTCAGGGCAACTGCTCTGTAGTCTGGAGTAATTCCAGGAATTCTCCAGGCCCACCTATCTATTCCTATAGCTTTGGTCCATGTTGGTTCCATAATCCTTGCTGTAGTCTTTTTGGAGAGGAAAAGGGGCCTCTCTTCCTCCTTTCACTGGTGGAGAAGCTGGAAGGATCTAACCCAAGAACTCAATTGCCCCGTTCATGTTACAACGGACACACATGCAACCTGCATGTTCATGCATACACTTAAGAAACAGCCAATGCGAGTTCACTTTGCAAATAAAACCAGGGGCCAGTACCTGGAAACGTGGAATTTTGATCCCAAGTTCAGCTGTACGTGCATTGAATGTAACATGAGAATTACTGAACACATGTATAAAGAAGAATCAAGTGTATATCTTGTGGACCAGGAAAACAAAAACACTCTAAAAAGAAACATGGTGCCTTCATCAACGTTAGTCCAAAGGCTTTCTAGAATAGAAATGTGTCACGAAAAGCCCCAAATCCTTGCTTGGAACAAAATATGACAATCCTTCATTTTAGATATTTATGATTGATTGATAGCACTGTTAAAACCGCTGCCCAATGGTGCGGACTGTTTACAGAATAGATTGAATAATTACATCCTTGTAAGAGGCAGGGAAATTCATTACTACAAGCCGTTTTGCTCCTTGTGTTTCTAAGGCCCCCCCAAGACAGGAAAATTATTTTGGTTTCCTGACACCAAGCTGTCCATTCAGTAACTTTACAACAGAGAAGCTCAGGGGAAATAATAATCTAATGAGTTATAATCAAGGAAGAAAAGGTGGGATGTCAGAGAAACTAGTATTCTAGTTGAAAATTACCATGGCGCTCTGTCCTTGGCAGCTTGCTAGTCATTCCTTTATTAATGTCTCTGACTGGTCCACAAATTACACCGAGATCTGAATTGGATCTCCCAATTAGAGTTGCCAATATCCAGGCAGTGTCTGGAGTTCTCCCAGAATTACAATTGATCTCCAGTCAACAGAGATCAGTTCCCCTGGAGAAAATGGCTGCTTTGGAGGCTGGACTCGATGGCAATATATCCGCTGAGGTTCCTCTTCTCCCCAACCCCCCCTAATCTCCTGGAATTTCCCAAGCTGGAGTTGGCAACCTGAGGATGGGTGCAAGGCTGCTGCCACAGACTAGTGTTCCCCCTGTCTCACGTGCAGTGGATGCCCGCTGCACATTTCTGTCAATTTCTGCCTTGCGGGAGCCCGTGGCCCCCGTCTCACACAAGTAGGGAGGGGGCCTTTTCCAGAGCTACACTGGCCTCCTAGGCCATTTCCAGATGGCTTACCTTCTGCCACTCCATGCCACAATGTCGTGGCTCGTCCTGGGGCGAACGCGAAATATCACGCGAGTTTTGTGCGATGTTGCACAAAACTCTCATAAGAAAACGCGATATTTCGCATTTTCCCCAGCACGAGCCGTGACGTTGCAGCATGGAGCGGCAGAAGGTAAGCCATCTGGAAATGGCCCTGATCTGCCCACGACTCCCAGCACGAAGTATTCGTGAAAGAAACTTGAATATTCGGTTTGAACAGGAGCAGTCATGAAATTTGCTAATATCCCGAACACAGGAAGGGTGCTTCTTCCCTGGCTCTCTTCCTTCAGGTAGCCATTGCTAAAGTAAGTTACTTTTCCCATATTCTGTCTGATTAGGACTCCTCTGGATCTTGAAGGGCTTTCACGTTCCTCCCTTGACAATAGTTGCTTCAGCACAAGACATGACCCAACTTTCAATTCATCCCTAATTCTCTGAGGGTCAGCCTACAGGAGAAGAGCATTCCAAATCTCCGTCTTCAGAATTTGACCCCCCGCTTCTTTACAGAGACATGAGATTATCCTCATAAGGAGAGGAAAACTATTGCCTAGCCAGTTTTTTTTAAAAGGTCTAATTATCCTTAACGCTAATCTTCTCTCCTAGTTGGGCAAAAGCATGGAAGATTAGTCACCCAGCATTATTCAACCAAAGCGTTTGGTGGAAACAAGGCTTAAACAATCCAGTTCTAGCTAAACTTTTACTGAGTAGTTGCACCTGCCTGGTCTTCGTCTAGTAGCCGACAAAAGAGAATACATCCCAGTTCTCGGAGCACTCCACTCCCTCCCTCCCATCCCCATGTACCTAATTGAACTTTTCAAACAACAAATGGAAGTTTATATTCAGCACAGTTATGGGAATTAAAGGATGCAACCGGCTGTCAGTTTTAATTTTTTAAATGACTGGGATTTTTCCCCATAAACATCTGCTTGCAAATTGATTGATTCTTGGAACAGATTGTTGGACTTGTGTCCTCTTTCCTTTTCCAAGTTTCTGTGTGAGATCAACAATTCTATACAGCTTCCTGAAACTTACAGTTTTATAGACATAAGAAAAACCATCTTTGGCTCATCTCAATTAAGGATGCAACCCTCTGGAGAGACGCAAGGTTCATTAACCTCGGAAAAGCCCTAATGTGAGTGTTGGGTCTGCTGTTGATCATAAGAACATGGCTGTGTTGGGTCACAAAAAATGTCCTTCTTGTTTAGGGATTATAATCCTTGTTATCGGAATCCCTATCTGTTGAGAAATCTCAAGGACCTGTCTTTTCATGCAGAAGGTACAGTTCTTACCATCTTCAATTAAAGGCCCTTAGGATGCAGGTCTTATCATATCTCAGAAGCTAAGCAGGGTCAATACTTCGATGGGGAGCCACCAAGGAAGACACTACAGAGGACAGCACTGGCAAACCACCTCTGCCTCTCACTTGCCTTGACAGCCCCTTGCTGTGGCCACCATAAGTGGGTGGCAACTTGTCTGCATGTATGCATGTAACCACCCTCTCCTGTATAATCTGATTTTGAGATTACAGCTCATAGCTCAGGCTTTTAATCCTTGTGAACCCTGTGGTGCTGGGGCAGAATAATGACTTCGAGGATCACCTCTTAACGGCAATATTCTGTGCTTTTGTTTCGATGCTCTTGTGCTTGTTTTACATGGTCAGTTTCCACGATAAAAATCTTAGATGACAAGTGATAAACACTAGGACCACTTCTTCAGGGCAATGGACAGTTCTTTCTCCTTAACGAAGCATGGAAACTCTCCTAGATAATACAGGAAAAGCCCATCTGTGCTGACAGTAGAACCTATCTGAGCAGAGAACACTATCTATGATGATTCTTCCCTTCACAATGAAGGGTAGAGAAGCAATGGATTGACCTCCCCCCCAATCTTCTAAACTATAGGGGTTCTTTGGATGCACTTCCAATTCACTTCGAAGCAGTGGGGCAGCTATATCTCAGCCCATTGCTTTCAAGTAGACAGGTGTTGAGGGGTTTTTTTTGAAACAGCCATCCGAAATTCATGCTGGCTGTCATTGCTACCTATCAAGTCTGAAAGCTCTTTGTTAAAAATTCAAATGCAGCCGTCAGACTACGAGCGGCAGAGAGAAGAAGTGGGAAGAAGGAAACAGCCTGCAGCCCTCAGCAGTCCCTAGTGTTACCTGTGCAGCTGGTGAATAACCTCTTTATTTATCTTCTTAAATCCATATGTCAGCTCGCTGCGGGGATGCTGGGGGATGTTAAACTCCTCCTGTTAATGTATTATGAGCGATACCCTGATTGCTGAGCGCTCATTAGGGCTGCAAGAGCTCAAGTTACCGAGATTGGAGCACTTGGCAAAGCAGCTACTTTTTCCTGAATTGCAAAGACGGTCGATGTTGTTTTGCGCATTGCATTAGAAAGGAGATGGGAGAATTGGCTAGGGTTTTTTGTGTGCACGTGTTTCCTAGCTTTCTAGATTTAGGGAGTGGCCGCTAAAGAATCTTTCCCGGAGGACGGCTCAGGCATTTGCCCAAGGATGCCCAATGTGGAGTTTCTCTGTTTACATATGTAACACCAGAAGCACAAAATGTCAGGTGCATAAATCAATTTTTCAGCAGACCTCATCAGATAGCAGTTCTATCAAAGCCTCGATTGCTATTCTGCAAATGGTAAGGAATGAGGCAAGGATGTCAAATCCCCAGGGTGCACCTGCTCAGTCTCTGGTGCCACTTGCCAGTTAGGTAGGGCTGAAATGTTTAGATAGGGCCTTTTCTGTGGCAAAATATATAGGGGCAATAATTAAATATCAGAGAAACCATATTAAGTAAAGTTCCCCCCACTTTAATCTCTGCTTAAGGTGATAGATAGATAGATAGATAGATAGATAGATAGATAGATAGATAGATAGATAGATAGATAGATAGATAGATAGATAGATAGATAGATAGATAGATAGATAGATCGGGCCTATGCACACACAATCATGTTCATGTTTTGTATGTCCAGTTTCCCCTATAAAATATAGGATGTATGGTCTAGGCCTCCATGCATGGAATTTAACACGTCTGTCCTATTTGAAATTTACTCTCCTGTGTGCAGGGCTATGGGCTTCAGAACTGGAAAAGGTATGCCAGGTGGACTCTGACCTGGATAGTCCAGGCAAGCCTGATCTCATTAGATCTCAGAAGCTGAGCAGGGTTGGCCTTGGTTAGTAATTGGATGGGAGATCTCCAATGAAGACCAGGGTTGCCGAGGCAGACAGTGGTGAACCATTTCTGTTAGTCTTTTGCCTTGAAAACGCCAGCAGGGGTCACCATAAGTCAGCGATGACTTGATGACACTTTCCTCCACGACCACATGCCAGGTGGGCGGGAGATAAGGTGTGCTCTCATCTTTACCTCCTGCATCACATGTAGAGGGGCAAGTCAGGGTTATTATCTTTCAATCTAGTCCAGAGTTTCCTGAGACATGTGATTCATCGTGATTGCCCATTTCCTACCTGGAGAAGATGTTTTCCCGGCCAGCTAGGAGGGCCTTTAGAAGGATGGGAGTAGATTGAGGTTGGTTCTGGTGCATTTTTTGTCCTTTCACGGTTCTCTATTTTATTATCATTCTTCGGACATTGGAACTTTTATGCTATGAACTTTATTGCAGATTTATTTATTCATTTAGTTATTGCAAGCTGTTTTACGAGCCCATTTGGGATAGTTATGTGCCATACAAAGTTTAGAAATTTATAAATCTCTGACAAAGTAGTGGCTATTTTGAGAATAAAACAGTACAGAACATTTAACTTTATTCCTAGCCTTCTCACCTGCCTTTGTCCGGATATTTTTTAAACAACCCTCCCCCGACCATAGCCTTTGTATCACGTGTGACAAAAGGCTGAATGGTAAACAATGTAAGCACAGGTGTGAAAATATATCACCAGCGACTGAAAAATGTTTTCAAGAGTCTGTCCCATATCAGCAGAAGCAGAAGCAGAAACTTTGAACTGGATGCAACCTTAAAAAATGGAATGGAAAAATGGAATTTTCTACTTGGATAGAAACATTTTCTGTATTATTGACAACTGCACTGAAATGGGGAGGGGAGTTTGTTTATTTTTTTTAAAAAAACCACAATGGATATACTTTGAAATATGCACTCCTGTGGCATAATCAAGCCTCAAATGATTTTGTAATTACTTTTGTCAACGTAATCCTATGGGGGTATTATTCTAATTATAGACCTCAATCCTTCTTAACAGCTTTCAGAGAAATAATTTCTGTAATGAAATAAAGTTTTTCTCTCTCCAGATGTGAGTCTGTAAATGATAGACATAGCTTCCTAGTCCATTTAGGGGTTGTGTCTCTGTGTTTGCACAATGGGACTTTTGCAGGCCAGAGGGCTCTGAGGTAATGAACGAGGTAGTTTGTAACTTTCATGAAAAAGACCCTACTCTTTTTCTCCATTACCTTCCATCGTTTTCTCCATTGCCTCCCTGTATGTACCCCAGAGAGTGCTTAGATCAGCAGAAAAACATCTCCTGGTGGTCTCGGGCTCCAGGAGGCTCAACTGGCCTCAACCAGGGCCAGGGCATTTTCGGTTCTGGCCCCAACCTGGTGGGACTCTCTGTCGGAGGATACTTGGGCCCACCAATACCTTGTGTCCTTTTGGCAGGCCTGCAATACAGAGATATTCCACCAGGCATATGGTTGAGGCCAGCACTTAGGGCCAAGCCACAAGTGACAAATGACACTTGAACAGCAAGTGGATTGAGTGGAGGGCAAGCGAACAGGGAGAAATACACTTGCCATTCAAGTGTCATTCGTCACTTGTAGCTTGGCCCTTAGATCTACTGAATTAACCTCCCTGCTGGTCTCCGATCAGCGGGGGGGGGGGATACAACCAATTGCCCCCCATGTATGAGTAGTGATTTGGAACATCAATTTCACATCTTCACCCCATCTCCTCCTTCTGTGGGTTGTAGGGAAGGATGAATGGAAACCCGTCCTGGGGCATTAGAAGTTAGATCATAGAGCTTGTTTCATGCCGCTGAATTTAGATTGCAAACGTTGTGATTTTATTGCCTTTTTATTGTAACTTATTTGTATTTATTTGTATGTTGTAATTTGCCCTGAGCCTATTCGCTGGGAGGGTGGACTATAAATTTAAACAACAACAACAACAACCAAACAACAAAAACAACAACACTGGTTCAGATACAGGAGCAGTCTTAGTGATCCTGGGGCCCCAGGCAAAACTCAAGCATAGGGTCCCAGAACCACTGCCATCCCACTGCTTCTCCCTTGCCAGGGCCAAGTGAGGGGTGGACCTTTCCATGCGTAACATGAGCAGGAGCTAGCCAGCTGCCTGAACACCAGACAGGTTGGGCATGAGTGGTCACCTGCAGAATCCAGATGGGGCAGGTGTGAGTAGAAGCAGGAGCCTCCTGCTCCCTCTTTCCCCCTTCCGTTGGGGGACATGGTCAGAGCTCCTCTCAGCATGGGATCTGGAGCACCTGCCTCTGTTGCCCATTGGTGTAAAGAGTCAGTTTGGTGTAGTGGTTAAGAGCAGAAGGACTCCAATCTGGAGACCAGGCCACCCTAACCCGAGCCCTGGGAAAAAGCCACATCAAAAAGATCTTCTTGAGGCAATGACATCAAGGGTTCCATCAAAGCGCACATGCATAATAATTTTGTCAAGGGGAGGAGCAAGACAAGAATGAGCTCAAGGAATTGAAAGCTGCGGACAAGTATACATGCCCAAGTGCTCTGTACAAAATTTGGAATCTTTTTAAAGAAGTGGAGAATTGGGAACCCCTAACATATTGCTCCACTTCGGAAGCAAGGCTTGTAAATTTGAAACTCTAAAAGCCAGTGAGAAATTCAGAGAGCTTTTCTAGCTCTTACTGAGGCCTACAAAATGAGGCTTCCTTCTTCGGATTCCACTGCCAGTGAGATGAATTTCAGAAACATTCATTTTCTTAAAATCTGTTATCCTTTTGTGTAGTTAATTCCCCATCTATGGCGGGGTGGGGGGCTTAGTATTTATTTCTATATTTTAATTCCACCTTTCCTTCAGAGATCTCCCTTCCCCCATTTTGTCCTGACAATAATCTTGTGAGACATGCTAGGCTAAGGGTCTAACCCCAGGCAACTCTTTCTGGGTCCACTGCAGGTGCTGTCAAACCAGACAGGCTGTGTTCAGAGCCCCCAGTGATTTTTGAAACTCAGTTCCCAGACATGGGCTGCTTCCACACACGTTGGATAATCCACTTTCAATACTCTTTAGTGAACATTTGAAACTGATTTTCCATGTGTGGAACAAAAAATCCACTTCTAAAGGATTACAAAAGTGCATTGAAAGTGCATTATTCAACATGTGTGGAAATGGCCATTTACTGCCATGAATCAAAGTGGGACTGGGGTGAACGGGGAAATAAGACTTAAGCGTTTCTCTGTGTGCTGTTTGTGACATAGAAGCCATTATATCAAACCTTACTTTCCTCTCAGAACTTTTTGCATGTACGGCAAGCAAAAGGGGGGGGGGGACTTTACGCTTTACAGGCCTGAAAGCCATATGTCAAGAATAAATGTAGCTGTCGATCATCATTTTCTTTCGGCTACTACCATCTTTATGGCCGCTTTCTCTGCTATTGAACTAAAAATTGTTGATTGAGTTCTTTGGTTTTAAAGTATCTTTGGTGATAGATCAGCTACATTTCATAGGGAATGGTTTGGGCACCTTGCTGTGTTAAAAGAGAATATATAGATAATAAAATAAATACCAATAAATAAAAATACACCTGAGACCAATGTCTGGGCATGTCACACATGACCCCTACATCTGTATGTAATTGCTAACACAACGACTTGCATCCAGAGCTTCTTGGAGTAAACTATCCTTTTTATTTGGGAAAAAAAACCCTGCTTAAACAAATTTGGTAGCTTCCAAGTCCCCCTATGGTTCTTAAGCTTCTCGACACATACATTTTGAGAAACATTGTTTTCAAAGAAGATTTGATGCATTGTGAAAAAAGTTTCTGTATTGCATTTCTCTGATAGTGCATGGAAGCAGATTGCTACCCCTCAGTGAATCAACAATTTGAAAGTGGGATATTATTGCTAACCAACACAATCACAGCTGGCCGAATACAAATAATAGCAGACCCACTGTTTTCCCTTTCAGCAGGCTACATCTGAATACGCAGTGTGCACACGCTTTGGTGATTCTCATTATCTTCCGCATGAGCGTCACGGTTTAGGAATCAGCATAGCGGCGTTTCCTTCCTATAGAGGCGACAGCTTGCAGTTGCTGGCAAATAATGTGACACAGTGAGCAAAATTACATACTACAATCTTCTGAGTGAGAAAATAATGCCAGTCTCAGCGGGCACCCAACATGTGTGCAAAACTGTATGCGTGCATTAAGACAATAATCCGGGACCCATTGGATTGTTCAGAGTTTGGGTATTTGGGATGTTATGTTTTTTTTCCACTTAGGGAGTCGATACAGTAACCTAAAATTGAATCCAAACAAAATGGAGGTGATGTGGTTTGGAGATGTTGTGTTGAAAGGGACTGATAGAATGAAGGTTTCTCTGTCAGGTAAAGAGCTTAGAGGTACCCTTGGATCCTGTTTGAGAAGCAGGTGAGAGCAGCTGCTAAGAGTGCTTTTTTATCTGCACTCAGTGTATTGGCTCCCATCTTTGCTGCAAAACCCAATAATTTTAAGGATTGACTGCTGCAGTGTGCACCATATGGGGACTGCCCTTGAAGACAACTTGGAAGTGTCAATTACTACTGAATGCCACCAACTGTATGTTGGTTTTATGTGGGCTTCACTGGGTTTACTTCTGGGTTCAACTGAAGGTGTTGTTTTTAGCCTTGAAGGTCTTAACAGTCTGTGTGACCCACATAATTTCAGGCCAAATACATATGCCCAGAGGCCACTTTAAGTCATAACTCTGGAGTTTTTTGATGCTACTAGGTGAGAACTGTAGTAGTGAGCAGTTCCCGTTGGATAAGATTCTCTCTGTAACAGATGAGGAAAGGCCAGCTCACACACTTATTCCAGAGTCAGCATGGTGTGGTGATTAGAGTGTCAGACAAGGATCTTGGAGATCCGTGTTCAATCCCCAACACCGCCGTGGAAGCTTCCTGAGTAACCTTGGGCTGGCAGTTCTCTCAGCTTAACTTGTCTCCTAGATCAAGATGTGAGTCCATCTGTCCTTATATCTTGTATAGTGGAGTGATTACAGAAGCTGAATGATAATAGCCAGTGAATGACAAAGGTAGGCATGATTGATTAGGGTGGGGTAGGCAGAGGGGTAGTTGGTGTGGAGCAATTATCATTGGTAATGAGACAGGAAGCCTTTGTCTTGATTCAGTCCAGGTGGACACATTGTCTTGAGCTTTGCTATCTGTTGCAATTCAGCAGTCTCTCTTGCAGTTATCCTGCAGAGGAATTTCAAAGGGAGATCAGAAAGAAAGACTGTTGAACTGCAGTCAATCAGGCCTGCCTTTGTTATTCACCATCTATTATCATTTGGTCTGAAATCACTCCACTCTCCAAGATATAAAGACAGATGGACTCACATTCTAGCTGTATCTGAAGAAATGAGCTGTGGCTCACGAAAGCTCATACCCTAATTTTGTTAGTCTTATATGTGCTGCTGGACTCCTTGCTCTTGTCTCCTACGGCAGTTGTGAGGATAAAACAGCAGAGGTAAGGGAGAGTATGATGTTGTCAGCTGCTTTGGGTACCTGTTGAGTATTCCTATTTAATGAAAATAAAAATAAATAAATCCCCCTGAGCCTTTGATGAATGAGGGAAAGGGGGTGTTAGAACATGGAGAATGGGCTATACCATTTCAGCTTTTCTGGTGGTTAAAGGGGGACCCCACCTTTCTTTTTCATCAAATGAAAATCTGATTAGATCCAGCTGGCTATTTCTCAGCTTAACCGGCCTCTTGGGATTGTTAGAGGCTAAAATTGAAGGGTTGTATGTCCTCCTGATCTTCTTGGGAATGGGTATGATAAAAGTAATAAATAAAAATTAATATGAGAGCTAGCATGGTGTAGTGCTTAAAGCATCTGACTAGGATCTGGGAGTCCCAGGTTCAAATCCTTGCTGTGTCAAAGAAGCTGACAGGATGACCTTGAGGCAATCACCCACACTCAGCCTAAACTACCTCAAAAGGGTTGCTGTGAGGATAAAATGAAGATGAGGAAAATGATGTAAGCCAGTTGGTGTCCCTGTTGGGGAGAAAGGTAGGTTATCAATGAAGTCAGTAAATACAAAAATAAGTGGTCTTGGCCATTTATCCATACAAATGTCTGAAATTGAGAGCAGCTTTGCCCACACAAGCTCACTCCTGGATGACACGCAACGGCATCATGTAGGAACGGGGCCTTGGGGATGTAGCTTTCATATCACATCTGCTTGAAGACAATGTCTTTCAGTTCACACATTTCACTACTGTTCATTAACCACCAACTAATTCTAGTGTAGAAAAATCCAGTGACACATTGCCTATACATTTGTGAATCAGTCTATCGCCTCCAGACAACGCCTGAGCCGCGTAGTTTTTGAAAAAGAGAATTTGCAGTCATATAGGTCAAATAGAGCCCATGGGGGGTGGGGGGAAAGTCCCCCAGACCTTTCTCCTTTATGTAACTCTGCTATGGCAGTAATAATAATAATGCTGTTTAAACTCCTAGTCAGTTTGAATTGTATTCTGTCCATCACATTATATATGTAAATGAATTCCTATTAATCTTTGGAATGTTAAGCTACTGCTAAAAATGTTCATTTAAGAACTGTCTTTGTTCTTCTCTCTCCCTAATTTCAATTCCCTTCTGTCTCCTTCCCTCCATGTCTTCAAGTCCTTTATTAATTTGGCCACATTAATCTGATCAAGATTAAAAGACGGCAGCATTTCTAAAGGCCCATCGAGAGTGGCTGTTGAAGCAGAGTAACCGAAGGACTTCAGTAGAGTTAGCATCCCATCTTGTTTTTGGGGGGAAGGGGTGTCTAAAAGACAGCGGAGAGACTTATTAGAGTTGGAGATGGAATTGTAGGGAAATAAAGCGAGAGGGTGCCCTTGAACGTATGCATGGGAACAACAAAGTGATACACAAAATCCTCATTAAAATAATAAAGACGGCAAACGGGTAGGGGGAGAGAGAAATAATAATAATAAAATGTTCCTTGCTGTTCAAGGTTTTATTGACTATCAGGCCAACAACCAAAGAGGATTATCTATGAATGTTGATTACTCAGACATCGTATGCCAGAAAATAGTACCTGGGTCTGTGCGGAAACTGGGATTAATTTTGAAATAGATAGGATTAAAGTGGAGCAATAACTAACAAATGAATATTTGTGGTTCCCTTTTTGCTAGACGGATGCCTATTCTTTAGACTAGCGCGCTAGGGAAGGTTTCCAATTTCTCATTCTGATGTTCCAATCTGACTTTACTTCTCCCTTGTGCAAATCGAACCAGTGACATCTTCTGTTTCCTTGTACTGAATTTCCCCCCATGAAGTGGAATTTTTTCATCATGGTTTGAATGTCACTAAAATGGCATTAGATATCATACGCATATAACACATAGCAAGGATGTACGACATGCAAACAAATACCATGCGCTTTACATATAACATGCATGCACAGCATGAGTGGATCAACGCAACAGAAACTAGAGAACTGAAACCAATGACAAAAATATGAACGGAAGAAATCTAGAATTTTTGCTCAGTGAGGAACAGTTTCTGATGCTCAGCCCATCAGTTAGGGATTGCAACAATTTGAAAGTCAGGCTTTTAAAAAACATCTGAAAAGCAGATTTTGCTGGTATTTTGAAATTCACTATCTTTCCATACGATACGAATCCGCCTGCCACTTGGAATCATTTCCAGAGCTCTTCTCTACCTTCTCAAGTCAGACCGTTAGCTCCTAAAGCAACTTTGTTGGTGCTCTCGGGCACGTTCCGCCTAGCAGCATCATTATAGTCTTGAAAATAGCAGGTGAAGTCTGACCTGATCTCCTAGATGCATAATGGAACTTCTCTCCATCTAAATATCACTTATTTATCCCACACTTCCTCCAAAGAGCTCAGGAGAGTAAACATGGTGCCCGTCTCCTGATTTTATCCTCATAATAACGCTGCGATGTAGGTTAGGCTGAGAGAGCGTGACTGGTCCAATATCACCCACTCAGAACAAAGTGAGATTTGAATCATGGTCTAATCCAAACTTGTCCAAACCACTATATTATACCAGCTGTCAGGTTTTTTAATGTGACATTGTTCTATTGCTGTTTTTATCTTTTATTGGTTTGGATGTTAGTAGTGTATCTTATATTTCCCCCCTAATCTTTATAAACCACTTTGTTCTAATCTTTATCTTGATAAGCCAGTCTTGTTTGGAGTTGAAACACAAGATGAAAACTCTAAATAAAGTTAATTCAAATTTCAGAATGGAAAATTTGACACAGGGCCAAGCTACACATGACGAATGACACTTGAATGGCAAGTGTATTTCTCCCTGTTCACTTGCCCTCCACTCAATCCACTTGCCGTTCAAGTGTCATTCGTCATGTGTAGCTTGGCCCTCAGAATTTGAAATTGACCTGTTTCAGTTGGCTACATGAATGGAGTTCATATGAAATATACACTTACTTAGTTTATTTAGAGAATTGGCATGCTATCTTTCCAGAATCTCCTTGAGGTGGTTCACAATGAATAGAAATAAAATACCAACTAGTAAAAAAAAAATCCCTTAACCTGAATAGCTTAGGCAAGCCCGATTTTGTCATATCAGAGGGCCAAGCTACACATGACGAATGACACTTGAACGGCAAGTGTATTTCTCCCTGTTCACTTGCCCTCCACTCAATCCACTTGCCATTCAAGTGTCATTCGTCATGTGTAGCTTGGCCCTCAGAAGCTAAGCAGGGCTGGCCTTAGTTAGTAATTGGATGGGAAACTTCTAAAGCAGGCAGAGGCAGGCAATGGCAAACCACCTCTGCGTCTCTTGCCTTGAAAACTTCAGCAGAGGTTGCCATAAGTCAGCTTTGACTTGAGGGCACTTTCAACCACCAAACAAGACAAGCCCATAAAAACTGTAAAAACAAGACAAGCCCATAAAAGCCATAAGATTTCATTAGAAGTCGTCAATCAAAACCGCCAAATGCTGACAGCTCCATTTCAGACTGTTTACTGACTGCTACTGCATGTGTCAGCTGTCACATCTTATGCAATATCCACAGTTCCAAGTGGCTACTCCGGCACGCCAGCTATCAGACACTCTTTCATTCTGTCAGATGAAACTGCTACTGCATGTCAGCTATCACAGACCTCCAAACATGGCGAAATCTTCAGATGCCTAATGTAGAAGCAGAATGTTGATATTTTCACCAAACAAGTGCAAACGCAGTGCATATTTAAAGAGGAGGTTCCAAACTATTGCGATTGTGTATCCTTGTCATTTAGAAAATAGTAAATTTTGGACATATACAGCTATAATTTGGATCAAGGATGACATTTAACTCTTCAACTCCTGCTCAGTGTCACAGCGGTTTTAAGCGGGGGGCACAATCTGTCTTTTAACCCCTCCTTAAAATAACAAACCCAGAAAAACTTGGTTTTGATTAGTAAAACCAGGGCTTTTTTTTCAGCTTGAATGCAGTGGAACGGAGTTCTGGAACTGCTTGAAAATGGTCACATGGCCAGTGGCCCCGCCCCCTGATCTCCAGACAGAGGGGAGTTTAGATTGCCCTCCGTGTTGTTGGAACAGCGCGGAGGGCAATCTAAACTCCCCTCTGTCTGGAGATCAGGGGGTGGGGCCACCAGCCATGTGACCATTTTCTCCAAGGGCAACCCACTGAGTTCCACCACCCCTTTTCCCAGAAAAAAAGCCCTGAGTAAAACTGAGCAGAAGTAAAAAAGTTAATCTCCATATTCGCTTCTCTTGTGGCCCTGACCCAAAACTGTAACGGTGTGTGCAATTTATTTTCTATATATTGACTGATGGAGAGCTCTAGATCTCCATCATGAGTGTGTTGGCTTGCACTGGAAAGATCTGAGGAAATGTTTGGGGGCAAATTTATTCCAGCTCTTCCTTATATTAATATAAAGGCATAAGTTGGTGATGTATTGCTTATTGAATTGAATAGGTTATTTATTAAAATGCGAATAGATTTGCAGATGGCATTGGGGGATGCATGCGTCACGGATCTAAAAGTCACTGATTATTCCCTTTGGTGGAAGCTATTTGACTGGCTCTAGAAAGCGAATGCCAAAAGATCAGATTAAGCGTAATCACCGTACATTGCAAATTAGCAATTTTAGGGTAAATTCTCCTTGTTGACCTACATTGTTGAGCTCTTAATCACAGGATCAAAACTAGTCGGAGCATGTAAATAAGCAGCCTCTATTAAAATGATTGGTAGCAGTGTACATGAGCCAAGCCTGCGTGCGTACTGTGGATTGCATTAAAAAGAAAGAGAAAAAGAAAATCTGGGAGCTGCACTGAAGAAGATAGGACGACTTTTAACATTTTAAAAGGCAGAGGCATTCTCTATGTCAACCTTGTTGAACCATTGGGCAATTTTGGAATTTTAAGAACCAATAATAACAACAACTACATTTGACCAATAGCAGAATTCTGGAAAAAATGGAAAGATTTCTTTGACTACTTAGGTTAAACTAAGATAAATTAAGGTAATATGATACAAAGATAAAACACAGGAGGAATGATTTGGGCATAAGCAAAGCAACTAAGGGGAGGAAATGAGAGCTATTATATAATTTAGTTGTGTTGTTATTTACTCTGAATGTATCTTTCTATTAGCTTAATTTAAATTCAAAAGTAGTGCTTGTATAAGTTCTTAAGCACTTTCTACTGTTATATCTTTCTTGTTAAATAAAATCTGTAAAAAAACATTCAATTTAAAAACCCCTCTTCAGGACAACTTAATGCCTGCTCAGAGCGGTTTACAAAGTGTGTTATTATTATCCCCAAAACAACAATCACCCTGTGAGGTTGGTGGGTTTGAGAGAGCTCCGAGAAGCTGTGACTGACCCAAGTGGAGAAAAGTCAAGATGGGCTCTTGGCTTTAGGGAAGAAATGCTTTGGGGGGAAAGCAAGTGAGCACCAGAAGACACATTAGTGGGTGCCATGGCTCCTATGGAAACCATGTTGGGGACCACTGCTCTACATGCTGGGGAGCCAGTTTGGTGTAGTGATTAAGAGCGGCAGGACTCTAATCTGGAGAGCCAGGTTTGATTCCCCACTCCTCCACTTGAAGCCTGCTGGGTGACCTTGGGTCAGCCACAGCTTCTCAGGGCCAAGCTACACATGACGAATGACACTTGAACAGCAAGTGTATTTCTCCCTGTTCACTTGCCCTCCACTCAATCCACTTGCCATTCAAGTGTCATTCGTCATGTGTAGCTTGGCCCTCAGAGCTCTCTCAGCCCCACCCACCTCACAGGGTGATTTTCAAGAGGATAACAACCACACACTGTGTAAATCACTCTGAGTGGGTGTTAAGTTGACTAGAAAGGTGGTATATATAATGAATGTTGTTGTTATTAAAGAAAGTAGACAAAATCTGCCTCATAGAATAATGTTTGTGAGTGTTATAACGGCATACCAGGTATAATCTTGGGTTCTCTACTATATTTACGGGGGCAGGGAATGTCCCACAATATGCTGTGTACAAACAACAGCAATTCATCTTTGGCACAGGCTCTGACACAGAAGAAATGAGACACGCAAAACACTGTACAGGTATGGGTTTGAAAAGTCTTTTGAAATGTGTTGATCATAATTATACTGCTTGTTCCTGTCATTGAGGAAACACTAGACAGCAATTAAATACCTCTCCCTCTGCAGGGATGCTGACTGATCTCTAGTTGCAGAAAATATCTGTGGTCAAACCTTTTCCAACACTCAGACAACTGCACCGCACGAGCTTTCCTTGCCATCGCTGTCTTATCTCATTTAACTTTCGGTTATGTGTAATAACTGATGGTTCTGGATGGGTTTGAGCGTCTCGATGTTCATCAAAAGACATATCCAGACAGATCAATAGGGAAAGGATTCACATCTTGATGGGAATATATGAATGTGAATAAATCATTTTTTTCATTTTGTGTTACCATTTTGAGCCTTTTCGCTTCAGCCGTTTTCACTGTTAGCATTCCTAATTTGTTTGATCTGTCTGTGGTATTTGTTTGATATTTCTATGGCATTTTTACACTATTTCTACATTATAGGCCATTTAGATGCAACGTAAAGGAGTTAAAAAGAGCGTTGATTTAATGAGAAACATTTATTGCAAGGAAACTGAAAATGTGTATTTAATTAGCACAACAAGGGAGAAAAAACCAACCAGGGATGTCTGAGTCGAAACTGTGGTGGCCGAGAAATTTGGAAGCATGGTTGGAATATAGGCAAGGATAGGCATCCAGCTACTTCCATACACGAATCTCCTTTTCTGGATTGACACATTATGATTGTTTGTTATTATATCCTTCAGCCATCATTCATCTTGTTTTTCTCTTCTGTTTCCCTCCTCCTTTTGCCCAGCATCTTGGGAAATCTCATCCTATGGAAATTCAAAAAGGAATGCCAAATAAGGGAACAAACTTACAACGCTTAGGACAAAGCAGGCATGTATTGGCTTTTCATTATATGGTAATGCTAATAGTAATTATTAATCTATCTTCCATCGTACTGAGGGGATGCCGACATCAAGGCATTTTGGCTAGTGACCACTGGTCACATCTCTTGAATCTAATTGCACTCTGTTTGAAATCAATATCAATCACCAAGCTAAATTAATCAACATTAGGCCTGTTTGGAAGAAGGAGACTCTTTCTCGCAAGCCGAAGTGACTTGAGATTCTTTGCACCTTCTTAGATACTTGGTTGCTTGGCTTATAACCTTTGCAGTCCTTTTCTCTCTTACAATCCATTTCTTCTTTCTTTATCTTTCTTTTGCACATTCTAACTTGTTTACTGATTTACTAAGCATTTTTAAATTAGCTCCCACCCAAAGGACCACCAAATTGCCTTGAGGTATTTGCTTTCAATCAGAAGGCGCTGGGTTCCATTTGTTTTCTTGACATTATCTTCACCTAGCGAGGAGACAGCAATACAACCCTAGCAGCCCTGGAGAACGCAAATTTAAATTGTTAAGAAGGGAAGAGCAGGGGACAACAGGAAGCCTCCAGGATTCTGAAACTCATTTGTATCAATGGGTTACTGCGTCTCTACAGATCTGGACTATATTTTTATTCTTTGGGGGGGGGCACTTACTTTTTTTAAAAAGGGGAATATAATAGCTGAGAGAAAAAAAATATAAAGTCTCATAAAACCAGGTAGGTTAGGGTGAGAGAATGTGACTGGTCACCCAATGAGCTTCTACAGCAGATCGGGGATTCAAATCCTGGTCTCCGAGATCTGAATTTGATACTCTAAACACGGCACCACATGTCTCCACAGCAATATAATTGATGTTGTGGACAGTAAAATAAAACAACTAAAAAAAATAAACTATCCTGCTCATAATCATCCATAAATATAACTGAAAAAGCCGCATCACCTCAAAGTAAACATCACAAATAAAACCAAATTAGGCAGAGGGAAAAAATAATAATCAATACAAGGGAATCTAAATCAACCAACTGAACTAAAAGCCAGATGAAATAAAAAAAAATCTTGGCCTGGCACAGAAAGATGTCCCCAGGTACAGGGAAAGAGGAAGGCATTCCAGAGCCAGAAGGGGCAACCACTGAAAAGGCCCCGTCCTTTTAGACCGCTTGTCCGACTTCCTTACAGAGGGGAATACAGAAAGGGAAATGAGCTGCTGAACACAGATCCTGAGCCAGGACTATATGAGAGCCAGTGGTTCATTTTTGTAAACCAATCAATTATAGGAATGTCTCTTGTCTTGTTAACTCCCCATTCATTAATTAGTTCAATCCCTTTTTTTTGGAAAAAAACAGCCCGCGTAAAACACTGGCCGTTACCACATACCACAGTAGTGGCTTAATTATCCATTGCATGAAGACATAATTTCAGCAATTCCGTTTGTTGCAGCCAAAAATCTGCTGAAGCAACTGAGCTTTCAGCCAGAAGTTACACCAGTCACTGCTGTAGACATGTAGCCAGTGCTTTGGGATTAGCAGAGGGTAGAGTATGGCCATTCGTTTAAATTACTCAGTGCTGATTGTTTGGTTTTTTAAAAATTTAACACATTGCCCACCCATTTAGAGCTTCTGGAAGAAAGCTGATTATGAACTCAAATAAAAGAGAGAGCATGTGTGTATTTAATAGTTGCATTAAAAAATAATCCTCAAGGCAGTTAAGAGCAATTTTCAAACAGATAAGGACAGAGTAATATAATTAAATTCAAAACCTACATAACAGAAAGAGCAAAGAAGTCAGGAAAAGGAGAAAAGGGAGTAAGGATCCACAGTCTAAACATTCACCGTGCCAAGTAATCTGCCGTAAGCAATACTCTTCACAGCTCTTCTAAAGATATCTAGGCATATGGGAAGTGATGTAGAGGAGAAGTGAAGAGCCATGTTATCAGAGAGGTTGCTGGTTCAAATCTCTGTCAGTTGTAGTGGATAAGTGCGCTAGTTAAGAGCACCTAGATAAGTGGGCCAGTTTGGTGTAGTGGATAAGAGCATGGGACTATAATCTGGAGAACCGGGTTTGATTCCCCACTCCTCTGCTTGAAGCCAGCTGGGTGACCTTGGGTCAGTCACAGCTTCTAGGAGCTCTCTCAGGCCCACCCACACCACAAGGTGTTTTGTTGTGGGATAATAATTACACACTTTGTAAACCACTCTGAGTGGGCATTAAGTTGTCTTGAAGGGCAGTATATAAATCGAATGTTGTTGTTGTTATCTGTCTCTCCCAGCTCTCCTAGCTGGCAAAGGCAGGTTCCTCATTTAGTGATAGGGAATAATTGGATCTACTCTTAAAGGATCTATGATGGCCTCTCTTGGGAAGGCTTTACATTCCTCAGAAATTGAACCTGCACTATCGAGTGGGCAGGATTGGTATAGTGGTGAAGCGGTTAAGAGCGGCAGGACTCTAATCTGGACAGGCAGGTTTGATTCCCCGTTCCTCTACTTGAAGCCTGCTTCTCAGAGCTCTCTCGGCCCCACCCACCTCACAGTGTGATTGTCGTGAGGATAATAGTGGCATACTTTGTAAACCACTCTGAGTGGGCTTTAAGTTGTCCTGAAGGGCAGTACATAAATCGAATGTTGTTGTTGTTATTATAAGGATCTTTCAAGCTGAAGAGTCAAATGTTAACAGATCCTTATAGAAAAGACAGTGAAAACTTGCACTCTAAATCTGACACCAATTAGAAGTGGTCCTTACCATCATTTGGTTCCCCCGTCCTGCCTCTGGCATTCACACAACAGACAATCAGCATTCTTCCTCTAACCCACACGATGTTCTTTCTTTTAAAAAAATCCAATCCTTTTTTCTTTTCAAAGCTTGGGAAAATGAAGAAGTCTGGTATTCGATAATCAAAGCCTTGGATTTCCTTCTTATTAGAAATAAAACTATTTCTAATATGGGTCTGACATCCTGTGTCTAGCTCCAAGACTTCACAATCTAGAACAGACTTTTAGGTGGGTTGCCATGTTGGTCTGCAGTAGAATAGCAGGACTTGAGTCCAGTGGCACCTTAGAGACCATCAAGACTTTCAGAATCATTTAGGTGGGTAGCCATGTTGGTCTGCAGTAGAATAGCAGGACTTGAGTCCAGTAGCACCTTAGAGACCATCAAGACTTTCAGAATAGTTTAGGTGGGTAGCCATGTTGGTCTGCAGTAGAATAGCAGGACTTGAGTCCAGTGGCACCTTAGAGACCATCAAGACTTTCAGAATAGTTTAGGTGGGTAGCCATGTTGGTCTGCAGTAGAATAGCAGGACTTGAGTCCAATGGCACCTTAGAGGCCAACAAGATTTTTCAGGGTGGAAGCTTTCGAGAGTCAAAGCTCCCTTCTTCAGACATGAGTAGGAAAGGAGATCCCTGAGCCTTTATGTCATTGACATCATTGACCTCCATTCCTGAAGAAGAAAGCTCTGATTTTCGAAAGCTTCCACCCTGAAAAATCTTGTTGGTCTCTAAGGTGCTACTGGACTCCAATCCTGCCAATTTATAACATAAGTCAGGTAAGGAAGCTGAGTTCAGCCACCCAGACTTAAAATCTGTGGGTCTTTTTGCTATGAACCCTCCCTCCCAAACAACTGTTGCATGTTAAAATTTCTGCAGCTAACATGCCAGCAAAATTTTTCATTGTGACAGCGTATTCAGGGAAACGTGGCTACACCAGGCAACAAAGTCACACTGAAAAATGTTTCCCTGCATTTCCCCCCATTAGACTTCAAAGGATTTGTGAAGCCAAAACAAAAGGGCTTTTCCTTCGTTTCCCTCGCAGTCTCTTTGATGCATGAGGCTTCTACTTGCTTTAAAAAAATGATCCCGACCGGAGTTTTGTATTAGTTCTTGAGGCCCAGACTATCTTTCAAGAAAACTCGTAATTTGTCACAACTGGATCTGAAAATTGAAACGGTAAGAATTTGGCTACCGTTTTTGCAGCTGCTGTGACCGCAGGCCACGAGGCAAGGTGCGACTATCGATCAGGAAGGGAAGCTTTCCCAAAGGCAATCCAGGTAGATAAGGCAGGTAGAAAAGGGGGAATTAGCAGAAATAAGTGTGCTGGTGGGGTCTTCTAAACTGGTGATGACTAAGAATGAGATCTTGGGGTTGTAGTGGAGAGCTCAATGAAAATGTCAACCCGGCATATGGCAGTGGTGAGAAGGTCAAATGCATGCTAGGGATTTTCAGGAATGAGATTGAAAATAAAACCACCGCCATCATAATGCCCTCGTATAGATCATATGCGGCAGTCCCATTTGGAATACTTTCTCTACAGTTCTGGTTGCTGCTGTATCTCAGAACCAGGGCTTTTTTTCAGCAGGAACACAGCAGAACGGAGTTCTGGAACCTCTTGAAAATGGTCACATGGCTGGTGGCCCCACCCCCTGATCTCCAGACAGAGGGGAGTTTAGATTGCCCTCCGCGCAGCGATCTCAACTCCCCTCTGTCTGGAGATCAGGGGGCGGGGCCACCAGCCATGTGACCATTTTCTCCGAGGGCAACCCACTGAGTTCCACCACCTCTTTTCCCAGAAAAAAAGCCCTGCTCAGAACAAATATTGCAGAGCTGGGAAAAGTGCAGAAGAGCACGTCAAAGATGATAAAGGGGTTGGAGCAGCTTTCCTAAGAGGAAAGCCTAAAGAGTCTGGGACTTTTCGCTTTTGAGAAAAGATGACTAAAGGAGGGAAGCATAACAGAGGTTTATTAAATTATGCATGGGGTAGAGGAAGAGGATAGAACTTAATTCTCCCTTTTGCATGTTAGTAGCAAATGAAATTTAATGTGGCTCTTATTACTAAAGAGAACTTCCACATCCAGAGGCAGTAAACTTCTGACTAGTAGTAGGAGGCAACACCATGGGGAAGTCTAGTCTTCTATGCCCTACTTGTCAGCCCTCTAGGGCAACTCATTGGCCACTGTTTGAAATAGGATCCCGACTAGAAAGATCACTAGTCTGAATTTTCTCCCGAGAAAGAGGAGAAGAGGGGCATTTTAATAGTAGTGGTCTATACTATATCCTCACAAGTTACTAGATAGCGCCCCTATTTGTTTAAAAAAGAAAAATCACAGTTAAATCCATCTCTCCCTATTTCACAGCGATAAGCTGCAGACGGTAGGGGTATTGAAAGATGAGGAAAGCAACAAAAAAACCATTTCCAGCAACTACCTAGGCTGAATCCAGGTCAACGTCTTCCTTAAAATATTCTTGAAAATGGTTAGCCGAGTCCGGATGACAGATGTATTGGCCGACACAAAGCCAAGCTGCAGCAGCGTGACACAGGATCCAGCACAAGGGTCTCGACACCGGCACAAGATGTTCCATTATCTTCGTGGTCCATTATAGCAATGTAACTTCGTTCATTGTGTAAGGCTAGCAACTGCCCCCTGTTCTGTATTAGCATACCAGAGAAGCTCAGAATGCATAGCATAGCCTGTGGATGCAGAGAAGCGGTGTGTGTGGGGTATATGTACTATCTCTGGGGAAGACAGCAACCTTTGGGGGTTTATTGCTGAACGAAACCATCTGTTTCGATAGTTGTTGTGCCAGGAAATAAATGTGGAAGGAGCAGGGTGGGGAGGGGGGAGTTGAGCACTACGTTGGCCACAGAGGTGGCTCTACCCGAGGGGGAGGACAGAAGGGTTAGTTTCTACACATCCAAGAATTGGTGGCAGTTGGCCACCTCCTGTTTCCACCTTACAGTGAGCATGAGCAGCAGCTATGCGGCTTGTCTGCATAACAACAACAACATTCGATTTATATACCGCCCTTCAGGACAACTTAATGCCCACTAAGAGCGGTTTGTAAAGTATGTTACTATTATCCCCACAACAAAACACCCTGTGAGGTGGGGGGGGGGGCTGAGAGAGCTCTGAGAAGCTGTGGCTGACCCAAGGTCACCCAGCTGGCTTCAAGTGGAGGAGTGGGGAATCAAACCCGGCTCTGCAGATTAGAGTCCCATGCTCTTCCCCCCTTTTTTATTAATAATAAATAACGAACTAACTATTTACATAGAATGTAAAAGCTTGACTACAGATACAAATTTGGCAATAGTCCTTACATGAGGGATTAGGTACATATACAATTAGTAGTAAAGAGAAAGAAATGCATTGCTCATTCAAAGAAGTTTCAAAAGATTATTTGCAGATATCAAAAGTACTCTACAGTGTGCCCTTGTATTCATCTCCAGGTAGGTATTTTACTAATCACAGATTTTAACCACTCTTAACCACTACACCAAACTGGTACAACATAGGGATGGCAACCATTGGGTGCATTTTGGGGAAGGGAAGTGACATCACAGCATCACTTCTGGTTTGTGTCAGAAGTGAGGTTGTGAGATGCTCTATGAACTGGCCCAAGTCTTTGGTTTTCACTTTAGAGGGAAGCGAATTCCTAGAGTGTCATAATCTCACTTCCAGGTACCAATAAGGATGCTGCTGCAAAGAAAATTCTGTTTGGTTTGGCGATGTGTTGCTGTTGGTTTTAATGGTATTTTGTTTTTTATTTGTTACCTGCCTTGGTGGCTCTTATAAGGGCAGTAAGGCAGGGTATTTTTCACACAAACTGTCCAAATGTATTCCCTGCATCTGTTTTCCAGTGTAATAGGTATGCTAGAAGGCTATTTCCAAATAGCTCTTTCTTTAGCTTCCTTTCCTACCACCCTATTCCTAGCCGTGCATAAACTGCACAAGAGAAGCTCAAAGAGGTGTTTAATGTCATGTGCAGAAACACCCCAGAGCCATAGACTAGGACCCTGGGACCCTGTGAGAGGATTTAAATGTCAAAAAGTTCACAGGAAACCAAAGCAATGTTTTGCATCAATTCGTATACCAGCGATGATCTATCCTTCCTTGCACCATTGGATTTGCTTACCAGCGCTGTGATAAATGCAAGTGTGGAAGTAGAGCAAATTCAGATTTGAGGTCTGAACAGGCCATCTTTTTAAGGAGAATCTGGACACACCTTTTGAGTTCTTTTGGGTAGCCTTGAGGACTACGAACCCCCTCCAGATTTTTAAGTATTCCATGTAGGGTTGCCAGTTCCCCAGTAGGTAAAGGTAAAGGTAGTCCCCTGTGCAAGCACTGAGCCATTACTGACCCATGGGGGGACATCGCGTAACGATGTTTTCTTGGCAGACTTTTTGTTATGGGGTGGTTTGCCATTGCCTTCCCCAGTCATCTACACTTTACCCCCAGGAAACTGAGTACTCATTTTACCGACCTCGGAAGGATGGAAGGCTGAGTCAACCTTGAGCTGGCTACCTGAATCCAGCTTCCACCAGGATTGAACTCAGGCCGTGAACAGAGCTTGGGCTGCAGTACTGCAGCTTACCACTCGCTCCTAATATTCCACGTAGGGTTGCCATTTCCCCATCATGGAAGGAAAACTGCCATTTCCTCCAGGCAAACTTAGCTCCGTCATCAGAGGTAATTCTGGCAGAGCTCTGGGCCCCACCTTAAGATTGGTAACCTTACGTGCTGCAAGTATCTGCAAATTCCTGGCCTTTAAGGTGGATAGTACGTTTCTCTTTTGCCTCTTGTTTTTGGTCAGTTAACAGGTTTTCATCATGATCATTAGAATAGCCTGCCTGGAGGTCAGGAAGTGAATACAGGAAGTGAGCTGTTACACCCTCAATTAAAAGGAGACAGGAAGTGAGCTGTAACAACCTATTTCAATGGGGCAGGAAATAAGCCATTACAGCCTCTCTTAAAGGTACAGGCACATATATCACATCTGCGCCTTGACACCGTTCATTCACCATTGAGCTTCTGTTCAATGGATCCGCTGTCCTTGAGTTTGTAAGTGACGTGTTTTGAAGCGAGCCACCAACATTGGTTACCTCCTCATGCAAGGCCGTCAAGGCCATGTTGATGCAACACGTCTCGCATGCTGAGCTGCGTTCTTTAAGGGGTACCACCAAGGCTGCGGTTCAAGCTGTGAGCATTCATCAGCTGACCCCCAGAACCGGGATCCACCAGGGCCTTGGCGCTTGCCCTTCCACCTCAGCAACTTGTCTTGTTGTCAGTACACTCTGCTAGAGTCCTCTACCCATGCCCTTTGGATCATGACCTGCTTGCCTGCTTTAGATTGCAGTTGCCGTTTAGCCGTTCTGATCTTCAGATTCTTCTTGTGAAACCTGACCTCTTGGTTGTCCTGGAGCAGGCTAGCTGCTTCTCGTCCTTTCTGATCTTGCACTCCGTACTTTCGGAGGTTGACTCTTGCTTGCTCTACACCTTGCCATTTGATTCTGGCTCCTTCTGTCTGACAGATGGCTACTGAAACCGAACCCACTTGGGGCTTGACCTTGGATGGATGCAGGCAGAGTTCCACAATACAGTCACGGCCGCCCAATTTCTGCATCTGTATGCTGGGAAAGGAGAAAAATCCATCCTCTGCAGATGAGAAAAGAAAACTCCCGCAGCTTCTTTTTGTTTTTAAGTGTATTCAGATTGGGTGTTTTACAAAAGGCCGATTCTATTCCATTAGCGATTCATCAAGAGCGTCTCTGCCTTGTACCTGTTGTGACCTCTCGCTTTACTTTCAAAACCTTAAGAGCTATCCTACTGCATTATGCCAAGGAGGTTTCTCCAACCCATTTCCTCCATATTCTGGATTCTTTTCAGAACTAGCTCTGCGTGGCTTATACATTAGGTCAGTTTTAAGTGCTGGCTCCTGCCGAGACTGAAATATTATTATTATTATCTTTTTTTTTAATTCTTAGACCTACCGCTGCCAGAGTAAAGCAGCTCTACAGCTAGTAGGCAACAGATAAAGCATGGGAAATATAATTAAGAAAAAGGGAGAAATAAGATTAATAGACCAAAATATGGCAAATCACGCTGTATGCATTAATTTACTGCTTTCTGAGCAACTTAAATATCTAATTTGTTAAAATTACCTGCAAGTGTCTGATAATTAAACACACATGAGCACTGTTTAATTTGCCTCCGGCTTAATTTCGAGATGTATCCAATCAGGCTGGGCGCTATACAGGAGATACTTGACAATCAGCTCGTGTTGTTGAGTTGGCTGAATGAGATGCACCCTGGTGACAGAAAACAGTGATATGAAGGATGGAAGATTCGGGAGGCTTAGCGTAAAACTGATGCTTCAAGGTGCTTAGCAATGAGTCAGATCTGGGTTTGGCAAACTGAGCTATTTTCCCTCCCCCAGCCAATCAGGAAAGAGCTTGGTTTCTGCCCAGCCCGATGCTGAAGCCAGGAATGGCTTGCAAAGCTTGCGTTTCACTCCCGAAGACACCGTGGTAGTGTTGAAAGCTCTCCAAATTTCCCTCAATTCCCTCCCAAATAAATATGGGTTCCAGGGCAATGTTGCTAAAACAGGTTCAGTGAGTGGGGGAGAGGGGGTAAGGAGAAGGAGGAAGAGGAGAGAAGGCGGGGGAAAGTGAGAGACCATCTTCCAGCATGAGGAAGGAGTATTGTTGGGGGAAATCTTATTAGCTGGACAACCTCTCAGCTCTGTTTTTGTCTGCTTCCTGCCTGTAGGTATCAAGATTAGGTGTGGCATGAGCCTTTGGTCATATGCTGAAGGGCAAAAACCAAAGGACCCTTGGCTCTTAGCCAGCCTAGGCTTATGTTACATAAGCCTTATGTTACATAAGCCTTATGTTACATAAGCCTAATAATAATAACTGCTTATATACCACTCTTCTACACAAATTAGTGCCCCATTCAGAGTGGATAGTCAAAGTCAGTGTTATTATTATCCCCACAATACAGATGGGGAGCTGGGGCTGAGAGGAGTGGCTTGCCCAAGGCCACCTACTGAGCTCATGGCAGTAGTGGGATTCGAACCAGCGGAGTGCTGATTTGCAGCCCAACCACTTAACTGCTATGCTCCAGCAGCCAAATCAACCCAGGAGAGAGAGAGAGAGAGAGAGAGAGAGAGAGAGAGAGAGAGAGAGAGAGAGAGAGAGAGAGATTGTTTTGATTATTCAAATTATGTTGCTTAATTTGGTCTGGAAATTTCCATAAGCCGCTTTCAGACTCTCAGGAGAAACTGGCAGAGAAATAAATAAATAATATAATATAAATAAATCTTCCCTCCTCCTTCCTGGGTGGCTGATGCCACAGCAAAGTAAATGGGATTATGGGAGAGGAGGCAAGAACGAGAGAAGAGGACAAAAAAGAAGGGGAGTGGGCCTTGTAGTTCTTCCTCTGCTGAGATATACAGTTCATGGCAGAAAGGAACGCAGGGCTGTAATACTACCTTCTTACTGAAGCTGAACTTGACATGCTGGAAAAAATTGTGTTCTGAACCTCGTAATCATGAACTTCAGCATTCTTGCTAACACTTAGCATTCCTCGTCTTTTGGTGGAGAGCTTTGAGCTCTCATCTAAGTAGGTGCTGTAAGAGTCCTCATCTGGAGGGTCATGCCCCACAAGTACTGCGCTGTGGCGGTATTCTTGCTGACTTTGTTTAGGAGAGGAAAATGCAGGGGAGAGAATACTGGGGAAAGACTGAGAAAAAGCGGCGTAGAAGACCGCTGCATATAGAAAAGGTACAATCAAAAGAGAGAGCGTCAAGTTGCAGGTGAGACAGAAAATGTAGAAGGCCACTGGGGTAAATTGAGTGTCCCTTAGTGCCTGTTTCTCTGAAGGAACACCTGACTGCTGTTTATGAGAGTTTTCATGGATTGCCGACAAATGACACACACTGTACGGTTTTGTGGAATGCCTATGTAAAAGAGCCTTTGCCAAATTCCCCTGCTACAGGTGTTTATGTCACAAGTTGGAGACAATTGTAGCTTCAGGTTGAGACTCTTCCCCTCTGATCTGCCTTACAGCAGGAATGAATCCAGTCTCTTTGGCATATTAAGAGGTAGAAGACACAGGTAATGACATGGCTCCTGCAAAACAGGACCTCTGCTTATATACAAAATCCTCTCAGACCAATAAGATTGTGCAAGTATTGACAGAAAGTAGAAACACTGTGTACAGAAATATCATTTGGGTTGATCCTCTTTGGCAAGAACATAAGTTAACTGTTCCGGTTGGATAACATTCCTGTCATGCACACATTTATGTAGATGTTGCCCTTCCCACTTCTATCAGCCCAGGAAAATGGAAGCTGTCAGCCAGGCACCTAAAATAATTTGTTTTATTAATGTCATTTTTTTTTAAAAAACTAGCTTATTAATAGCCTGCCTTTCTCACTGAGACGCAAGACCAATTAGAGAGTATAGAAAGAGGATAAAAAGTAATCAGGTATTATAGGACATTTGATAGATAATGCAATAGGATTAGGAATACAAAACTGAATGACCATGCAAGTAACAGTGTAATTGTATGGTATAAAACATCTAAGAAACAATGCAATAGGATTCAGAATGGAAAATTAAGTGAAAATGTGAACAGCAAAATTACTTCTTGCAAATGTAAGAAATGATTCTGTTCAGGTTCAGACCATTTAAGAAAAGGCATTGTTTTGTCGAATCTTAACTAATAAATGTCTCGCTATACACTCAACTGTTTGATGGTCATTTTTCTTTCTTGAAGTTTATAATAGGGAAACTTATTATTGAGCACAAATAAGGACCTTTTAATGAGTCCTAAGGGAAAGTGGTCTGGTAGTTACTATGAAACAACCTCTTTCTGTCCCTTTTTATGTAAAGCACTGGGGCTCTGCATAAATGGTGCAGGACATTTTTATGAGTTACATCATGAGCAAAGAAGAAGAGCAATCCCATCAAACTGCCAGCATGCATTAGCCTCCTTCCTTATTAACCAAATTGGTTTCTGGAAGTTTAAAAGTCAAGCTCGTGAAGAGAAGAAGTTACTGCTGCTTTCCTAAAAACGGTCAAGAAGGGCGTATGGTCATAACCAGCAGGTTCAAATCTCCGATCTGCCATGGAAGTTTGCTGACCAAAAGAGAGGACAGATTTTGCACAATAACTGCACATGCTAATTTCCATTCATAGATGCAAATTTATGTGTAAGTGTCACAATTTGAGTAGAAATGGAGCTCATCCTAGTGCCAACCGTGCCAGCTATCCAGGTGCTCTCTGTTAAAAGGGAACCTTGCAAGGCCCCAATCTCTTGTCTTATGACACTTTGTTTTTAATTCACTTCAAACAGCATGGTTAGCTTTATCAGCCCTTCTTCCCACTCCATATAGCTTTGCATACCCTGTGGCTGCTCAGGAATCCAGTCTCTACAGTCTCTTTCAGCCAAGCTTAATGGACGGAAGTAGAACCCTGACATTTGGTCATTCAACAATGCCTGGTTTCTCCCATTTTCAAATTAACATATCTAGTTGCTGCTGAAATCCTTCTTTCTCCCTGTTCTGACCAGGGCTGCAAAGCCCCCACTGTTGCAGAGATCCCCTGCCCAGGGTTCCGATTTCCATCACTGCTTTGGCCAGTGGAGAAAAACAATCTTAAAAAATTGCTATCGAGTGATGTCAATTGGCTCTAGGAATTGTCAGAGACCATAGAGTTTCTGGTGATTCCTAGAGAGGCATGACATCACTTCTGGGTTCTCTCTTGGAAATGATGTTCTGCGGTTGCCCGACAGCATCCCTCATGTCCCCACTCCACATTATCAGCCTGTTTTGAGGCTGGTTCTAGGGGGGAGCTAATTATTCTGTCGACTTGATACAAAAATGTTGCAGAATTCTGCATGCATGCATGACTGTATCCTGTAACACAATGTAAGTAATTTTGAAAATAACATGAAGAGGTCCTATCTTTAGATCTAGGGATCTCACTCTATATGGAGGTAGCATGCTGGTAATTAAGGGCAGGGAATACGCTGTGTTGTGCTTAATGGCAGAAGCATAAAAAAGAAACCAAATCACCTTTTGGTCTGACAGCTAACTGATAGCCACTATAAGTCTTTGTGCAGTTTGGTAGTTTGATGAAGGGAAAGGGGAAAGACTCATGTTCTGCTTCTTAATTATATAACCTCGTCTCAAAGCGTAAAACCTGCAATTTCTTTTTTGGCAACATATGAAGCTGTTTTTCCTCCCATCTCCCATTTTTAAATATACTGGAACCAAGAGATTTGCTTCTGGGACTGACGCAAAGAAATGGATGTTTTAATTATCTCTGTTAAAGATAGTCTGTGTGGTGTGTCAAAAACCAGTGTCCTTAGCATGGCTTGCCTCAATGTACAGTTGTCTGGACAATTTATAATGGAGATTTAGAACATAAATTTAAACCAGTTGAACAGCTGTTCCTTCTTTGTAGTCCACTGCAATAATTCCTGTAGGCACCATAGGCTCTTACGACATGGTCCTATACCCAGGGGTCATTTCGCAGAAAAATAGCTGGAGGAACTCATTAGCATAGCTCATTAGCACAACTCATTAGCATATGCCACACCCCTTGACATCACTGGAAGTGTGTTATTAGCATAACTGATTTGCATATGCCCCACACCCCTGACATCACCTATCCTGGCTGTTTTGGACCCAATCCTGGCCATTCAGGGCCGAAATTGGGCCTAAAATGGCCAAAAGGGGCCCCAAATGGTCAGGATTGGGCTGCTGCTGAGTGGGAGAGTGATCCACCACCTGTCAGAGGCATGATCCTGGCCATTTCGGGACAAAATCCTGGCTGTTTGGGGCCCAATCCTTGCCATTTTTGGCCCCAATTGGGTCATTTTGGCCCTGATCCAGGCCGAAACGGGCCCAAAATGGCCGGAAATCAGGTGGACGGGACCACCTGACATGTGACCTCTTTGGAGAACTGCTGGAACTGCCTTCCTGTGCGTTCCCCCTCAAAATGAGCCCTGCCTATACCATGTAATCCACTTTCTGTATTGTATATAGTACATCTTGCCTTATAAGGTTGGTTGTTCACATTGTCCTTTGATTCTGTAATTCCTCCTCCTGCTGCCTTCTTCATTGGGTTGTCTGATTCTGTCGGATTGCACTGTTTATATGCTGTAATCTGCCAAATCTCAGAGAGAAAGGTGGACAAAGTAAATAAGTCAATAATTAAATATAGAAATAAGCAGGGCTGAGTTTCTGGACAGATAAATCAATGATCTGGGGCACTCAGCTTCTGGAGCACCAGGCTGGGAGAGAGTGAGAGTATATTTGAGTATATCTACTCAGCTCTCCACTTAGCTGCTGAAACAAAAAGCGTAAACCATTTGTCAGCTGTAAAGCGAGGACCAGTGACCTGTGTGGTCAGTATTTGTGTTACGGTTCCAGATTTTGCATTTGTAGGAAAATGTGGGACATCTGTGCTTACATTCATGTGAGTGTGACATTACAGAAACAACAAAGCATGTGGTTAATAAGTATCAAACCCTTATTAGCATAATGTTGTTTTTTGTTCGTTTGTTTTCCATGGAATCATTGGCTGTTGCACGATCATGGCACTATAGCAACTGTTCTCAACTGCTGACACAGTTGCGAGCGACTGCTATAGAGCAACCCATGAAATGCTTAACCATGTGTGGATACCGCCATGGATAAAACACATTGAACGTGTAGATTTTATCATAAAGGAGGAGGGGAGAATATTGTTGTAACCTGCTTTATGTCCTCATTGGGGAGAAAAGTGGAGTATAAGTATCTGTCAGACAGGGGTTAACCTGTCGGTCATAGAAGGTAGGGAAGTTACATAGTTGCAGTTTAGTTTTCTAGTGTTGAAAGGCTGTCAAAGCCAAACGTTCCATTCCATAGGAAAAGGGGAGGGGCAAGGAGTATATAGTCAGCATTGTTACAGGTAAACAGTCATTCTCAGCCATTGCCTTATGTTAATTGGTTGTACTGGAATTCCTGAATAAAGCCGTTTACCGAATTTGTCTGCCTGGTTTGATCGGGGCGGATATTTTGAGAAGATCCATTGAACAGAAACTAACAGTATCTAAATATAAATTGATCAAAGTTGTGAAATGGGCTACAAACGTGATACAAAATTAAGGTATTCAGAAGCCGAACAACTGGACAGCTTGAGATATCACCCGGTATAGGAGTGACCTTGCTGGACATTGTCATTTTGTCAGTTGTGGGGGATGGATATTGATTGTGGACAGCTCAACCGGCTTGCCCAATTTCCCAAGATTTGTTGAGAGATCGCCTGGCATTGAACCAATATAAAACTGATACGGAAGTCTACGTTGTGGGTCATCTGTTGACAAAACTTGCTTCAAAGAATAATCAATGAAAACTTCTGATTTGTGAGCAGGAGACCTTCAGAGAACATAGCCTGAAGAATGGATCTTATTTGTTACAGAAGCAAATGTTTCATCCAGTTGCCACCAATGGACTATGGTTGTTTGTTGGAAGGCAACTGAACTATGCTTTCATCTACTGCGTCTCTATTCCAGAGTTAAACCAGTTTGAAACCTAGCTCACTTTCTAACAAGGATTTTTAATCCTATGATGGGGGCTGAATCAAAGGACTTCCGGTTCTCTTTGAAAACTTTGGATGGATATCTCTTCAGTGAAACTCGACTCCAACTGGTTTAAATTGGTTGCATAAAGCCACAGAGTAAAATTTTTGTGGCCGCCAATAAGATAAACGGAATGAAGAATGGTTTTAAACAGCTTTAATATAACGAACTAAGCTACCTTACATATAGGCTTGTCAACTTCCAGGGCCGTTTTCACACTATTAACCGGCTTCTGTGATGTTGCGAAACATCACACAAAAACTGTGGAAGATAGTGTTTTCTCGCGAGAGTTTTGTGCGACATTTGGAACCTGGAGATCTTTTGGACTTACAACTGATCTCCAGATGACAGATATCAGTTTCCCCAAAGAAAATGGCTGCTTTGGAGGGGGGACTGTATGGCATTATGCCCTGCTGAGGTCCCTCCCCTCCCCAAACCCAGGCTCTGCCCCCAAATCACCCCAAACCCAGGCTCTGCCCCCAAATTTCCCATCCCAAAGTTGGCATCCCCACTTCTACAGCAGTCTCTTAGGGCCAAGCTACACATGACGAATGACACTTGAACAGCAAGTGTATTTCTCCCCGTTCACTTGCCCTCCACTCAATCCACTTGCCGTTCAAGTGTCATTCGTCATGTGTAGCTTGGCCCTTAAGCTTTGTTCTAGAACAACCTAAGGTCACATGATCTTAGGGCAAGGCTACAAATCACCAGTTCTTTAATGTTGTAATATCATAATGGGATATCGCTAAATTGTAAATTCTATCATGACCCTCATGTTAACTGGGATAGAATGCTTTCATGACTAAATGCATCTTCCAGCAAGCTTGAACCCCAGCCCTTTTTATCTTACAAATTAAACTCTGCTTCCTGGCCTTTTGAGCACTGCAGTTCAGGGGCAAAGTAATTTCTGGTTTCTAAGGAAATTTCCCCGAGGCTACTAATCCCTTTTTAATGAGAGCAAATAAAAAGGGTTAAGCCGCAAGACTTAGGAGGAGTCAGGGCCACCAATATGGGCATGCTAGTATGCATTCAGCCTAATTTGATTGTGTAAATGGATCCAATTTATATTTTTCTGCATATAATTAATTATGAATTATTGGAGACAGCCCAGATTGTCAGCTGGTGAGAGAAGGCCGAAGAGGAGGCCAGGAAATGTAGAGATTTTGGAGGATAATATCTTTGGTCTGAGAGAAACAAAGATAGAGTTTGAGCAAATCGTGACCGAGGTAGTTGGGTTTGTATGCTCAGTTTGTGAGATGAAAAAGAGTTCTAATCCTAAAATCACAACTTGGGACCTAAAGCTACATATGTTAGTTTTTATCCCATGTTCCACTTTCCTTCCCACAAATCCAGAGACTTGCTTTCTCCCTCTATGGCAAGATTTTCTTCCAACAATTTTTATTTTATTTATTTGTGTCATTTATAGTCTGCTTTCTCACTGAGACTCAAGGTGGATTACACAGTATAAGATTAGTACAGTCAGTATCAAGAACGTTTCCTTAAACAATGCCATAGGGTAAATAGATACACGTCCACAAAGACATAGTAAGAGTTATTTGCTAAATTTAATGATGGGTAATCAACGCAATAAGGACCAAGTGGTTGGGGGGGGGCATCAAGATGAGACCCCTGAGTGGGGAAAATAGTTTGCAACTCTACAGGACTGGTCTTCTATAGTTTGATCCTTTATCCTAGACTTTTAAAAAGTATTTGTTTTAAAAGAATTTCTTATGCATGTTAAAATAACTTCTGAGGCAATTTAGAAATCTGAGAAGCAAATTTAAATCAATTGTAATTAAATGTTACTAAAAGCACAGCTGCCCTTACCTGGATTGCCCAGGCGGGCCCAATCTTATCAGATCTCAGAAGCTAAGCAGGGTCTGCCTTGGTTATTAATTGGATGGGAGACCTCCAATGAAGGCCAGGGTTGCAGAGCCAGGAAATGGCAAAACAGTTGCCTTGCCTTGAAAACACCAGCAGGGGGTGCCAAAAGTCAGCTACGACTTGATGGCACTTTCCACAACCAAAAGTCCAACTAAACAGTTATCCAGGAATTGAAGAGAAAAATAAGATGGCACCAGGCATACTTGTTGGAGGAGGGAATCTTAAGTGGGATGTCACCATATTAATGGCTTTCACTTTAGCAGCCACTGGCCTCACCCCTGAAAGCAGTTTAAAAGAAGTTTACAAAGGACCAAACTACACGTTATATTCCCCCTAGGCCTCTGCAATCCACATGTGCTTGTGAGTTCCCTATTGGGAACTCAGTTTCCATGTGAGCACTGCCTAATTCAGATCAGGAATGTTGTGTGTGAGAAAGGGCTTTCAGCCTTCCACTTGCATCAGAAATTAAGCAGGGTTGGCCATGGTTAGTACTTGGATGGGAGACTGCTAAGGACTAAGGTTGCAATGGGGAGAAAAGCAATGAAAAATCACCCCTGTTCTTCTCTTGCTTTTGATGGGGTTGCTCTAACTTGGCTGTGACCTGACAGCACTTCCCCATGCCATGATCCCTGTTTGTAGCAAGCCCCATATACTTGGGAACTGAGAGCCAAGCTACAAGTGATGACTTACACTTGCCTGGCAAGTGAACAGACTCACGTGTATTCCTCCCTGTTCACTTGCCATTCACTTGCGCTCCACTTGCTCAAGTGGAGAGCAAGTGAATGGCAAATGAATAGAGAGGAATACACGTGAGTCTGTTCACTTGCCAGGCAAGTGTCATTTGTCACTTGTAGCTTGCCTCTGAGTTCCTAGCAGGGAATTTGCAAGTGTACCTTTGGTGAGCGTATTCATGGAGAACTCAGATCTAACCCAAGGAATGTATATCATATCGTTTAGACGAAATTCTTAAGCTGATGAGCTGGCATTCCTTTAGGTGTCATTTAAGAGAAGGCAGTCTTTTAGATGTCTTTGTCTCAGACCATTTAAAAATATTGCAACAGCCATCCATAAAGTGAGTAAGAGAAAGAAAATGGTGGTTTCTTGCAAATTTAGGGAGAAACGAGCCATCTCCAACAATTTAAAGCTACGCGGCTGGAAAAGAACTGCAATTTTGTTTCTGAAGGGTATTTGAATGGGGAAAAAAATCCCCATTGCATTAATTCAGATGAGTTTGAACTTTCAAAACTTGTTCTGTTTGGAATAGTTGTCTTCCAGCTAAGAATAGAAAATAAGCCACTTGGCATTTTGAGTAATAGAGTCTGTTGTATGCATAGGCAGATGATTCTGGAAGGCTTTGGGGATTATGGTAAATATGTTTTGAGAAAAGGAAAGCCATTTAAAAATAAATCTGAGAAATGACTTCGATTTTGGGGGATTGTTCCCAGGTCTTCTTGGGAGGTCTCCCAGCAGTTGAAATATGCCCCATGATGACACCCCCAAAAAATATTACAGCAAGATTATCCACCCATTACATTGTGGCTTCGTTGTACACTGCGTTGCCAAATTTAACTTCTGACCAGGAAATTAGACTGTTGTGCTCACAAATCGGAAACATAAAAATCAAGTGACGTGATTTATGTACCTCACTTGACCTACTGGGAACAATTTTTCAAGATCAGTAAACTAAAATATTCTTTGTTGAGTGTGCCTTTTCCCCAAGAACACCCTGGAAAGCCAGTGCGGTATAGTGGTTGCTAGGACTAGAGAGACTCAAGTTGAAATCTTTTCTTGCCGTGAAACTTACTGGGTGACCTTAAGCCAGTAATTGTCTCAGAGCCTGACATTCTCATGGGGGATTGTTGTGATGATAAAATGGAGGAGGGGAGAACCATCTATTTTTTTCATGCTATACTCCACAGCTCTCAACTCTTTCTTCCAACCGTTGCATCACCTTTCACTTCCAGGTCACAACCCTTGTTTACAGGTCTGTTGTTTCTGCTTTCCTCTCTTTCTATATATTTATTTCCTTTTATATATCTTTTCCCTTTCTGAAAACTTGGAGCTGCTACCTCTACATAGTCCAGCTTCAATCTTCCTGAGGAACAATCAGATGCAGAGAGAAATATAGTGAGAGAGGGAGCCGTAGCCCTGATACAAGAGGATCCCATTGTAAAACTAATGCACATGGGTGATTTAGCAGAAGTAAGGCATACAAGGGACTGGAAATAATAAGATTGCCTTAAGACTGGTACTAGTTACCAGTTTGGTGTAAAGGTTAAGAGCGGCAGGACTCTAATCTGGAGAACCGGGTATGACCCCCCTCCACTCGTCTGCTTGAAGACAGCTGGGTGACCTTGAGTCAGTCACAGCTTCTCGGAGCTCTCTCAGCCTCACCCACCTCACAGGGTGATTGTTGTAAGAATAATAACAACACACAGGGCTTTTTTTCTGGCAAAAGAGGTGGTGGAACTCAATGGGTTGCCAGCACAGGGGGCAACTCTTGGCTGGAAGTGGTGCCCCTGGTACCACATGTGTGTGCAAAGTGCGTCTATGCTCCCAGGGCCAATGATGTCACTTTGGGTCAGCTGGAACAAAGGGGGGAGTTTTTGAAAGTTTAAATCTCCCTCAGTGAAAATGGTCACATGGCTGGTGGCCCCGCCCCCTGATCTCCAGACAGAGGGGAGTTTAGATGGCCCTCCGCGCCGCTCAGTGGCGCGGAGGGCCATCTCAACTCCCCTCTGTCTGGAGATTAGGGGGCGGGGCCAGCAGTCATGTGACCATTTTCTCTGAAGGCAACCCACTGAGTTCTGCCACCTCTTTTCCCAGAAAAAAAGCCCTGCTTATAAACATTTGAGGAAGTTCCTGCTGACAAAAATGAACCCCTTGTCTCTCCTGTCACAGAAAAGCAGAGAAAATGATCATGAGTTTGACCTAATTAGAAGGTAATTTAACCTGGATTTAGCTACATGAACCTTTTATTGGGGTGGTCTACAATGATATGATAAAGGCTTGTGGATTTTGTTTCCATTTTATTCTTTTTAAGTTGATAGTCATTATGCAGAATTAAGCTTTAGAGAACTGTTCCAAAGAACCGGGAGCCCAAGGGAACCATCAATGAGACGTCGTGTGTTTTTCCAGAGATTGCAAAGGCAACAATAATCATTTACTACTGATAAGCTGTCTCTGACTGTGCTAGATAAACTAAAGTTACAGTTTACAATCTAGTAAAAAGAAAAGGAGAAAAAAGCCAGAAGGGAAGAAGGATAACATGCCAAATGTTCCAATAGGAACAAAACAGGGAAAGTGACTGATCAAGAAGAGATATCAGAAAATAAGGAACAGCAGGATTTGAGTCCGGTAGTACCTTAGAGACCAACAAGATTTTTCTTTTTTATTTTTTTAGTTTTATTGTAGAAGAGTTAAAAGACAGAACAAAAGAAAGAAAATGGAACATAGCAAGAAAACAACTACAAAGGGCCAAGAATGGCCAACAAACCAAGTAAAAACAGTAAAAAACATAATATGCATATTATTAATCCATTACAGTCTTTCACCTACAACATTTCCCTCTTTATTATCAATTAACTTGTGTTCTCATTAATAACTTTTTCCTGCGACTCTTCTCCTTGATATCTCAGAAACTTATTCTTAAAAATCAAAACCACAAATCATTAATTTATTTTTCTTTGTCTCCAATTTGCCATGAATATAGAGAAAGATCTTTCAAAGTTAGAAACTTTTGAGACTCAAAGCTCCCTTCTTCAGAAAATAGGGAGTGATCTTGTAAATTGTGATAGCTAGAGTATATGATTTTGGCCAGTCATTTGGACCAGAGTACCACAAATTATGTTCAAAATAAGACAGTGCCAATGCACTGCTTACTATAATACATATACAGAGTTGGCACCAATGCAAAATTTCTGCTTGGGCTGCAGCTCTTGCACAATCGAAAATGCAAGAAAAAGTCCACCGTGGCTGCTTGGGCCGAGTCAAACTTGTGCTAAGTCCAACTTATCACTAGCAAGGAGGATGTTGTGCAACCAATTTCTGGACACTATCTTATTTAGGAAGGAAGCCCTAGGTACTACACAAAATCTTGCATGAACAGAACTGTGCTAAGTCCATTCGAATCGAATCGGATACCTTTATTGGCATAACAGGACATACATATGCACAGTCAGCAAGGAGACAAAAAGAAACATCCCTTGCCCCATCACTTAATCCATTCCTCTCCTCTTCGATGCATGACAAAGAAATTTAGCCACAGATTCAGTGATCCCAGGGTTATGCGTGGATAGTAAAAAGCACGTCTTACTGTCGTCCGATTGACCTTCATGATTTTGAAGCACAGGTTCTAGATAAATGGCATGAATATCACAATACAATAAGCAGTACAGGAGAACATGTTCAGTACTTTCTATATCTCTCAAGCCACAGGCACAATACCTTGTGGAGTAAGGAATTTTCTTAAACCTCCCATGCAGTACCACAGAAGGAAGAACATTAAAGCGCGCGAACATAAATGCTCTCCGAAGGTGAGGAGGCTAAGTCCATTCAAGGTACTCCTTGCATATTGAGGGATCCAAGCCACTGTCTCTTATACCTTAATATAACTTTGCTTCTGATTTGCTGAACTGGGAACTAGGATTCAGAGCAGTAGCATAGTATGTGGGGAGGGCAGAGAGGCAGTTGCCCCGAGCGCAAATTTTGTAGGGGCACAAGAGACTGCGCCGTGCCCATGGGGAGGCTGCCCATGCCACTTGCGTGCTGACAGGATGGCTAGCTCGCTTGGCACCAAGCCAGCCTTCCTGCAGTGTGCCAAGCTGGCTGTGGCGGTGCAGGTGGTTGTGGAGGAGCAGAGACTGCGCCAAGCCTTTGGGGAGGCTACCAGTCCACACTGCCTGCGTGCTGATGGGGCAGCTGGCTTGCTGGGCACTGAGCCGGCCTTCCTGCAGTGGGCCGAGAGGCTGCAGCATCACAGATGGCTGCAGTGGAGACTGCACAGTGCCCTTGGGGAGGCTGCCTTGAGTGCTGAGCCAGCCTTCCTGCAGCGGCCCAGCTGGCTGTGGGGGGGGGGGGTGGCCATGTCCTGTGCAATGACATCACCGGAAGTGATGTCATTGTGTGGGCCTGTGGGAAATCAAAAAAGAAAAGGCAGGTACTTGCCTTGCCCGGGGCACTCTTAACCTACACTACGCCCTTGTTTCAGTGTAGAATTGGAAAGCGGTTGACGCTACAGGCATGCTCACACAAGACGTATAACCTCATACTTAAGCTTCTTGAGCTATTTATGTCATCTGTGATTATTGTTCATACTGGAGAGTAAGTGGAAGATAATGCAATTGTATATTGTAGTCCATTCAGGTTCTGCTACTGCTTTATAGAAGAATGGAAGGAAATCTTTTCAAATCATTCTGGCCAGCCCCCAAAGTCTTCATGTTTCAGTACATAAGTGCCACAAACTCACAATGCCTTTGATAGTTGTGCACATCCCCCTCCAACATATGCGAAAGCTTGCTGCTGTGCCCCCATAGACAGGCCAGCCCAGAGTTACCTTTCCATTCTGTAGTTCTGTGATTGTTTGGCAACCAAGAAGAACAGTGATTTGTCCCTCTAAAAAGTGAGTGGAAAGTCCACACTTCTTATCCTGTAATTAAAGAGTGATTTTGAATTTCTTATTGCTGCTTCTCATCCTGAAAATCCTGTTTTGTTTCACCCTCGTGGTGAGTCTTTAGTTTCATACCTTCCTGTTTCCTTTGCCCTTTTCCTGTAAAATGTATGCATTTTTAAAAAAAAAACATTTTAGCATCAGTAAATGAGTATAATACATCGTATGGGCAAATTATATACTTTTAGAAATACTGTATAAAAACTACAGAAGATGACTAGGCAGCACAAATGGATCTGCAAAGCGAACAGCGAAAAGTGGACAACCAAATATATGTCTAAGAAATAGGAAAGACCTGCTCATCTCTATTTGTCATTCTGTTCTGTCAAGCAGAGAACTTAAAAGCCATTGGGCTTTCATTCACATGCCCTAGTCTACTGCCTACTCATCTTTTATGTGTGGAGACTGGCGTTCTCAGAGGAAGCTCTGCCAAGCCTATGTTGAGCAAAGCTTGGGAGACCACTCTAACTTCCCTTCAAACTCTCTCCAGTAATAAGTTATTGGTAGATTAACAAAAGAAACCGTGAGTGAAAGTTTCTTTATGATTTGGGGTTAAGTGGTACGGAGTTTCTGTGCCAGTCGTCTCCAAAGAGCCCGATGAACTTGTTTCCTGGAACTGGCATGTCAGTTAAGATTTGTAAGATTAATAGAAATCTCTAAACTGACATCAAAGACTGCTCTTCGAGGAGTTCTTTTGCTTAGTCACAAAGGCAATCAGAGTGAGAATGATTGCAAAAGGGAGGGGGGAATAAAAGAAACATTGTTTGTGAAAGAGACAGAGAGAGAGAGAGAGAGAGAGAGATGCTGGATGTGTATTAACTGTATACAATTTTATTTTATTTTTTATTTATTTGACTTATTTTATATTCCGACGGGGACACAAAGCAGTTTATATCATTCTCTTCTCCTCCATTTTTCCCCACAACAACCATGTGAGGTAGGTTAGGTGGAGCATTTGTGACAGGCAGTGGGGAATTGGACTTCGGTTGCCCAGATTCTAGTCTGCCACTCTAGCCACCAGAACACACTGGCTGTCCATAGATCCAGAGGAGTTAGCCGTGTTAGTCTGTAGCAGTAAAATAGTAAAAAGTCCAGTAGCACCTTTAAAATTAACCAACTTTATGGTAGCATAAGCTTTCGAGAAACAGACGCTGGGGCCAAACAAAAGCATGGCTGCTCAAACATCTGCCAGCTTGGCTCACATATTATCTGCAAGTTGGAATAAGGTAGCTGATTTTTTGGGAGAATGGGCCATCCATTTGTTCCTTGTCCCATTTGTGGCTGTTTATCAGGTGACTTCAACACATTCCTTCCTAACAGTACTGTATAGAACGTAAGAAGAGTCTTTCAGGATCGGACCAGTGGTCCCTCGACAGTCATCCAGCATCTTGCTTCATTTTGTGGGCAACTACAAAACTTCATTTTGTGGAGAGCTACTGAACAGGGTATGGAGGCTCAAGCCTTCCCCTGACGTTGCCTTCCAGCACTGGTAGTCAGAGGTTCAGTGCAATTGTCTTGTCACACAGGCACATTCTCACACAGCCCAATGGCATTCTACTTCCCATCATACTTGCTGCACCCAACTCTACTCAGCATTCTAGTGTTTAAACAAGACAATTACGGGAGCAACCCTAAGCAGGTCTTAATAAAAGAAAGACCCATTTTATTCAATGGGGCTTACTCCCAGGAAAGGGTTTTTATGCACAGCAGCCTAATTGATCACAGATCATATACATTGCTTGTAAATAAACTCCTGCATTTAAAGAAAACGTACAGAGAGCCAGTTTGGTGTAGCAGTTAAGACTGGCAGGACTCTAATCTGGAGAGCACTATCTCTCTGTACAAAGCGGTAACAACAACAACAACAACAACAACATTCGATTTATATACTGCCCTTCAGGACAACTTAACACCCACTCAGAGTGGTTTACAAAGTATGTCATTATTATCCCCACAACAAAACACCCTGTGAGGACGGTGGGGCTGATAGAGCTCAGAGAGAGCTGTGACTGATCCAAGGTCACCCAGCTGGCTTCAAGTGGAGGAGTACAGAATCAAACCCGGTTCTCCAAATTAGAGTCCCACGCTCTTAACCACTACACCAAACTGGCTCTCTTCAGGACAACTAAACACCCACTTGTAGTGGTTTACAAAGTATGCCATTATTATCCCTACAACAACAAACACGCTGTGGGGAGGGTGGGGCTGAGAGAGCTCCTAGAATGTGTGACTGACCCAAGGTCACCCAGCTGGCTTCAAGTAGAGGAGTGGGGAATCAAACCCGGTTCTCCAGATTAGAGTCCTGCGTTCTTAACCGCTACACCAAACTGGCTCTACACCAAACTGTATGCCATCTATGTTCTTCAATTGCATTGCTCTCCCCTGCCCCACCCTGCCCAATTTTGGTGGCCCCAACTCTATGGAACAGTTTGCCAATAGAAGTCAAGGATCTGACTGCCTTGATGGCCTTTAGAGAGCCAGTTTGGTGTAGTGGTTAAGAGTGGCAGGACTTTAACCTGGAGAACTGGGTTTGATTCCCCACTCCTCTGCTTGAAGCCAGCTGGGTGACCTTGGGTCAGTCACAACTTCTCAGAGCTCTCAGCCCCACCCGCCTCACAGGGTGTTTTGTTGTTGGGATAATAATGACATACTTTGTAAACGGCTCTGAGTGGGTGTTAAGTTGTTCTGAAGGGCATATAAATCGAATGTTGTTGTTGTTAATTTCTTGCCATACTGTGCGCCCAGCTGCCAATGTTTGCCTTCTTTAGGGTCCATTTGTTTGTGCATGTAATGTAACTGAGGAAAAACTGAGTGGGTTGCTGGTTTAGAGGGAGGATTGTGTTCTGCATGATTTTGGTGTTGTTAAGTACAAAAAGAGCTGCCCCAAAGAGCTTGGAAGCCCTCATTGGAAAGAGAGGGACTGAAACTCATCATAGTGAACAAACCCAAATGGATTAGATCTAAGCCAGTCACACCCTACCAGGAAAAAAACTAATATGGCACATAGTTGTAAATTGCCTTGAGTACTAAACAAGGTGGAGAGGCAGTATAGAAGTCAAATAAACAAGTAAGCAAGCAAACAAGTAAGCAAGTAAGTAAGTTGATTCAGAACCCATGGATCCAAAACTGAAATGGAATTTTTTTTCAGTGCACACCTCTAACTGAAAGTATGATTCATTTCAAACAAGCCCACTTGGCTAATTTTTTTTTCATATTGGTGACCGTGCCAACTCTACCTCCCTATTTGTACAGGATGCCATAAGTTACTTCAAAAACCTTATTTTTTGTTATGGTTGGAGACATTCCTGTAAAAGCCACGAGTGGATTCTGCTCAGCCTCCCTCTTAATGGTACCTGACAATCCAAAGTCAAGCTTAAAGGACACGGCACGGTTCAAAACTCACTCACTCAACCATATCTGGCTTTGTAAAGGCTTGAGAGTCAACGGCCGTATCTGCGGCTAAAGCAGGTAGGTTATCTTCAGGAGCCGGCAAATCCATAGTGTTCTGCGCACTGTTATTTAAAAATCCACTTATATAATTTTCTGCAATTGGAAGGGCTTAAATGCATTTCCACACTGCCATTTTCGTCCACAAATAGACGTATCGCTTCTCGAGTTGGTAAATTTTCTTCCTGGAACGGCCTGCCAGCAAGCAGTGGAAATGCACTAATGAAACATTATGGTCAGGAAAGAGGAGATTAACCTTACTTTTTATTGCCCACCGAGGTCCCATTTATGTGACCAAATACCACCGGTGGTATGGTAATTTCTTTTACGTTGGTCAAATGATTTGACTCAAATGTGTGCTTTCAGAGGAGCGATTCGGCAGGGTTTCAAAAAAAGCATCTGATATCCCATAGTAAGGTTATTGCTGGTGACACCTGACAGTAAGGATCAAAGACCCTGGATACAGAAACATTGTTAAATAAGGTAATACCAACTGTGGCGCATAGCATTAAAAATATCTTATATCCCAGAAAATGGGAAAGCCATAGTGACGTGGGTGTTAGAGATTTGGACTTGCAGTGGGAGACCCGTGTTCAAATTCCCACGCTGCTGTGAAGCTTACTGGGTTATTTCAGTCACTATTTCTCATCCTAACTTAACCCCTTGAGTTGTTGCAAGAAATGGTTTTTTTTTAACATATGTGCTGCTCTGAGCTATTTGAAAGATGGGGAAAATATAGGAAATAAATAAAATCTCTCAGAAATGGGATCTGCCGAACTGCTGGTTCATGAGCCATGAACCGGCCTGGTTCGTAACGAATTTTGGTTCGTATTTCGATTCATGCCCATCTCTAGCCGAAAGAGCTGGGGCTGATCCAAAGTCACCCAGCTGGCTTCAAGTGGAGGAGTGGGGAATCAAACCCAGTTCTCCAGATTAGAGTCCCACCGCTTTTAACCACTACACCAAACTGGCTCTCTAAAGGCCATCAGGACAGTCAGATCCTTGACTTCTACTGGTCACAAGGGACACAAATGAAGACTGAGCAGGAGACCTATTCTGAGACTTTGTTACTAACAATTATTGTTGATTTATAGAACTATATCATCTAATTTTCTTCTCCTTTTTAAAATACTATTCTTACCTCTGTGGGTCTGTATTTTCTTTTCTGTATGACTGGATGAATTTTTAAAATATATAATGGCAATTTAGTAAATCTGGAATGTGTAAGTAGTACAAAAATAAACAAATAGTTAAATAAAACAGTTAAACTAGTAAGCTCAGATATTAAATTTTATCAGGCTGAGTAAAATGTTGAAAACAAAATGTTTAAGGTTTTAGCCTGTTTTTGAAGCTTATATACTTTATTTTTTAATCATTGTGATTTACATAACTAGGCCACAGAGGTTACTAAATGTTTCTTTTATAATATTATTCTTACTATGGTCTTTTTGCATGAACGGATGAATCTTTTATATATATAATAGGTCAAACTACCAAATTTAGAAGGTATAAGTAATACTAAAATAGACTAACAGCTAAGCTAAACAATTAAACTAATGAACTAATATACCAAATATTGTGAGGTTGAACATAAGGTGGTATATAAAATGTTTAAAGTCCCACCTTGGGTTGAATCCCCCCCCACTGACAAATCCTAAAAATACGTTATTAGATATTCTATCTAGAAGTACTATAATCCACTTACCCTTTCTTTTTTTCTTTTTTATATCAGATTAATTGAAGGAGAGAAGTATTGTATTAAGTTTTATTATATATTGTGCTTATATTTCCTAACCAGCTCAAATCTATTTTGTATAAGGTTCTAGACACATTCTATTCCTATCGTTATTGTAATTTTTAAACTTTTTCTTTCTTAAATAATTTTTTTAAAAAGATTCCTGATTTCTACCGGCAAGCTATTCCATAGAGTTGGGGCCACTAGAAATTGGGCGAGGGGCGGGGAGAACAGTGCAATTGATTAGAGGAACATAAATGGCATACAGCTTTATATATATAGAGAGAGTGCTTTAAGTGTGTGGATCTCTCGAGTGAAGCCTGGAAACAAATACAGAACTACTGAAGCTTTCTCAGGATCAACACAATGTGTTAATGAACCCGCTCTAGCCATGAGGCTAGCTGCTACATTCTGTAGCAATTGAAATTTTCAAGCAATGTTGCTCCGTTATATGGCCTTTGAGCCTCTGAAAACTGTTCTCTTCACGCAGGCAAAGTCCCAACAGAATGCCTGTGTGTTTGGGTAGAAGATTTGTCATGGTTTGGACAATATCTCACTGGTTCCAATGAACACTGAAAAGCAAACTGAACAACGAAAAGGTAATTACTAGGAAGGGAGAGGGGGTATTAAAAGGCGAGCTTTAAACTCTTTAGTGGTATTGCAACTGAGTGCTTAATACAAAAGTTCATGCCTCAGAGCGCAGATGTCTAGAAGCATTAAAAGAAAATTAAAGGTTAATGCACGCTGATAAAAAAACTCAACATTCCCCGTGACAAGGGGAGATCAACATTTGAATCTTCTAGGAACAGACACAAACACATTTGGAGAAGTTGGTTTTAATGTGATGACAATAGGTAGTAAAGGAAAGAAGAATGCAGTCTAAGGAAAGGGAAAGAAAATATTTTTGGCAAACCATGAACTGCAAAACCGTGAAGTAGAAGAGAGCAAGAGTCTAGTAGCACCCATAAGATTAACAAAATGTGTAGTAGGGTATAAGCTTTCATGAGTCACAGCTAGACATGAACATGAACAGAAAAAAACCCGAACATGGTGTTCATTGTTTGTTGCCATCCACGAGCAACGAACAACGAACATTGATGAACATGACCTGTTCATGAACATGTTCGTTGTGCATTGTTTGTGGGGGCCAGCAGGCTCTCCTCCAGCCATCAAGATCCCTACCACACCACTCCCAGAACCCCTACTTGAGCAGGCAGCAGGAAATGTACCAATAATAAATAATAGCTTGGCCCCAGAGCCTGGCAGCAGCCCTGAAACCTGAAGGGGTAGATCCCTATCCCACCACACACAAAGAAAATTCAAGCTCCAATGCACTCTCCCTGTCTCTCTCTCAAAATGCCAACGGCAACTGTCTCTCCCTCACTGTCTGCAAAATCAGAACTGGGAGCCCCCCTCCCTCCTGCTCTTTGCTTCTTTGTAACAAATTTGGAGCTCTACACTTGGAAGGAAGACCTGCCTATCAAACTAAATTGAGCTTAGATTGGGGTCTCCAGGGCAACAGCAGGAGTTCAGACAGAGTTCAGACAATCCCTGCCTAAGTTGCCAAGGGAATTGATTGCAGGTGCCAGACTGTCTAGCTTGACGAACAGCAACAAACAGCAATGAACAAGGCTTGCAATGACCACCTGTTCATTTAGAATGGGGCCGCATGAACAGCTTGTTCGCGAACAGCTGATTGGGCTGTTTGTGGCTTTTTTTTTAGTTCATATTGCTGTTTGTGCCCATCTCTAGTCACAGCTCACTTCTTCAGGATGGTATATGAAAAAGTGGTATCTGAAGAAGTGAACTGTGACTCATGAAACCCTACTGCAAATTTCGTTAGTTCTGTAGGTGCTACTGGACTGTTGCTCTTTTCTTTTGCTACAGACAGACTAACACGGCTACCCATCTTGATCTAAAATCATAAAGCATATCCAAAACTATAGATTGGACTCATCTCTGAAGAACTGAAACTCTGAAGAAGTTCCCATTCAGAGCAATAACGTAAAACAACAATGTATTCATTTGCATCAGGATTGTGATTGGATTAAACTGGGGCTAATAAGTGTGTTCTATTCATGCCCATCTGGTTGCATTTTTTTTGCTAACTCTCGGCACAGTGGATTGGACAAGACCTCTGCTGAAAGCACTGATAGCCGTGGATCTTTTCTGTATTAACTTCTCCTCTGGGAAGTTCCTTCCAACTCTGAGAAAGTTGATGCTGTGGGGTTGCCCCATGTAAACTAATAGCCATATGGTTTGGGGTAGCTGTAGTGTGAAGGGAGGATGGTACGAAATCACCTTTCTGCCTTCTTCCATCAGCATCTAGGAACATGTAACAATATCTTTCTGTATAAAAGGGAAACCGTGTTCCCAATGATGCACTTTTATCCTGGTGTTCCTGTGCGGGAGCAACAGGATAAAAAGTGCATCCTGGCCAATGTGGCGTCCAGAGGGAGCCGTCACTGCAGGACAGCCAGGGAAGTCTGCCCACCCCTCTGGAGGGTGCCACCACCATGGGACTGCTAGGCAAGCTCGCCCACCCCTCCAGAGGGAGCCGCCACCATGGGAAGCCCAGTGCTCCTGGGTTTTCTAGGACCCGTTTTTTTACAAAAATAGGCTCTGTTGCTAGTTTTAAATAAAATAACTATATGAAATCCTAGGTTGTCATGAACAGATTTTTCACAATATGTTGATAACACAGATGAAGGAGGACTTGAGTGGTTCACAGACAAAGAACAAGGTAGGTTATCGGTATTAAGCTATGAATAAAAAGAGCATAAAATGACAACTGAGCAGCGTAAAAACATCCTAAGTCTAGAAGCAGATCATAAAACACCTAAAAAGATTTTTAAAACCCCTCAGTCACGAGTCTGGATAAAAAGAAAAGTTTGGACCTGGTGCCTAAACAGGGCAGCCTCAAGGGGAAGGGAGTTCCGTAGGTGAGATGCCGCCACTGAGAAAGCTGTCTCTAGTTGTCACCTGCCTAAGGCCAAATCTGACAGCCAGTGGGAGGGGGAAGGACAGGGACATGGTGAGGGGCTGGCATCATGAGGGTGATGACATCACTTCCAGGGAAAACCCTGAAGCATTGGCAGTAGCTCTAAGGCCGGCCAAGTAGTTCACCCATGCCTCAACTGCAGCCATAGGCCTGACAGAACATCTCTGTCTTACAGACCTGGTAGAACTGTAACAGATCCCGCAGGGCCCGGGTCTTAACAGAAAGAGAGCGTTCCACCAGGCTGGCGCCAGGGCCAAAAAGGATGGGACACAGAGAGCAGAGCTTGAGAGGCAGACCTTTTGATGGAAAAATAATACGGGTTTATAATTGCCTATCTGGTGATGGAGAGCGCCGTCAAGTCATTGCTGAATTATGGCAACCCCTACTGGGGTTTTCAATGCAAGAGAAGGCAGATAACTGAGGTGGTTTGCCATAGCCTGCCTCTGCAACCCTGGTCTTCATTGGAGGTCTCCCATCCAATTACTAACCAAGGAATACTCTGCTAAGCAACTGAGATCTGATGAGATTGGTCTTGCCTGGGCCATTGAGGTCGGAGCAATTGACTATCTATGGATTAGAAAATACAAAAGCTTGAATTAAAAGAGAACAGAAGAACTGTATAGCAGATTACTTAACAACATCAACCAGATTGATGAAGGGGTGCAGTGAAATGACAGTCAAGGCAAAGCAAGACAACATTTTCTGGAGGATCCCCCCCCCCATATCTCTCTCTCTCTCCAATGTTTGCATGTGATATAAAACTCATATTTTTATCCTGAGTTAGTTTGTCGTTCTACTGATGTTATCTTTGCACGACACTGAAACGAAGAAATTGAAGATCTACATAAAATCCATTTTTTTACTGCCGCAGATTGCCTTGATTCCTTTATGAAAAATTCAGATGAAAGCAGTCAAACAAATGTATACGGTAAAAAACATGAGAGAACGACGGCATATGAATTTATAAGAATCTAAAGGAAGAAAATGTTATTGTCAACTTTTTGAGACATACTGGATGGGTATATAAAAGGAAGATGCCTGGTGGGACTGGAAGTCTGAAAATTAGATATAATATAGAACTTATGCTGCATTATTTAGTTCCAGTATAGCTGTTTTGAGGAGCAGCTGTAATATGCAGGGAAGAAATCCTAATGTTGATATCTGAGTGATGTTATCCCTGACAACACATGGGTAAATGTCTTGAAATGAATAGCCTAGGTGAGCCTGATCTCATCAGATCTCAGAAGCTAAGCAGGGTTGGCCTTGGTTAGTAATTGGATGGGAGACCTCTGATGAAAGCCAGGGTTGTAGAGGCAGGGAAAGGCAAAACCACCTCTGTTAGTTTCTTGCCATGCAAATTCCCCAGGTGTCGCCATAAGTCAGCTATGGCTTAAGGGCATTGTCCACACATGAGTAAATACTGACATTGTATTGTGGGAATGGGAGGGAAGATGGCATGGTGTAGCCCAATCTTGTCAGATCTCAGAAGCTAAGCAGGGTTGGTATTTGCATGGGAGACCACCAAGGAAGACTCTGCAGAGGAAGGCACTGGCAAACCACCTCTGCTTCTCACTTGCCTTGAAAGCCCCTTGTTGAGTTGCCATAAGTCAGTTGTGACTTGATGGCACATACCTGCCTCCTTACCTTTTGGGACAACATTTGACATATTTCTTTGTTTAACTGAGAATAAAAATAGTAGGACAACAACTGATGTTCCGGACGAGTAATAAGCTAACAATTTAGAAATGGACAATAAGAGCACATTTTTCTTCTAACTCAGGCATGGCTAAATTCTGCATTCTCAGGACCACTCCGTTCTGAATTGGAAGTATATTTGGCTGCAAAACTGGACCCCTGCACGGGGAGATCAGGGCTTATTCTGTACTATGGACTGTATTGTGAAAAAGTGGGGATCTCAACATTTCAGATTACCTCTCCCACAAATCCTCAGCAGAATAAGGTTAAAAGATGCAAGAAAAACAAACAAAAAGTGCGATAGAGGTACAGGAACTAGATTTTTTAAAGTGCATAAATGTAGATCCAAAAAACATTTTTAAGCATTCACAGCTCTTTGTCATGGGAACGTTCATTATAAGAGTCTTTCTTTTTTCTCCAGGGAGCTGTTGACATCTGTCTCCTGAAAGAGAGCAAGAGAAAACACACTCTTCAAACAAATGTTCCTGTGATGCATATCTTATGGATAACATAGTGCACATGGATAACATGGCACGCTGGTTCCATTAGTAACTCTCCTCCATAACTCTCCAGTTCATGCAGCAGGGAAGCAATTTTGCCACCTCTGCTATGCATATAGCATCACATATGAGTTGGGTGTCTCCATGTAGAAGCCCATGTACTTAGGGGGTGCAGCGTGACTCTGTTAAGTTAGTGATGCACCAACAAGCTTTCTGCAACATGGTAGCTCACTGGTGTCCTTGCAACTAATTGTTGCTTTCTTTACCACCTTGAGTCCTAGGAGATTAGGTGAAATATCTATATTCTAAATAATTTTTTTTTTAAAAAAATAAATCCATGGGACCTACAATTGTTTTGGAAGGAAGTTTCAGTCTCCACATCTACTGACTTAGTATCCAACAACAAGAGAGCTTTGAGGTGGACAGGAACAGTGGGGAGAGGGTGGGAGACTGCTGGACATCACTTCCTGCTACAGAACAGGAAGTGACATCATGATACTGTAAGAATTTTCAACAATAAAAACCATAAAGATTTGGCAATTCTTAGAGTGCCTTGATGTCACTTCCTGTTTCAAATATCCCAACAGTCTCTCCATTTCTCAGCTGGTGCTCCATTGAGCGTTACTGGGAAGACAAGGAATGTGAACCGGAAAGTACCCCTCCAGAACATGGTAAGTCACAATTCCAGAGGCAGTGTTTTAATGTATAGTGTAGAAATGAGCATAGAGATAGAAATATTAGAGTACTGTACATCCTTGTTTTTCAGTTTGTTCTGCCTTCTGGGTGTGGCTTGCTTTGCCCACAGCAGCAAAAATGTGGTACAATATGATGGGAGGGGCTTGCCATAATTGGTTTTGTGCACTGTAAACTTGGTGGTATTGTACGATGTGACATCTATGCACTACTTCATGATTAGTGTGTTTTCTTACTTCTCTGATGGGGAGGAATTGCATGAGGAGGCTACAGTGTGGAGGGTTTCCATGTGGTGTGTTGATAGAGTTGCCTGGCATGGTAAAATCATAGAGTTTCCAGCAATTCCTAGAGAGGACTGACATCTCTTCTAGGTTTTCTCCGGAACAGATGTCATGACGTTAGGCCAACAACCTTTTAAAATTTTTCAGCCTGGGGTTTTGTAGCCCTGTGTGTCCATCTGAAATGGGACTAGGTGAGATGGGGTGTATAAAAAACCATGAGTCCAGACGCAACTTAAAGACAAATAACATTTTCCAGAGTATAAGCTTTTATGAGTCAAAGCTCATTTCGTCTGATATGCATACAAGACTGTATATGTCACTATTACTCCACTCTGCAAATCAGAACAGTGTCTCAGTGCATCTGTAAAGTGGCCCACGCCCTCCCTTTTTTTGCAATGCTTGTTTCTAAGGTCAAACCCAACTTTGTTGCAAAGCGCATGATTGATTGTGCTAGAGATAGGGACAACGCAAAATTGTATGTGGTGTGGGCTCCAACTGTGTGCTGTGCATATTTTATGAAGGCAATTAGCTGTAGCAAAACAGAGCAAGACTCAGGACAGCACCAGCCGGCTCAAAACACTGTCAATGATAAATTTCCAGAGAATGCATCGATACTCCATATTGCAATATTGCTTCAACATGAATCCACATTCCTGCCTGTAGGGCTGCCCTTGGGCTTTACACGGAAGTTACAGTTGGTCCAGAATGCGATGGCATGGGTCCTTACTGGGACTCCATTTAGAGCACGTATTCGTCCAGTGCTGTGCCAGTTGCACTGACTCCTGGTTGAGCTCCAGATCCAGTTCAAGGAGCTGGTGCTGGTATTCAAAGCCTTTAACTGACTGGGGCTGACATACCTACGGGATCGCCTTTCCCATTATGTCCACCGCAGGGCCTTATGCTCTGTGGATAAGCAGCTCCTGGTGGTCCCTGGTCCGAGAGATGTTAGCCTGGCCTCAACCAGGGCCAGGGCCTTTTTGGCTCTGGCCCCGGCTTGGTGGAATACAGTCACTGGAGATCCGGGCCCTGAGGGATTTGTTACAGTTCCGCAGGGCCTGCAAGATGGAGATGTTCCACTGGGCCTTTGGTTGAGAGCCGGTGTCCTATCCCTCCTTTTGACTGCTACACCCTGTTCTGTCGTGCCCCAGGCACTATGCTACAGCTGGATTTTTTAGCTTTTTATACTTCTTGATAGCATTCTATGGAATTTGCAACAGCACCTGAAAATGAAATTAAGATTGAATTACTGTAAGGGCTTTTTTTCAGCAGGAACGCGGTGGAATGGAGTTCTGGCACCTCTTAAAAATGGTCACATGGCCGGTGGCCCCGCCCCCTGATCTCCAGACAGAGGGGAGTTTAGATTGCCCTTTAGATTTTCGCTGAGGGCAATTTAAACTGTAAAAAACTCCCCCCTTGTTCCAGCTGACCCAAAGTGACGTCATTGTGCGGTCCTGAGTTCCACCACCTCTTTTCCCAGAAAAAAAGCCCTGATTACTGTGCTCTGTTTTTATACTTCTTTGTTTTAAATTTGTATTGATTGTTATTATTGCTACTATTATCTGCCCTGAGCCTGTTAGCGGGAAGGGCAGGATGCAAATCAAATAAATAAAATTACAAATAAATATATTGCTTCCTATTCAAGTTGGAGGACACGTGTTACCTTTCCGCTCAATGCATTTTTGTACATTCCCCCCCTTTCCCGATGTCAGTAGCAATCCACAAGGAATACTTATGACTCACTCTGTGTGTGTGTGTGTGTGTCTGTCTGTCTAGTACAGCTATGTATTGCCAGACTTCTATTTATGACAAGCTGTTATAATTCTAAAACACATGGGACTGCAAGAAATATTTTTAAGATTCGCATGCCAACCTACACAACAGAAACAGCTAACTTTTGATTTGCCAAAGTTTTCCATATTTTTCCCCCCATCAGTATTTTTCCAGAAGAAATCATCTTGAGAGAAGGGAGGGCTCCTTTTTGGAATTTACAGCCAGGCAAAGTATTTTTAAAAAATAAAACCTATTGTAGGTTTTATTTTAAAGGTTAAATGTGCCTACTGCTGTATACACTGCATTAATTTCAGCAGAGTATATTTTTAAGAGGATGCCTGCTTTCAGTAAAATCTATAAAGCAGTATGGCATTGTTCAGTTTAAAGCAAACATATGCCCTGTAATCTGTCTGTAACTTGGTTGATCCTACTGATACTGACTGACACAACTCAAGCCAAGGTTATCTGAATATTTGTACTGTTTTTATGAACCATTCCAGTGTAGTGCACAATACACATGTATATATAGTTTGCATAAGGGCTTTTTTCAGTGGGAACATGTTGGAATGGAGTTCTGGCACCTCTTAAAAATGGTCACAGGGCCGGTGGCCCCGCCCCCTGATCTCCAGACGGAGGGGAGTTGAGATCGCCCTCAGTGCTGCTGGAGCGGTGCGGAGGGCAATCTAAACTCCCCTCTGTCTGGAGATCAGGGGGTGGGGCCACTGGCCATGTGACCATTTTCGCCGAGGGCAATTTAAACTTTAAAAAACTCCCCCCTTGTTCCAGCTGACCCAAAGTGACGTCATTGTGCGGTCTTGAGTTCCACCACCTCTTTTCCCAGAAAAAAAGCCCTGGTTTGCATGCTCACTGGGGAAAAAACAGCATATAAATGCTTAAGTAGATGCTGGGCCATATTCACCACTTTTTGGAATGATAAAGCTAGAGAACAAGTTACTCCGTATGTTTTTTAAAAATGAGTTGTTCTACATTTCTTATTTTATATTTGGTCTTTTATCGATCGATTCATTTATTTATCCCTTTCTCTTTTCATGTATCAGTCAGCTGTATGTCGTAAATTTTATTTTGAAAACGAAAACGAAAAGGTAATCTATTTAAAAGTGGGGGGGGGGATGCTCAGGAACTTCATAGGCAGGACTCCTAGCATCACATCTGTTTCGGTACTAAGTTAGTGAAGCATCACTGCACATTGCAGTAATAAATTCTGTATGTTTAGTCACACATTGTCATTGCGAAGGATATGGTGGGGATATTAGCATTTCTTTAAGGAAGCTTCGCTTTTCCCCAAACAACCTCTGAAAGTGTACTTCTAATGAGGGCTACCACCTGGGGTGAGATGAAGTCTTCACCAGCTGTTTGGGGACATGTGCCTGGAAGAACATCTGGCACAGACACTCTTGAACCTCTAGGGCTGAAGGATGAATGACAGTCAGGGGAAGATTTGAAAATTATCAGTGTACTATGGTGCCCGACCATGTCTTAGTATTTTTCTCGGATGCTTGTGGTGTCATCACTGTTAGAGCTGAGCTAAATATACTACAGTACTGAAGGATGTACATACTGTTTCTTAAAGAACCATAAAATCTATAAAGGCAATTGATTTTTTAAAAGGAGTTTTTTTTTTTTAAAAAAATAACGACAGCATTTTATATAACACCATCAAGCTATTCATAACCTAGATCCAGACGTGACTCCAACTCTTCAGGGACACCTCATTGAATCAAGTAGTATCTCCGTTTCAGAAACAGATCTAAGCACTACTTAATTCGAGTAGCTATACACATTTTCTCGGCAGAATCTTCTCTTTTAAGGATACCCTTAGCAAAGTGTCCATAATGTCTATGTTAGGGTTGCCAACCTTCTGGTGGCAGCTGGCACTCTCTCAGAATTATAACTGATCTCCAGGCCATAAAGATTAATTCCCCTGGAGAAAATTGAAGGGTGGACTGTAGGCATTATACCCCTGCTGAGATCCCTCCCCAAACCCCACCACCTCTAGGCTCCACCCCATAAATCTCCAGGAATTTCCCAACTTGCAGCTGGCAACCCTAGACTCTGTCTTGATCTGACAGCAATCCCATTAGATTAAAGGCTGCATCTCTTCCGGTTTTGTCTAAGCAGCCCCAAGTATCTTACCACCAGTCTTCAGAGTTTAGTTCTAGGGCTATCAGGCTCACAAATGAGATGGTTCGAGAAACCATGGAGAAATGACAAGGAAGCCAGAGAAAGACAACAAGTGGAAACGGCATGGTAAAATAGCTTGAAGGAAAAACGGCTGCAGTTTGGCACTTGAGGTGCAGGAAAACTATTGTGTGAAGAGGCCCCTTAGAGGTAGATGAGAGTAGTATGTATTGTATCACACCACTCAGCAAAGTTTATAGACTTCCTCAGTTCTAAAGAGCCTTCTTCCAGCTTAAGTGGCTCTTACTGCTCTGACTTGAAAATTCCTGCTTTGATGCCACTGTTCTCTTGTGAGAATCTACTTTTAATTTCATGCTATTTCTATGTTTCCTGAATTTTTAACTTTATACACTTTCTGGTATTCTTTTGGAATCAATTATTTTGGAATCTGGTATTATTTTAGAATCAATTGCATACAAATGGTACACAGACAAAAGTGACATTAAACAGAACAGAAAGGATGCGAACGAACACCTGCAACAAAAATGGGTGAAATGCAGGCTTCTCAGGTCTTCTGCTATAGTGGGAGTCCTCTATCTCTGTGTGCTGCCAGTCTTGCTGATATTCAGTGGAGCCATAATCAAATACAAAATAGGTGGCTGTACCTGTAATAAACTGGGAGGAAAAAAAGGAGGGCAGAACCCTACAGGATACAAAAAATGATTCTTTATCTAATATTTTCAAAATTCCAAAAGTGCAATGTCTTTGAAGACACTGTAGGAAGTGTTATGAGCACATTGCACTTTTGGAATTTTGAAAATATTATATAAAGAATCATTTTTTGTATCCTGTAGGGTTCTGCCCTCCTTTTTTTCCTCCCGATATTCAGTGGAGCAGCAGGAACAGAATGGGGGCAACAGGAAAATGGCATTATGCTGACGCCATGACATCACTTCCTGAATGAACTGGAAGTGATGCTACTCTGTTGGCACCATGCTCTAGAATTCACTTGACATTTTATACCATAGAATTTCAGGTGAATCCTAGGTCACCATACCATAGAATTTCAGGTGAATCCTAGATCACCATGCTGCTGTCACTTCCAGCTTCATGCTGGAAGTTATGTTGCAGCATCAGTCTGACACTGTTTGTCCTGACTTCCCCCCAACATGAACTGAAAAAGTCTTGCCATAATAACATATAAAACCAAAAAGAAATGAAAAAGAGAATATTTGTCCATCTCTAACTGAGATTCCTAGTTTCTGGGGTTGCCAGCATCCAGGTAGGGCCAGAAGATCTGGAGTCTCCAGACTACAAAGATCAATTCCGCTGGAGAAAATGGGTTGTTTTGGACGGGGGAATTTAAGGCAGTATAACCATACTGATGTCCTTCTCATCCCCAAACTCCACCCTTCTCTAAGCTCCACCCCCAAATCTCTAGGAATTTCCCAACACTGAGTTGGCAAGTCTGTCAATCACTCTGCTCTTCATTTGTCTGAATCAGGGACAGTTCATGCCAAGGTACAATGCTTATCTTCTGCACTCGATTATATTCTCAAGTACACAACGACCACATGGATAAATTTAACTGGAAAGAGCGGCAGTCATTTCCTGACCTTTTCAAGCCACCAAATTGTACCTCAGAGATCATAGAAGTTGTTGCAGCTGTGATCTGTGAACTAGCAAGCCGCATATTACCTTGCTCGTAGTGAAAGATATCTCCAGCAAGTGAGAAAAGCATAACAGGGGAACTGTCTCTTGTCAGGTGGCACTCGCTGTAGAAAATATTTCCAGTAGGTGTTTCTTTAGGTCAAAAGTAGAAGGAAAATTAATTTTGAAGTCTTTAAATGAGGCACCAGTAGGCTTTCTTTGATTTCCTGTTGCTGTTTGTGTGATTGTCTTTTAACACAGCAGAGATGTGGCTGGATTTCTGCTTTATTATAAAATAATACCTTTCTTAGTGAACAAGGCTTTTTCCTTATCCCTAACTGGCAGAAGATTAAAATGAGAGGACTAAATTCATAGCTTTGGAGGCTCAAACAGACAGTAGACTCTTAAGCCAATGCGGGTAGTCATTGAAATGTTAGACTAGCATTTGGGGAGACCTGAGTTCAAATGTGTCATGAAGTTCATCAAGTGACCTTTGGCGAGTCACTGTCTCACAGCAGAACCTACCTGACAGGGCTGTTATGAGGATAACTTGGAAGGGAGTGTTGGAATAGAGGCGACTCAGAATGCTGGCACAGCAGGGAGTTTTCACTTTTCTCCAGAACTCCAACTGTGTATATGTGTGAAGCCTCTCTTTGTGTGAGCTAGAAGCTTCTCTCTGACTTCTTCTCTTTCTGTGCCTTACTTCTCTTTCTCCTTGTGGCCTTGCAAGAAGCAAGATGCTTCTGCAAAGCTCATCTGTGCAAGCATGCCAGGGGCAGACCCGTGCTCACATACTCCAACCCACAGGAAGCCGGATTAGCTGGCTGTTTGTCATAGGGAATAGTTTTATTTAGATTAGGTTTCTACTTTTCTTCGGAGACTACAAAAATGCAACTGAATGTTAATTAACTTCAATGAAAGTAAGTTTTATCTGTTGCAATGTACTGGCTTGAAGAGTATTTCAATACATGTGATTCTACACTTTCCTAAATATGCAACTTTGCTGTATTAACTAACAAATATCCCCAATAGGGAGAATATTGCATGTTTCCCTAATCATCTTGGAGGAAGAATGAGTTTAAAAAATCTAATAAATCAATAAAAAGTAAGTGACACACTTGTCATAAAATAGATATGATCAGTGATGTGGGTGTTAACATTTTATTTCTTTTGATCTAGTCCTCCGGCACTCCGTAGGTATCCCTCTGAAAAGAGTTTTTCCAAATTCAGCTCACCACACTGGAAGGCAACTGTTTGTACTAGTTAGGGTATTGGAGAATCAGGGAGATTCTCACTCTGCCGTGAGACTACTGTCTAACCCTGAGCCGATCACTATTTCTTAGAGTTGTTGGGAGAATAAAATGGGGAAAGGAAGAACCGTATATGTTGCTTTAGTCTTCTGGAATGTTCTACCTTCTTCTTAAGAGCCAAAGTTAGTTAAGACGACAACAACAACAACAACAACAACAACAACAACAACATTCGATTTATATACTGCCCTTCAGGACAACTTAATGCCTACTCAGAGCGGTTTACAAAGTGTTATTATTACCCCACAACAATCACCCTGATAATGGCTTTTAATAGTCCGACTTCAGGTGGCCATTGAGTTTTGGAGGTTTTTATAGGTTTGTTGCTGAGTATGTATGCAAACACATTTCTTAAATGGCAGGTTGGATGGTAGGTCATAGAATCATAGAATCATAGGGTTGGAAGGGACCTCCACGGCCATCTAGTCCAGGCCTCCGCACAGTGCAGAAAATTCACAACTACCTCTCCTCCTACACCCCCAGCGACCCCTGATCCATGCCCAGAAGATAGCAAAACATGAAAAAGGTCATCACATGAAAAAGTTCTGACACTAAAGAAGATAGTTGGTGGAGAGGAGAAAAGTTGATGAATGTTCTGAGACAACATTTTGAGGAACAAGGTTTCTGTGTTGGTTCTGTGCACCCTGGGGCACACTGAGCCAGAATTTCCCCTCCTTTCCATCTGTTTCTGGCTTCAGAGAGCTCTTCTTAGTGGTTTCCAACATTTCAAAGAGTTCAGCCTTAGTTCCTTTTGCAGCTATAAATAAAGATGGGAATGGCTACAGTGACTTTTAACTTTTGGTTTCAGAGAGAGAGAAAACTCTACTAACTACCACTTTCCTTTTAACATGGATTTTTTTTAAAAAAATGTAGAAATGGCTTTCACTTTCTGCTTCTTAAAAAAAGACAGAAAAAAAATGCTGCAAAGTATAGTCAAGATCAAGAATAAGCTTTTTCTGGTTGCCTTGCTGGTGGTAAGTAACGACACTGTTTTCCGTACAGTGATTTAGACTTTAAATGTAATCTGAACATGTTGACACATGAAGCTGTTTTATGGGAAGAGACCATTGTTACATCTTGCTGGTCAGTATTTTTGCAGAGGAGTCTGCAGATGGCACACAATACTACCAAAGAGCCAGAGAAGGTTAAGATGGACAGATATGCGTAGAGATGAGGCTAGTTTGGAAGCACTTGTACCAAGTACAAATTTATATTTTCCTCTTAAGGGTAAAATAAGTGGTTTGGCAAGGATAAAATAACTGGTTTGGCAGCAAAAAGGGGGCCGTGGAACAAAAAACTAGGTTGATTGTCTAGCAACCATGCCATCATCAAGACATTTCTCTTTTTGTCCAATACCTGCAGAAGTTAGCAACTGTTTTAAAATTTGCAACTGTTTTTATCCCCCCTTTTTTTTATTAGGCTGGAGGGTGAAAGCATTGATGGATGTGGGGGTTGAAAGGTGGAGAAGCTACTGAAAGCATAAGAAGAAAGCAGGATTCATGACTACCTCAATGTCCATTGAGATGCAAATTGTAAAACCAGGAAGAAGACTGGCTCACATTACCAAACATGTCAGAGCAGAACCACAAGTGACAAAAGGCACAGGTTGGACACTTGTCAGCTTCCCTCAAGTTTTGATGGGAAATGTAGGCAGCTTGGCGGAATGTTGGACAAGTGACAGTTGAAAAGTCCATTGGACAGCAGTCGAAGAGCCAAGCTGCAAGACCAGGATGCCTACATTTCCCATCAAAACATGAGGGAAGCTGACTTCCGGTTTGGGATTTATGGAGGTCTGACGCAGCTCCAACTGCGGAGCTGACCGGACTGCCGTTTTAACCGGCCGGCGGGGGCAAAATAGCCCGTGGCCGACTGCTCTCAGGCGGAGAGCAGGCAAAGAACGCTCAAGACCTCAGGGCGCGTTGATCTCGGGCGAGGGGGGGCTCTACGCGACGGGCCCCCTCACGACCCTTGAGGTCCCACCCTGTGACAGGTCGGCAAAGATCTCTGCGGCAGTTTCGGGGCCAATGCGGTTGGCATAAGACCTACGTACCCAAGCTTCAACAGGGGAAAGAGGAGTGGAGGAGAAACGAAGATTGAAACAGTGATTACAACCCACGGAAAGTGAATGGGAAGGTAAAGATCACTATCTCCTGATACGGGACAGATTGTTAAAAGCAAAGAAGATTAAAAGTTGATTTTAAAACTGCAACAGGCTAATTATAACGGGGAGAAGACTCGGCAAGAGTCGAAATAGAAAAAAGACTAAGTTTAAAGAAGTTATTAAAGAATTAGGACTATTGTTTTGAATACTTGCGGTTATGGAGCTGTGAGAAAATTCTGCCATCGCGAGAGCTACTGCGGGAAGTTGGGAAACAGGAAGTACGTAATAACAATAGAGTTGCTGGAGAGAAGCGGCCCCTGCCGGAGGGCAGGAAGAAGGGAATCGCCATCTTTGAAAGGGGAAAAGCCGCGGCTTCAGCGGAAGAGGAAGTAAGCCATTTTGAATTACAAAAACCATAGAAGAACCATAGAGAAAAGACGCCCGACATTTTGGATTCTTTAAAAGTTTTTTCTTTGCAAAAAAGACTGGGACATTTAAATTAAAAAATAAAAAGACGCTTAATTTCATGCCACGGAGTTAAGGAAGAGGGCGGACTCGTGGGAGCGAGCCAAGGCAAGCCCCACGATGTCGAAAAAAGAGTGGCAATCAGCAATAGAGAATCTAGATAAAAAACTCTTAGAAGTGATCAAAGAGCTTAAGGACATTAAACCGGAGCTGATTAAAGAGGTTAAACAGACAGTGAAAAGTGAGCTGTCAGAAGTAAAGAAAGGTATGGAAATAATGCAAAATGAACTGCAAGGAACACAGCAGAGAGTTAAAGCAGTAGAAGGCGCGGTGGAGAATTTAACTGACACGCAACAAACAGAGATGAGGCTGATGAAGGGGAGAATGGCGGTTGCGGAAAGCAAACACATGGAGAAGCAGCTAAGATTTCGCGGTTTGCCAGAAGTGGAAGGAAAAACAGCGCAAGAACAGATGACGGAGGTGTTAGCTGAATACCTGGGGAAGGAGGAGGAGGAAGTTGTGGCTATCCTGGACGTGGCATATCGTGTAAATTCAAGAATTGCGACCCAGAGGAAACTACCAAGAGATGTGATTGTGCGATTTACGACTCGAAATATGAAAGAGAAGATTGTGACCAAACAGTTTCAAGATCCATTGGAGATTGACGGCAAGACGATTATCATTATGAAGGAAATACCCAGATCGGTGTTATTGGACCGGAAAAAATATAAGGCGCTAACTCAGATTTTGAAGGACATGAAAATCAGGTACAGATGGGAACTACCAGAAGGAGTGTCCTTTGAATTTGGAGGGGCCAAAAGACGCATCAGATCGGAACGAGAGATGGAGCGATTTATAAGAGACAATGAAAAGGACTTACCAGCAACAAGATTATGAGTATGGAGTGTAAAGTTATATCTTGGAACGTAAATGGACTTAACTCACCGAATAAGAGAAAAAGCATCTTTCACTGGCTATTAAAACAAAAATGTGATATTGTTTGTTTGCAAGAGACCCATATTCGAAAACAAGATGTAAAGTATTTAAAATCAAAAAAATTGGGCAATGATTTTGCAGCGGCCTCCAATAAGAAAAAAAGAGGAGTAGTGCTTTATATTAAAGAGGAGCTGCAGCCAAAGTTTGTAATGAAAGATGTGGAAGCCAGATTTATAGCAGTGGAATGCGTATGGAATTTAAAGAGAGTGCTGGTAGTTGGAATTTATGCACCTAATGGAGCAAAAGAAAGCTTCTTTGAGGACTTAAGGAAGCAATTAGATGAACTTTCATATGATCAGATAATACTTGCTGGAGACTTCAATGGAGTGACAAATCTGGATTTAGACAAAAAATCATCAACTGCACAAAAGAAAAGAGGATTGCTACCAAAGTTGTTTTTTGAACTGATACAACAGGAAACCTTAGAAGATGTATGGAGAAGGCAAAACCCGAAAAGCAGACAATTTACGTTCTACTCCGCAAGACACTTTACACTATCGAGAATTGATATGATCTGGGCCTCAAAAGACTTAGCGTTATGGACTAAGGAAGTGGAAATAATGCCGATGGTAGGCTCGGATCACAATCCAATTATGTGGAAATTGGGGAGAAGGAGCAAAAGGAAAGGATGGAGAATAAATGAGGACTTACTTCAAGAGGGAGAGAATATGGAGATGCTGAGAAGAGAGACAAAATTCTTCATACAATACAACATGAATAAAGAAGTACCAACCAACAAGGTTTGGGACACCTACAAGGTGGTAATTAGGGGCATACTAATGGATTTAAATGGAAGAGCCAGAAAAAAGAAAGAGGAGAAGAGACAGGAGATTATGGAAAAAATAAAAGCCAAAGAAATACAGTTAAAGAAGAGACCAGGGAAAAAGAAAATTTATCAGGACATTAAAATATTACAAGAACAGTTGACAGCAATGAATAATAAAGAATTGGAGTGGAATCTCAAAAGACTGAATCAAAAAGGATTTGAAGGTGCAAACAAACCTGGGAAATATTTGGCATGGCAATTGAAAAAGAGAAAGGAAAAGAAAATAATAAACAAAATATGTGAAGATAACAAAACGTATTTGGAACAGACATCCATTAGTAGAGCCTTCTATAAATTTTATGCTAAATTGTATAATAAGAAAGAGGTCAATAAAGAATCAATAGCGACATATTTGGAGAAAATGAAGCTCCCAGTAATCTCGGAAGCGTGGAGAGATAGACTGAACAATGAAGTAACGGATGAGGAAATAAAAATGGCAATACAATCAACAAATTTGGGAAAGGCACCAGGGCCAGATGGACTTACAGCTAAATTTTATAAGACAATGGCCAATGAACTGGTACCATTCCTAAAAGAAGTGATCAATGGAGTATTAAAGGATCAGCGGATTCCAGATACCTGGAAGGAAGCCAACATTTCACTGATCCCTAAAGAGGGCCAAGATCCAACTAATGTGAAAAACTACAGGCCTATATCCTTACTTAACAATGATTATAAAATTTTTGCGAAGATACTGGCAGAGAGAGTGAAGGGGTGGCTTTCGGAAATTATTGAGGAGGAACAAGCAGGTTTTTTACCTGGCAGACAAATTAGAGACAATTTAAGGACAGTGATCAATGCTATTGAGTATTATGATAAGCGTTGTGACAAAGAGGTTGGTTTCTTCTTTGTTGATGCAGAAAAAGCGTTTGACAATTTGAACTGGGACTTTATGTTTGCCACCATGGAAAAGCTACAAATGGGAGAAAAATTCATAAGAGCAGTTAAAGAAATTTATAGAGACCAGAATGCAGCAATTGTGGTGAACGATGAGACTACCAAGAAACTGACTATAAGTAAAGGAACAAGACAAGGTTGCCCGCTGTCTCCGCTGTTATTCATCTTGGTACTGGAGATACTGATGATACAAATACGACAAGATGAAGAAATCCGCGGAATAAAAATAAAGGACTTTTCTTATAAAGTTAGAGCATTTGCGGATGACATAATGTTAATTGTGGAAGATCCAACGGAGAATATGCCAAGAGTGATAGAGAAGATCAAAGAGTTCGGAGATTTGGCAGGGTTTTATATTAACAAAAAGAAGTCAAAGATATTATGTAAAAATATGACTAAGCAAAAACAACAGCTGTTAATGGAAATAACGGACTGTGAAGTAACAACCAAGGTGAAATATTTGGGAATTGAACTGACTGCAAAGAATATAGATCTATTCAAAAATAACTATGAAAAATTATGGACTCAGATTGAGCAAGATTTGATCAAATGGAATAGATTGAATTTGTCATGGTTGGGAAGGATTGCAGCAGTTAAGATGAATGTGTTACCAAGAGTAATGTTTTTGTTACAGACAATACCAATTATCCGAGACTCTAAGCAGTTTGAAAAATGGCAGAGGAAAATATCAGATTTTGTCTGGGCAGGCAAGAAGCCTCGAGTGAAAATGAAAGTTTTACAAGATGCAAAGCAAAGAGGGGGAATGCAACTGCCCAATTTAAGACTTTACTATGACGCAATTTGCCTAGTGTGGATGAAAGATTGGATGACGTTGAAGAATAAGAAATTATTGGCCCTAGAGGGATATAAAAAAATATTTGGATGGCATGCATACCTATGGTACGACAAAGTAAAAGTGAACTCTATGTTCCTACATCATTACATACGGAAAAGCCTATATGCAACCTGGAAGAAGTATAGAGACTTCCTACAAGAAGGAACCCCCATGTGGGTAGTTCCGTATGAAGTAATAGATCCGAGAGCTGTCTATACTGAGCAACAGTGTTTAACATATAAGGAGATAACCCAAATAGAATCTTCTAAACTTAAAATAAAGACACAGGACGAGTTATCACCCAACTATGATTGGTTCCAGTATAGGCAGATCAGAGATCTCTACAACTCGGACTGTGCAAAGGGAGGCATAAGAACAGAGAATTCGGAACTAGAGCAGACACTTTTAAAAGAGGATAAGAAGGAAATTTCCAAGGTATACCAAGTACTGTTGAAATGGTATACTGAAGATGAAATAGTTAAAGTACAAATGGTGAAGTGGGCCATAAACTTTAATAAAGAAATAACAATGGAGGCATGGGAACACTTGTGGAAAAACACAATGAAGATTACAACGTGTACTAATATTAAAGAGAACATTTACAAAATGATCTATCGTTGGTACATGACACCAAAGAAGATTGCGCTAGGGAATTTGAACACTTCCAATAAATGCTGGAAATGTAAAAAACATGAGGGCTCTCTGTATCATATGTGGTGGACGTGTGAGGTAGCCAGGCAGTACTGGGGAGAAATAATAAAAGTAATAAGTGAGATTCTACAATTTCAAATTAATAAGAACCCAGAACTCCTGCTACTGAACCTGGGAATGGAGAACATTCCAGCCCAACATAGAACATTGTTATTTTACATGACAGCAGCGGCCAGACTTTTGTACGCGCAAAAATGGAAAACACAAGAAGTGCCAACTACTGAGGATTGGACTTATAAATTGCTGTATATGGCCGAAATGGACAAAATGACAAGAAAACTGAGAAATCTGGACCCAGGACAGTTTAACACAGATTGGGAGAAGCTGAAGCAATATGTGCTGAAGAAATGGGAGGTGGGAAGAGAACTGTGGCAGTTTGAGAACTACTGAAATATGATAAAATGTAGAGGGGGGTGACTTTACCGGAGGGTAGAGAGAGAAATGAAAATGTCTAAGCAGCTATTTTGTTAGAGTGTTATATATAGAAAAATATATAGAAAATGGATAGAAAATAATTAACTATAAGGACTGACTAATTAACATTGTTTCTGGTATAAACGTGTAATATGTTAAACTGAATGAGCCTACCTGAAGAAATATATGGATCAAATTGATTGATAACCTTTGAGGATAGTTATACAAAGTAATATATGGAATATAAGTTAAATTGGTTGACTTATATAAATGCATGGGTTATATGGTTTAGATGGTATATGGTTTATAGAAATATTTGAAACCAGGAAACTATGAAATTATGTTAAAAAGCGACAAATTGTTTGTCTAATATGGAAGAAGGGACTCCAAGATAAGGTATAGAGTAATAAAAAATAGTTAAAGAATTATTGCTTAGATCAAGGGGAAAGTATATGTTTGTTAGATAGATGAATTTAAAATGAGTAAGAGAAAAGGGACAAAGGGTTGGAAAACTGTTGGAAGTCAAAAGAAAAGGGGGGAAAGGGAGGGGGTTAGAAATTGGGAAACGGGAATTGATTGTAATGTGAAATTATATTATTCTAATTCCAATAAAAATTTTATTAAAAAAAAAAAAAACGTGAGGGAAGCTGAAAAGTGTCCAATCTGTGCCTTTTGTCACTTGTGGTTCTGCTCTCTGTTTAGGGTAACTCTTGGTTGCTTCTTCCACACTAGACCAACAGGGGGAGCTCTTTTGACCTCTTCTGTATACAAATGTGGATGACATTTCAATGTTATTTTCATTTTCAGTGTTACTGCTATTAGCAATGTCAGATTGAGCTTTCACAGGCTAAATAGTCTGTTGCTTGATAGCGTGTCTATTAAAATCACAATAGTTTAGTTGCTGTAATGACAACTTCCCTCAGCAATCAAGGTTTGCTTCTCCGTTTTCGTAGCCAGCATTATGTGGCAGTTTAATTCATTGTACACCAATTTCGGTTGTGCATTAATTATATGTTTCTGCATGGTAATTAACTAATCACTATGTCACTCCCTTCCTATTATGAAGAACCTCATTAATTCAAGACAGAATGCCTGATGGTTGGTGCCATTTTTATCACTCTCTTTCTTTTTTGTTCTTTTTCTGCTGCTTCTTGACTTATAATCAAATATGAAATTCATGTATTTTTAAATACTTTCTCGACTCCTTTTTTTCTCACTGAAAAATTCATTGTGCCATGCAGTCTTTTAAAATAATGTTTATTCATTATGCATTTCTTTTTCCATGCAATCAAAAGCTGTTACAATAAAGTCCGTGTCTTGCTCTCTTTATGGCAATGGGAAATCTGTGTCAACAGTGACAATCTAATCCCCCCACCCCTGTCCGCCACCCCCTATTTACTGGGAATTAGAATTAGAATGTGGAGTGGGGGGGAGAAACTTTGCTCCAAGGTGAAATATTCCATTCAACTTCTCTTTACACAAGAATAAGTTTCTGATATCTTGTGTTTCTGATATCAAACACAATCAGCTCAAAGCCAAGGCAAAAAGAAATGCCTTTGCTTGGCTTTAAGAGTCACAAAGGATTGGCTGCAGACAGACGACTGTGGGATGGGAATTCTCCAACCTAGGGGCCACAACTGAAAAAGCCCTGCTTCTCATGTTGAGCCACCTTACCTTCAATGGTTGGGAGACATGCAGCAGAGCTGTAAAGCTGTTCTTAGTTGACAGGCAGGTTGATATTACAGGGGGGTTTCTTGTGAGGGTATAGTTTGTGGTTCATGCTCGGTTCAGAGAGAACAGCCAGAACTATCGGGGTGTTCCTGTCTCCCTGCACGAACCGAATACCCTCAAGCACGCCCTGAAGTTGCCTTCTGGCTTCACAATGCAAGATATCATCAGTCAGGTTGTCTTTTGGGAGAGCTTGTCCGCCAAGCCAGATCTTGACAGAAATGGTTTAAAAACTGCTGCTTTAAAATAAGCAAAGGAATATGACAAGCATCGGTATAAACACTGTATGGCCTGAATGCTTCCCATAATGTATAATGAAAAAATATACTTATTCATACTGAAAGCCTGGAGGCTGAGCTTTATGTTAAGGTGTACCTGCCCAGGAGCTGTTCTTTCCAAGGAGTTTTAACAACAACAGTCCACATGGGAAGGTTTACCCAAGTACACATTTGGATAATGGCTCATAATGGTTTGTTTAGCCGCTGACAGTCCATTTGGCTGCCCCTTAAATGGGAGGCCTGAATGTTTAGTGAGAGGCGATGTTATTGCTTCTGCCAGTGGGCAGCTGCTCCGGCTTCACTCTCCTGTTATTTCTCTAGATTTTGACCAAACCCCTGTTGCAAGGTTAATCATGAAAAGAGGCCTGTGTGCTGGCCTGGGCCCCTTCTGTTTATCGATTTGCTGAAAACAAACAAGCAAACAAGCAAGAGAAAGAGAGAGAGAATCACTTTCCTTAAGCTCTGATCTGGGAAGAGCAAGTTTTAAAATATCTACCAGTGTAACATTCACATTTCATTGCATGCTCATAGCCCTGGAATCCGGGGCAGATTCTCTACTCCAGTTAAAGAACCCCAAATTTATCCGGCTATTATTCCTGATGGGGAAAAGTCTCTGGGGGGTTGGGGAGGGCATTTTTCAAACAAACTCCACCAAATTTTCAGGGAACCTAAAGACCCCCACCCCAAATTTCAGGAATATTGGACCCTGGGGCCCAATTCTATGGGCCCCTGAACAAGCTACCCCTAGCCACTCTCCATTGTTTCCTATGGGGAAAACATCTTCAAAGCTTTCCAGGCAAAGGAAAATCTTAAGCAAAGGCAACCCTTGACCAAAATCCAGTCCCAAATGCAGTCCCCACTCCTAATGCAAGCTAAACCATCAAAGACCAACAGAACCACAGGGAACCAATGTCAAACCAGAGAATCCCAATGTCAAACCAAAGAATCCCAATGTCAAACAGAGTACCCCCAATGTCACACCAGAGAATCCAAACTGAGCAAGAAGGGACTGACACTTGCTGGAGCTGCCTGTGGAGTTTAAAAAGTAGTCACTGGCAGCTTGGTGGGCTCTTTTGAAGCTCAGATGGGGTGGAGGCAAAGGATGCAAATCTACTCTGTCTGCTGCTTCCTGTCCCTCTCCTGCTGTGGCATGAAGGTTGCCTCTACTTCATGCTTCTTCCCTCTCACTCATTGTTGTTCCACCTTTGCTGGGCTGGCTGCCTACTTTTCTCCGCAAGGTGAGGGCTGAGGACCAAATAATCCAGCCCATCACAGTTCGGCTTCCCAGATCTGATCCAGGATTCTCCAATGTGATATGGCATAGCTGGATTATGCCAGACAGGCATAAATCCAGGTATATTTTGCCAGTTCATGAATCCTGGATTGCATAGCCCTACTGGCAACCCTACGGCCGTTAGTCATCTCCAATTTTCTTTGGCAGCCATTTGCAGAGTATCTGCTTTTCTAATGTTAATATGTTTCCTCAATTGTACTGTTTCTTTGGCAACATGAACAGCCATTTTGTGATCAAAAACATCATTAAAACTTCAAGCAAAAGTCAGATGCTGAATGTTTGTAACTCAGAGAAGGCTGGCTCAAAATATTGAACAAGCACTGAACCGTAGATCTCTGAGGAGGCCTTTTCTCTGGCTTGGAGGATTTGCTGACCCCACTGTGTTGTTTTGAAATCATAATGCTCTTGAAATAAAAAGCCTCATTCCAATTGCACAATTTTCTTTTCTTCTTCCATCCTTATTGAAATTGGATTTGTCTAGTCCCATAGAGATTGTGCATGTTGCTAAGTCTCAGCTGTATTTCTTCTATTAAACAAACTGAAATTGTAACTTTCCGGTACAAAGAAAGTTTCATAGTAGTTACTAGCAAGTCCCAAACAAAGAGAATGGCTTGGTTCTCCCAGCTATTGCTCTGAATGCTAAACTACTGGTTTAAAGAAAGAGAGGAAGGATGAAATTCCCTCTCTAGGAAGCTCTGTCCTTGCCTTCAGGACGTTGATTAAGATACCGGTGTGTGGCTTTAGAGTAGTACACTGTATTGGTTTTGTGCTATATTGACTTTCCTGATATCAGAGATGTGCAATTATGTCAATTTCTTTTCTTTTCAGTTTTTTGTACAATTGATGACGACTGTTTTTTGTCCCTGCCCGTTTTGTTTGGCAAATTTCCCATTGGTTCTTATTTGGCATTTTCATGCCAGCTGATGGAAAAAAACAGTTATCTGTCTTCTCTCTTTTTAATGTCTCTTGCATAAACAATTTTCTTTTTCTTTTTATTGGGTTAGATCCCAACCCAACGGCTATAGTATGGCTTTACCATAGAGTTTCTGGAGATTACTAGAGCTATCACCATCGTGTCTGGATTTTTCTCAGAAATGACACCATCATTTTCATAATGGCTCCCCTTCGTTCCCCACTTCAACCCTCCAGTGGCATCACAACCCTCAGATTTCTGCTGGTGAAAAAGGGAGGTGGGGGTCGCCTTTGATTGCAATATGGCTATTAATGGCATCATGGAACCAAGACAGACAAAAGCCGTGTATGACAGAGGCTGTCATACGGAGCAGAACTGGTTGAGATGGAGTGAAAAAGCTGGCTGGATCCAATCCTCTGCATTTTATGCTGCACTTTCTTATTAATCATAGCTCATTTTTAAAAATTACAAATTTGTTTTATATACACAATACAAACACTTTCTACCATAATTTTACATATGTAAAATTGTAGTTCATCGTTTTTAACGGATATTGTATGCCACTTTGGAACCATTTTTACAGGGAAGGGGTGGTATAAATATTTTAAATAAAAAACATTTTAATGTGCATTGTTTTTGTGAAAAAAATCTTTGATATTCACTTTTCCTCTTATATCACAACCCCCTTCCTCGATGATTTCCATCCTTTCTTGGGATTGCTCCTCCAAGGCAACCGTTAATATTTATTACATCATTAAAGCACATTCACAAGTGACATTAAGAACACATTTGAGCCACTCTCGTAGTACTTGAATGCACTTGGGAATGACTGCTGCATGATATATTGCAAGCCAGAGAACCATTTTCAATGTCCTTGAATTGGGAAGGCGGATTTTAAGGTTTCGTTGAATGCTTGATGTGGCTGTTAGATGGAAACAACCCCTTCGATATTTGAACTTATATTGACATTGGAGTGGGGTCTTAACCTCTGAGATACAAAAGGCGGCGGAATGGTAGGAATTAGAAGCAGGAAAATGCTGCTGTGTGAATGATTGAAACATGAATGTTTGACACTAGATCTAATGGGCTAAAATTGCAGGAGAGTTGGTTTCAGCTGACCATTAGAAGGAAGAGGAAGAGTGACTCAACAATGGAACCATTTACCTGTGGGGTGGGCTGGTACTCCATCGCTGCAGATCTTCAAGCGGCTGAATTGTCATCCATCAAGGATGGTCTAGCTTTGGATTTTCTGCTCTGATATTTGAGGGGGACTTGGCTTACCACTTCCTTGCTGGCTGCTGCCAGTCAGCACTTACTGCCACCTCTCAGCTGGCCAGCCAGGGAAAAATGGCATAAAACGAAGGTGATGTTAACTGCATCCTGATGCGCTGATATCATTCCCCATGCACCCGGAAGTGATATTAGCACGTCTTGTATTTGGACAAAACTCTATGGTTTAACCATAGAGTTTTGCCCAAATACTGGAGCGTCCCCAGTGTTCCCCAGTGAGGCACTGATATCACTTATGGCCACAGAGGGAGTAACATCTCTGGTGACATAATGATAGCATGTTAAGGTGCTGCTAGAGTCAAATTGTGTTCTTCTCTTATGATCATCAATGTACAACTTTACTCAGGGAGTCTTCAATATTCATTTTGCTTCACATTTTATCCGATTCTTTGAGAGAAGCTGAGGATTTAAGACCAGGTCTCTTTGATTCTAGCTCAACACCAGCCACTACACTATGTTGGATTTCTATCATGGAGCAACAATCAGGATGTGTTCAGATGTGATTGAATGGATGAATAAATAGTATGAACATGCCTCTATGGCTAAATTAACTTCTTATATGCACAATAGACCAACACAGAAATTCCAGGAAAAATGGAGAGGTTTCTTTGAATACGTAGCTGGAAATTAAGAAAAATCAAGAATAGTTAACATTGATATAGCTCAATTATAAAACGAAGATCTTAAAAATGTCGGATATAAAATGTGATGTATATGATTGAATATAGAACATTGAGTATAAAATTTTGGGTATAAGTAATTAAGGAGAGGGAGAGGAGTAATATTATGAAATTTAGCTGTGTTGTTAATATATTTTGCTTATATTTTTTGTTGTAGCTTAAATCTATTATCCTGTTCAAGATTCTTTACCCACTTTCTATTGTCTTTATTTTCTTTTAATAATATAATAATAATAACATTTGATTTATATACTGCCCTTCAGGACAACTTAATGACCACTCAGAGCAGTTTACAAAGTATGTTATTATTATCCCCACAACAACAAACACCCTGTGAGGTGAGTGGGGCTGAGGGCCAAGCTACACATGACGAATGACACTTGAACGGCAAGTGGATTGAGTGGAGGGCAAGTGAACAGGGAGAAATACACTTGCCATTCAAGTGTCATTCGTCATGTGTAGCTTGGCCCTGAGAGAGCTCCAGAGAGCCGTGACTAGCCCAAGGTCACCCAACTGGCTTCAAGCGGAGGAGTGGGGAATCAAACCCAGTTCTCCAGATTAGAGTCCCGCACTCTTAACCACAACACCAAACAAAATCTATTTTTTCTAGCTGAAAGTAGGATCCATTTCATTTTTATCCATCCCATCAGGGTAAGCTACATGGCTTTTCATTCCCCATTTTTATCCTCGTAACAACCCAATGAGCTAGGTCAGGGTGAGAAAGAGCCCAAGGTCCGAGGTCTCACTTTGTGACTGAATGGTCACATGAACACAGGCCTTGCCAGTTGGAGTCTAATGCCATAACTGCTACAATACCATGGCAGATGAGGAATTTCTATGGGGCTTTCTTACAGATGTTTTAAAAAGCATTAAGCAACTTGTTGGTGACCTTGCTCACCTGTTTTTTAATGCTTGTGTTTTAACAGCTTTAAAAAAAAATGTGTGCATTTCAATCATTTTGGTTTTATTAGTTGGAAAATGACTTGAGCAGGTCTCTGGAGAGGCAGCATATGAATGTTCTCTAAATAAATAAATAAATAGGCATGTGAGCAATATCTTCAGATATTTTAGAATTTAAACATTACATTATTTTCTAAAGCTTTTGCAACACATTGCTCCTATGCCTAAGTGAGATCTCTATTCAGTTTTCATTGGGGTTTGAGTTTTACTTTGGCTGTGATTTGTGGAGCACTGGGATTTTGGGTGCCTGCGGACGCGTGTAGATTGTGATAGACGGCTCTCACTCGAGCTGCTAAATTATGCCAAATGTAACTGGCAATGACAATTTTTCACCTGCTCTGAACAAAAACAGATACGGATCTATCTAAGGGCTGAATCACAGAGAGGGGAATTTTTTTATTAGTCATAGAATTATTATATTGAAATCAGAAGATTTTTCAACAATCATCTAAAGTTGATTCCTTTTATTGGATTAAATATATATTCCAGACATCATTTGGGCTTGTAAGAGGTATTCCCTAATGTTTAATTTAATATGGAACCCTCTGTCTGTTGGAGCACTGCAGGGACCGTGAATTTGAATATATTGTCTGTAAATGAAAAAAAAGTTCTGTTTGTCCCATAGAATGGCAAGGAGGGGTGGCAGAGGAGGGCATAAATGAAATGGCAAACAGGAAAAGGAAAAAAAGATCGAATGACATTCATCTTCTCGAAACAAGAAGTTTTTTTCAACTGCAACCTAGCGATGGTTCCTTTTATGTTGCATACAAGGAAAGAATGAAATACTACCAAAGACTTATTTTTTTATTCTAGCGAATCAGACTTTCTCTCATACTGTAATGAGCAGGAAATTGTTCTACTCAAAATGCCCCCATCATATGCAAGCCAAAGGATGCTGGGCAAAAAATGACATTCAACAATCCTTTCTTTAAGAGGAGAAAGAATCCCGCAAGTGAGTCAGCACATTTTCCCCCTTACAAACTTTTCTGTTACAGCCTTGCCTCGTAGATTTTCTTTAAATATTTAAAAGGCTCTTTGTCTAGAAATAAATGAATTTGCAGCTTGCATCATTGAACCGAAGAAGAAACAGTTCATAGAATGCAGATATACCAAAGCAAAAAGAAGAGAATGTCTGGGCACTGTTTTTACAAAACCAGATTCCAAAACATGCCTGCGACACTCATGACATGCTGAGCAAAATGGTGCCTACCAAGCATGTACCACTGCTACTAATAATAACATTTGATTTATTTACTGCCCTTCAGAACAACTCAGAGTGGTTTACAAAGTGTGTTATCATTATCCTTACAACAATCACCCTGTGAGGTGGGTGGGGCCGAGAGAGCTCTGAGAGAGCTGTGACTGACCCAAGGTCACCCAGATGGCTTCAAGTGGAGGAGCAGAGGATCAAACCTGACTCTCCAGATTAGAGTCCTGCCACTCTTAAACACTACACCAAACTGGCTCCCAATATGGATCTGTATGAACCTATGAAGATGTTGGAACATTGGTCCTGGTAGTTCAGCGTTATCAACTACTCTCACCAGAAATGGCAAGTCTTTTACAACCAGAGGTTCTTTAACTGGAGATGTCAGAACCAAAAATCTGGACCATTTAATCACATGCAAATCAGATGGTCTAGCATTCAATCACATAGTGCAATCCTAAACAGTGTTACTCCAGTCTAAGCCCACTGATTTCAATGGTCTTAGACTGGAATAACTCTTCTTAGGATTGCACTGAGAGCCTGCCCCCAAAATCTTTAACTCCTTACCATGCTACTATGGTTTACAAGTGAGAGCCCTCATTGTGCAATGGATAGTTTTGCACTGGGATCCTGGGAGACCTGGGCTGGATATAAATAAATAAGATGTGAATATTGAATTTTAAAATTTTATATCTTATATGGTTGCCAGTCACCAGGTGGGGTGGGCTTGCCATTCCCCCACCAGGGGCAGGGGATCCCCTGCTCTCACCTCCTCCCCCTGCCCACACTTACCTGGTTAGTACGGGGGGGACACCGTGCCCCCCTGGTGGTAAAGGCACATCCCCGGGCAGCGCAGCGCATCCCCGCACTCTGCAATGGGCCCATTCCAGTCCAAACTGGGCTCACGGGGGGGGGGGATTCAGCCCTATGGGGAGCATGCACGCACTCCCAGGCCACCCTTTGACCTGCGTGATGATGTCACTGGAAGTGACATCATCATGCATGCTGGGAGCACGTGCGTGACAGAGAACTCAGAAGCCAGCGCAGGGTAAGTGCCAGCATCCCAACCTCCTGCCGGGGGACTTAAGGGACCTGGCAACCCTAAGGTGGGGCCTGGAGATCCCCTGGAATTTATTTAGTAACCAAAGAGACTCTCTACAAGATCCAGCTAACTCTTCGAGGGTATGAGTGGAAACAAACCTTTGATTGCATTCCGATCAATTTGGGGCCTTGCGTACTCCTGAATGCAACTGAGGATTGTAGCAGACTGTCCGAAACCTGAAAGCTGTCTGCCTCTGCTGATTGTGACTTTTGCAAATTGCTGCAAAGCTCCCATAAAGCACTGCTAAAATGCAACAGGACACAACACATCTCGTGCTCCCTGGCTGCAATGTTTCTATATCGTTTCTGTGGCACGAGGCAAGAATTCTATGTTTTACGTGTAATGGGGAGGCAGGGGGAAAAATACCATCCAAGCAAGTCGTGGTGACACAACATGACCAGGAAACATTTCACCTCCTCTCAATGATATAAATGGACTTCCTGCAACTCACCTCCCTGTCTTCATCTGCAATTCCACACGAAAGCTCAGAAATCTGTCTGGGTAGATATACACATTTAGCTGTGCAGGAGGTGATCCGCCACACTGTGATAAGTAAGTGTCGCACTGGCATGAAGTAATTTACTTTATAGCTTTCTCCAAGGGGTCCATCAAGAAGCTTTTGGAGATTATAATAAACCCAGCAAACAAGACAGGAATAGAACTCAGGGCAGAGTTTGTGCTTTGTGTAAAATGGACCCCTGGTGACAATGGGTTTTATATATTAGGACTAGAGAAGGGCACGGAATGAAAAAAAACTGAACCGCTCAGTTCATGGTTCGTTAATTTCCATGGAACATGGAACACAAACTTAATGAACTCACCCAATTTCTGAAGCGGTTCGAGGTTCGGGGTTCGGGGGGGGGGGACACCACAGCCAGCCACCAAGCCACCAGCTCTCCTCCCTCTCCCACTCTAGAGAAACTGAAACCAGGAATCACATGACTTCCCCTATTTATGGGAAAAGCCAAGAGATTGAACAACACAGGAGCACTCTGGTTGGCAGAAAAACCTGCCTAACATGGATTTGGAAGGAAGAGATTGGTGTTACTATGGCTGCTGAAGGCTCATCTCCTCAATTGCCTTTGAGATTCTAACCCTCTCCCCCTTTTCCTGGCTGGACAGGCCAGAGTGGGAGCTCTCTAGTTGGCAGGGACAGCTGCCAATCAAGCCTGGAGGCCTCAGATTGGGGACAAGCTAAAGACTGCTACAGTTGCCTGGGCGAGGGAGTATTTGGTGCCAAAAGTGTCCACATCAGCAACGGAATGGTAAGAAAAGTTCATTTCGTTCAGAAAAACACGGGCCAATGGATCGCGTGGTTCTTTGACTACGAACCAGCCATTTCATACGGAATTTTGTTCCGTAGTTTGTTTTGTGCCCATCTCTAATTAGGACCAAAGGTGTCAGATATCCCTCAGCATATCTGCCATAGTTGTTTTTCTGTGTGGCATTTTGGGCCTCTGAGAATGTGCAAAGGGAACATGGTTATTGCTTGACAGTTAGCTTCTTATCTTGCAGGTGTTTTGCCTTCGCTTTCCTAGCCGGCTTGAGACCATGGTCTTGAGGTGCCGTCTGGAGCCCAGGCTCCCAAAATGTCAGGTCTTGGCAGGTAGATCCCCCAGCACTTTACCGCAAACACTCAGGTGTATGAGTTAAAGTTACTTTATTAGAGATCCGTCTTAGAGGCCCGGAATGCCACACAGAAAAACAACCATGGCAGATATGCTGAGGGATATCTGTCAAAAGGAGGCTGCTTTCACACGCCTTGGATATTGCGCTTTCAATACACTTTCAATGCTCTTTTATGATTGTTTGCATAGCGTTGGAAAACTTCTGCATCTGATTATTCATTTGGATTTTATAACAGCTTTCCTACCCAATGGGAACCCAAAGTGGCTCACAATATCATATTCCCTTCCTTTGTTTACTCCTCGCAACAACAGTCCTCTGAGCTAGGTTAGATTGAGAGACGATGCCTGGTTCAAAATCACCAAGTGAGCTTCCATGGCAGAGTGGGAATTTGAACCTGGGTGTCCTGGATGACAGACCCAGACTCTAACCACTCCACCACACTGACTCTCTGCGGACAAGTTTCACATGCGGCACTGTATGAACAGAGCCACAGCTACCTTCAACCCCCAACCTGAGGGTTTCCTCTAAAAGAATCAGCAGCATTTTTGTGGCTGGTGAAGGTTCCATGTAAGAACAACACCCACCTGACTTCCACCGAGATACTGAGGAATATATACAGCACCTGCTATTCAAATGATGGCAGGTTTCTATCTAGAGTTGCCAGGTCCCCTCTGGCAACTGGCAGGAGGTGGAGGTATTTATTTTTCCTTTGGATTTCTATTCTGCCCTCCCTATGAAGGGCTCAGGGCAGATTACAACATATTAAAACACATTCAAATTAATTTATTATTATTATTATTATTATTATTATTATTATTATTATATTTATATTCCGCCCTCCCTGCTTTCGCAGGCTCAGAGCGGATAACAAATTCAAACATGTTTAAAAACATTTTAAAACATTAAATAATACATTTAAAAACATTTAAAAACATTAAATATAACAATTCATGCTGCATAGTTGTTCATACATGCCTCTGTGTTTGCATAGGGGTGATGGTTTAACCCCCCCTTCACAGGGGGGGGCGGGCACTGCCCGGCGTTAGCCATATGCCTGGCGGAATAGCTCTGTCTTACAGAGCCGGGCCCTTGTCTCGCAAGACAGAGCATTCCACCAGGTCGGGGCCAGGACTGAAAAGGCCCTGGCCCTGGTCGATGCCAGGCGGGCCTCCCTAGGGCCAGGGACACTTAAAAGATGTTGTCCGCCAGAGCGGAGAGTCCTCCTGGGCTCATATGGTGAGAGACGGTCCCTCAGATACGTCGGTCCCAGTCCGCGTAGGGCTTTGTAGGTTAACACCAAAACCTTGAACCTGATTCGGTACTCCACTGGCAGCCAATGCAGCTGGCGTAGCACCGGTGTAATATGCTCCCACACTGGTGCTCCAGCAATGACCCGCGCTGCTGCATTCTGTACCAGCTGTAACCGCCGGATCAGGCCAATGGGAAGCCCAGCGTAGAGCGCGTTACAGTAATCCAACCTAGAGGTGACCATTGCTTGGACCACTGTAGTCATGTCACGGGGAAACAAATAAGGGGCAAGCTGCCTGGCCTGCCGAAGATAATAAAAGGAAGACCTGGCAACTGCAGTGATCTGGTCCTCCATCTTCAATGAGGAATCCAGAAACACCCCCAGGCTCCTAACCCTCGGGGCCAGTGTAAGTGCTGCCCCATCAAGTGTAGGAAGCCGAGGTCCCACAGCCGAGGTTTACACAGTTAAAACCGTACATAGATTGTTAAAAATATAATATAATATAATATAATATAATATAATATAATATAATATAATATAATATAATATAATATAATATAATATAATATAATATAATATAATATAATATAATATAATATAATATAATATATACATTCAGATGGTGGCAATCAATAGCAGCAGAAACAACTTGACACAATAAGATGGTGGACAACCTTAGTAGGGAGGGATTCAGATTTTATACTTCTCCATTTTTCATTTTTCAGCTGCTGGAGGCCAGGCCTGACCTCAACCATATGCCTGGCGGAACATCTCTGTCTTACAGGCCCGGCGAAATGGTAACACATCCTGCCGGGCCCTGGTCTCAGTGGACAGAGAGTTCCACCAGGCTGGGGCCAGGACTGAGAAAGCCTTGGCTCTGGTTGGGGTCAGGCAGGCCTCCTTGGGGCCAAGGACCACCAATAGGTGTTTCTCTCCCAATCGGAGCGTCCTCTGGGACACATATGGGGAGAGGCGGTCTCGCAGATACGCTGGTCCCAGTCTGCATAGGGCTTTGTAGGTTAATACCAAAACTTTGAACCTGATCCAGTACTCCACTGGCAGCCAATGCAGCTGGCACAATATAGATGTTATATGTGCTCCAGTTGGTGCTCCTACAATAACACACACTGCTGCATTTTGAACAAGCTGCAGTTTCTGGGTCAGGCTCAAGGGAAGCCCCGCATAGAGCGAGTTACAGTAGTCCAGCCTAGAGATGACCGTTGCCTGGATCACTGTAGTTAAGTCGCTGACTGAGAGGTACGAGACAAGCTGCCTGGTCCATCGTAGGTGGAAAAAAGAGGACCTGGCAACCGTTGCAACCTGAGCCTCCATTTTCAAGGAGGCATCCAGAATCACCCCCAAACTCCTAACTGACAACACTGGTGTAAGCGGCGCCCCATCGAGGGTCGGGAGTCAGAGGTAGTGGTGAAACTTACTGAGATGTGAGTGCTGCTGTTGTGTCCAGCTAATGACATCATTTCTGTTGCAAACTAGAAGCGATGGTGTCCTACCAGGGCTGATTCTTTAACAATCAGCCAAAATTGGCCGATTGTTAAAGAATCCACCCCAGTGCAATGCCATCACTTCTGGGTCTTGCCAGAAGTGCTGTCATCAGCTGGGGCTGATGGGCACATGCTTCCCCCATTCACTGACCGGCCTCCTTCTGCTGATCAGCTGCTGATTGGTTGACAGAAGCAGGGATTGCAAGTCTATTTATATCAAGCGCAAGAAGTTTTCCATCTGGCTAATCCTTCAGTGCTTTCTGAAATAAATTTGAAAATTTACCTTCATCTTTCTATGCACAACAGCACCCCGTAGAAAGAATTATCTTGAATAAGCATGAGAGTAAAGAGCGTAAAAATGGAAAGCTTTTGTTTTGGTCTGATAAGTTACTTTAATAAGAGAAATTGTGCATTCCTTAATAAGAAAAAGAATTTTTAAAAAAGGTAAATAAGGACTAGAACCAGAGCTTCAGAGCTGACTGTTGTGGGCCCAAATGGTGTTTATACAGCCCTATTAGAAGAATTACGTCTGACTGCTGGAAACTTGGTTCTATCACGTCGTTAAGTGGAAAAACTGAAAATTCATTTGTTTCCACTATTAGTTAACGTTAGAAGCTGAAAGAAAACTCACTCTCTTTAACTTCATTCAACTAACTGTAATGTTTTGATTGAAAGGGATGTTAAATTGTGATAATTACCTAGAAACACCAAGCAGACAATCACAACAGAAGGGCACACACACATCAGCGCGCCCAGCAAGGAAATAATGATAATAAGAAATGCTCACTTAGGCTGCTGCGTAAGCAGCTCAAACTTGGCGTAATCTAACCGGCATCATTGATGTAATTAAATGACACGATGCAGGTTTATTATATAACCAGAGAGAAAGCCGTAGGCAAGTTTGAGCAACTCTCACAGCCGATTCAATTATGTTCTCCGCAGATCTCATTAATAAACGTTCAGGACAAAAGCAGGGAATCCTTTCCAACTCTTAAAATGTTTTGATGCCCCTGTCGTATCAGTCCTTTCAACCAAGAGATATTTTAAAAGAAACCCAGTAGAAATATTTATAACCAAGTGGCCTTGAAAAGTAGAAAAACAGTTGTTTCTACAAATGCTTTTATATATATATATAAGAAGACAAATGTCTGGCCAGGCAGTAAATTAGGAAACAGGCGAGCTTTTATCGTTCATCTTTCGAAAGACAAAAGACTTGCTGAGTGCAGCTCAGCAGTGGCAGCAAAGCTGTTTCTCATTTTTAGACTCTTGGCAGTTATTTAACTTATTTGGGGCAAATAAATGTATCCCCAGAGCTGTTGATAGTTACATGCGTAAAGGCAAACCAGCCCAAATACGATTGAGCAACCTGCTGGTTAATTTATGTATGTGTAAACTAAGCATTTCCTTGAATCAGTTTAAAGAATTACAGATGCCCCAGAACAAGGCTCGTTTCAGCCAAGAAGCAGGGGTTGGATCCAACCATTTTATTCATTCAATCTCTTGCAAATACCCTGCTTACTACAGCTCCTATTCCACATGGCTTTTGTCCATGCAGATTCCACTAACCTCAGCAGACTCTTTTTTTTTATGTTTAAAGGGGACCCTTCTTTTCTTTTTCGTGAGCAGAAGAACTGGCTGGATCTAACCCCAGATAACAACTCCTGAGTCCTCAGTTCATATTAAATCCCTTACTTGCATATGTGTTTAAAGGATTACTGAAAAATCAAAGTGGTGGATCAAAATTCTTTTGTGGGGGGAATGGGGACTTCTAATTCATTTGTCTTTTGTTATAGCGGATTTGTTCTCTGAAGGATGGTGTTCACAGTTGTGTTTAAGAACATGGAAGCCCTGCAGAGGTTGTGTGAGGAATAGTGAGTCAACACACACATTGTCATTACCCAGTGATTACAATGTGAAGTGGCAACCATTAGGAGGACCAAACCCAAAAAGGTAGAATAAGTTTAGAAGCAGATCCCACTTCAACCGTGGCCTTAACTAACAGACTTCATGCACAGAAAGTACTTCGATGTATTGCTTACCCACAACCTGGCAAATCTGCTACTATGTTCTGTAGTGATTAAGTCTCTCTCACATCTCACTTGCTTGACTCTGACAAATATATTCACTTATGATATTATATTAACAAATATATTTACTTACTCTGAGGCAACCTTTAATGAGTTGTGTGAGTATTAAGCTTTGCAATCTCAGCGGAATCACTCATCTTGTCCTCCGGCCGCTGCTCTGAATAATTTATTATATTTATTCCATTTTTATACCGCCTCTCTTCCATTAAGATCTCGATTCCCCTCTGAAATGGAGTTGGCTAGATGATGGGTCTAGAGCTCCTTGTCAATTGAACTGAAATAGGAAAGAAACTTTCACTGTGTTCCTATATGTGATGGTGGGGAAGAGTGCCCTCAAGACATAGCTGACTTATGGCGACTCTGGTGGGGTTTTCAAGGCAAGAGACAAACAGAGGTGGTTCGCCACTGCCTGCCTCTGCAACCCAGGTCTTCGTTGAAGGTTTCCCATCCAATAACCAACCAAGGCTGACACTAGTTTGCTTCTGAGATCTGACGAGATCAGCCTCACCTGGGCTATTCAGGTCAGGGCAAGAGATGAACAGAGGTGATTTGCCATTGCCTGCCTCTACAACCCTGGTCTTCGTTGAAGGTCTCCCATCCAATAACTAACCAAGGCCAACCCTACTTAGCTTCTGAGACCTGATGAGATCAGCCTCACTTGGGCTATTCAGGTCAGGGCAAGAGATGAACAGAGGTGATTTGCCATTGCCTGCCTCTACAACCCTGGTCTTCGTTGAAGGTCTCCCATCCAATAACTAACCAAGACCAACCCTACTTAGCTTCTGAGATCTGACGAGATCTGCCTCACTTGGGCTATTCAGGTCAAAGCAAGTTCCTATATGCTGGAGTACAATATTGCAACCAGGAACCTTGTGGCCAAATCTTCCCACTTGAGTACCACATTGTTGTCATCCCAAAGGTAAGAAAGGTATAAGGAGACAATGTTATTTACCTGAACATAAGAAGCACCCTGATGGATTCGAGCAAAGTAGTCTAGCATCTTGTTTCCCACATGAAACCAACTACGTGCCCCTTGGAAGCCCACCAGAGATCTGTACTACTGTTGCCTCAGTACTTAGTACATTTTGACATCCTGCTTCTGACCATGGAGATTTCTTTAGCCATCATGGAAAACAAATGTTGATAATTTGTCTCATCCAATTCCAAAGCCACATAAGCTAGTGGCCATCTCAGCATGCTGGGAAGCAGGTAACAGCATTGCACTAATTTCATGAAGTGGCGCTTTCTTTTGTCTGTTCTCAGTCTACTGAAAAACAATTTCAGTGGATTTTATGTTATGGGAGAGAAAAAAGTTCCCTTTCTCAATGGGGGGAAGATAAACTTCTTAATAAAGGTACACTACTTTTTCCTTGTCCCAAACCAGTTTGGAGTAGTGGTTAAGAATGGCAGGACTCTAATCTGGAGAGCCGGGTTTGATTTACCATTCCTCCGCTTGAAACCAGTTGAGTGACTTTGGATCGGTCACAGCTAGAGATGAGCACGAAATGGGAAAATACCAACTGTGCGGTTCATGGTTTGTCACGTTTCATGAACCATGAACTTTCACAAACTTGTCCTGGTTCATGAACTGGTTCATTTGGTTCATGAAAACATCACTTCCGGTGCAGCAGAAGGTCTGCAGAAATCCCATCCCCTCCTTGCCTAGGAAACTGATTGATCGGCGCCAGGTTGTCTGCAGTGATGAACTGAAAAATGAACCAAACGAACCAGCCTAATGTTCGTGGCAGTTCGTCAGAAATGGGCTCTGGCGAACCACCAGCTCATGAACCACAAACCGGCCCAGTTCTTTATGACCTTTGGTTTGTATTTTGGTTCATGCCCATCTCTAGTCACAGTTCGCAGAGGTCTCTCAGTCCCACCCACCTCACAGGATGATTGTTGTGAGGACAATAATAACATACTTTATAAACTGCTCTGAGTAGGCATTAAGTTGTCCTGAAGGGTGGTATATAAATTGACTGTTGTTGTTATTAAAAACTACCATTCCCGGGTAAAACTGCATTACTGGACACTGGAATGAACACTTGCCTGGCGTCTCGTTCAGTCTGACCTGACTTTTGATCACCTTGGAATCTGTGGGAGGTCTGTAGATACTGGCAGTAGCAACCGTGAAGGCTTTGTGATCTATAAACTGTGCCTTTGGATACATGAATCTACCTGGAGTGGCACAGAAAACCAAGTTATTGGCAGCCAAAGGTCTTGAAAGGGCTTATACGCTCCATTATGATGTTGAAACACAGGCTTAAATATGCAGATCTAGGAACAATTGCCAAGTGGCTCTTGGTAAATTTAAGAAGTAAGTGTTAATTGATTGCAAATCAGTATGCGCCGAGAGTGCAATTAATGTTAAATTATGTACCATTAATTTTAATCTATATGGACCAATTATGGACTCGTTGTGGACAAAATATTGATTCACTGAGAGCTAGTAAAAGATTCAATCCCACACCAGCCCCCTAAGTCAGTGTCTTTCAAGAAGAACAGAGAGAATTGGCCAACACCTTTGGGGGGCATTTTCTCAAATGTTAACACTTGTTGTCAGTCAAGATTGTCTACAAAAATAATTCTAGGGGAAGATGTCATTTTTCTCCACATGGATGCACCAAACTGTACATCAGACGGGTCGGATCCTTTGCAATATTTACTTGGAATGGGTATTTTGAAAGCCATCTGGTTAGATGTCAGGATCTCAGTTTTGCTTTTGTTTCTCTTTTGTGAGAAAGAAATTAGTGATTCTTTAAGTTCATGGGAGTTTCTCTGTCCTTGTGACGAATTCATTTGATCAATTCATTATATCATTCTGTTCTTGGGGTCCACTGTTCCCCAGGAAGGGTGGGGAGCATTTTGTATGGTAGTCAAAGGGAGAAGCTAGGAAGTTCTCCTCTGCTGACAGGAATTCATTCAGTCATGTATTGAGGGATCCATGAAGATGTATTTTGCAGCCTCAAGCTGATATGTCCCCTATTGTGGGGGCAAGCTAAGGTGTAGCAGTGATAATTGCCTCCGCACCCAGGTGGTATTGGCTAGAGTCCGTGGTGGCAGTCATAGCCTCCCCGCATGCCAAGACAGATTATTATTCTTAGTAAGGAAATGTTCTTTAGATCCCACCCTCAATTCCTTTTATTTCCTAGCTTGCCTGAGTGATTTTCCAAAAAATCAATAGCCTATATTTAACCATTATGGGTAACTGATAGCCAATATGCCATGTCTATTTTAAACACCAATAAAAAAAAAATCTCTGGAATGAACTGCAATGCAAAGAAAATTCAATACATTAGAGAAATGGCACTTTTGGCCGGACCTCTTTTTATAGAGCAAATAATGTAGCACTTATTTATGCCCTGCCTTTTATGAACGATTCTTCTGACAAATTAGATTTAATTGAACACAATGAAGTTTTATATCTGAATAATGCAGGTTTATTATTAATTAGAGCATTCAAAATGGAAGGCTGGAGAAACGGTCCTGATGGGTTCTCCGCCCCCCCAGATGGCATCTGCAAGCCGATTAGGCTGCAGTCGGAGACAGAGTTATGTCCCTCTAAGTCCATTGAATGGGCTTAGAAGTGCTTGCCTTTAGAATTGCTCTACTGGCTTCCCTCTCTCCTTCTGTCAAGACTCTTCTAGAAACCCACTTTTACAGTACATTTTGTCCTTGATTATCCCAGTCTTAGCAAATGTTGGACGACCTTTAAAGCTCTAAGTGACTCGGGACCAGCATACCTTAAGAACTGCCTTCCCCCATATGAACCTGCTCAAACAATCTAGTCATCTTTGGAAGCTCTACTTCAGGTGCCCCTGCCATCTGAAAGAACCTTCTCCATCATGATGTTGAAACTTTGGAACTCCTTCCCCAGGGAAATTCTTCTGTCTCTCTTTGTCATTACCTACTGCCAGTAGTGTTTCTTTGTCTTATACCCCATAAATTCCGATTGGCCTTTCTCGCTGTGTTTGTATGTCTGTGTTTTTATCGTATTTTAAAATATTTATAGCAGGATTTAAGTCCAGTGAAGGAAGGGAGCTTTGGCTCTCAAAAGCTCATACCTTGAAAATTTTGTGTATCTCTAACGAATCTGAAGACGATAACTGGTATCTGAAGACGGGAGCTGTGACTCTCAAAAGGTTATATCTGAAAATTGTTTCGGTCTCTAAGGTATCTGAAGAAGGGAGCTGTGTCTCTCAAAAGCTTATACCCTGAAAATCTTTTTGGTGTCTAAGGTATCCAAAGAAGGGAGCTGTCTGTGACTCTCGAACGGTGGAAGAATTCAGATGTGTCCCTGGCCTTAGCTGATTTCCTGCTCTGCTGAACTCAGAGTCTCGCTACACGGGACATCTGACATGTGAAGAACACATGTCAGGAGATGCAATGTTAGCCAGGAAAGATAGTTTAAAAAGACAGAGCTGGCAGCAGGGCAAAGTCTTTGCTATACACTGGAGGAGTGTGAAGGGGCTGTGAAATGCCAGAAGGGAAACTTCAGCCTATTAGAACCTCTCCAGGTCCATGCCCGGCTCTAGAAGGCAGCTCCAGCCCATTTCCATTCCTTGCTGCCCTCTGGTTGCGATCCCATGCAGTTTTAGACTGGAGAGGTGAAACTGACAGACCCTTCCAGGAGGAGAAGATGAAATTAACAAATCCTCTGAGGAGCGAGCTCCACAGGCTCTGTCTTTTAAAGCTACCCTTCCTGGCTAACATTGCGTCTTCCTACACTCGACAAACACATACTAAGGCATCTCATGCAGAGAGACTCTCAGATTCCTCCCCTTTCCCCTTTCCATCCTCGTGTCTTGTTTATGTTGGAAGCTCTTCCATGAGATGAAGGACTCTAATAGCTCCATGTAGTGATTGACCTGGCTAGAACGAAACATGACGAGGTCAGAAGTGATGTGGTATTACCAGTGCTGATGTGCTGCTGGTACCCCCACTGTGTCCTCAAATCATGAACAGAGGAAGCCAGGGCTGTTTCCACACTACTTACCTTCATCCGGAATGCCGCAGAGTGTTGCAAAAAAACCCATGGAAGATAGCGTCTTCTTGTGCGAGTTTTGCGCGACATTACACAAAACTCGCACGGGAAGCCGCTATCTTCTGTGGTTTTTTTGCAACGTTCCACGGCGTTCTGGATGAAGGTAAGTAGTGTGGAACCGTCCCCTATGACTCCCTTTGTCCTTCTGTTCAGGTAGAAGTGGCAACATGGTGGCGGTGTGTGGCATTTTTGTAAAGCAGAATAAGTATCTTTCCCTTCAACTTGTTTGTATAAATAACCTTGACACCTACTTTGGGATTAACTGGACTCCTTTTTTTGTAATAATTCCTTGTAGGGAACTCGTTTCCTGCAGAATGAGACATCATAGATAAACCCTGAAAAGGACATTTAAAAACAATATTGATCAAATTGCCAGGCCAGTGAACTGTGAAGCAGGTCTATTTTCCTGTAGCACCCCCCCCCTTTTCAGTTACTGATTGACTGTAGGACCATGGAATGTGTTTTTCCTAATGGGTTAGCAGAATTGACTTCTGAATGACAATGCTTTCTTCCCCCCCCCCCTCCCCGGCTCTCCCTGACCCCTCCTCCCCCATAAGTGCAAGCAATGAAACAATATCGCTGGACTTTATAGAACCAAAGTCACATTAATCTCGGAGACTCAGAGGCCGATTCCCCCTTCTCTTCCCCAAGCAAAAATAAATCAATTAACTTTCTTTTCATAAGGAAGCCAAGCACTAAACTATGGCAAAAAAAAATGGACAAGCAAAGTTTTTGTTGAGTGTAGGGAAGAGAATGTTTAATCATCATTGTCAAGTCCTATTTTTTTTTGGTACCTGAAAGCAAATGAATGTGAAATTTGGATGCTTTTCACACTGAATTGCGTGCAAGCTCGTTATGTACGATGGGCTTTAATCACTGTCGGTGGGTTATAATTCACTATAATAAGGCGCTAAGAAGCTCCTCAACCGATCTAAAATTGCAGCGCCACCATCCTTTGTGATGTGCTTAATGTGGTAATGTGGGGTGCTGTGAATTGTCTGCATTAGAGTCGGGGAACAGTGGGAGAGAGGAACCTCTGGAATGGAAAAAGAGCAGATTCCAGATGCCGCACCAGTCGCTCTTCTTTAAATGCAGGAAGGCAATTGAAATGCCTGTTGATGTTGTAGAGGAGCTGATAAAGCCTGGAATGAGGGATCAGAATGTACCAGCTGAAATAAAAAGCCGGCGTAGCTTTGACAAGTGGGGGGCAGAAGAGGGAAGGAGAGGCCGTACTCAACGTGAGAATTGTTTAATGCATGCCCCCCCCAAAGGTTCCATTCAGTTGATACAAGGACTCCCATTCAGCACGAACAAGCAGACGAGGAACAAGAAGAATCAATGAGCTCGAAAAGAAGTCTGGTTGCGGAGAATCCACACAGACGGAGCAATTATGGAATGCTTTCAGTGCATGCCAGCTCTTTTCTCCAAGTCCCAGGCCTGAGATGATGACAATAATTTGAAATTCATCGGAAGACTGCCTGGCACCGTTGGATGCCCGTAATGGACGCAGTGCAACAGATCCAAAAGTTTAGATATTCTAGTCAACTCCCACATAGAATATAAATGCATGAAAACCATCCATTGGATACCACCCAATAAACAATCCCGCAAATGAACTGTAATCTCAGATTATAGTTTCCGGTACTGAGAGCTGGGCAGTGTGGCGGCCAAGTTGGATAATACTTTCCATGCTCCCTGGGACATGGTCCATTGGGACATTACTTGAGGGCACTGCTGGAAGTCCTTTGCATAAATTTCACAGCCTCCGTATAGGTGACCAATGGGGGCTAACCACCAATGTGGAACCTAGGGTCTAGTTAGAGATCACATGATCTAGAACATGAGGGCACATGATCACTGAAGCTAAGTGGAAGAGTCTGGTCAATGTGGATGGCAGACTTTCTGGGAGTCCAATGTGAGTCACCTTGATCCCTAGACAAAAATGACGTGGCCAATTATCACCCAGTCTCTAATCTGCCCCTTCTGATTCAGAAAGCAGTCGCTGACCAGGTCTTCTTGGATAACTCTAGCACTTTGGATTCTTTTCAGTCTGGATGGGACAGAGATGGTTCTAGTAGCTTTAGTGGATGATCTTCCTCTGAATATAGTGAATAAAGACAAAGGCCATGCTTCATTATTGGTCCTCTGGTATCTGCCTGCACCCTTTGATACAATAGACCATGCCATCTAGATGAGGCATTTGGAGGCAGAACCGGGTATCAGGGGATGTGGCTTGGACTGGTTTAAATCATTTCTCATGGAATGGACTCAAAGGGTTACTGTTGGAGACCATTATCTCCAGAGTGGGAATTATCTTTTGGGGTCTCACAGGGCGCAGTGTTATCCCCCATGTTATGCAACTTCCATCTAAAGCCTTTTGGAGAACTCATTCGTAGGTGTGGAGTTGGATGCCACCAATATGTGGATGACACCCAGTTCTATATTTTGCTATCCAAGTCACCATGGGATGCAGTGGAGATCTTGGGTTGCTGCCTAACAGCTGCAGTCAAATGGCTGAAAGCAAACAAATTGAAACTGAACCCAGACAAAAGGGAAGTGATGCTTGCTGGAAAGGCAGAGATTTTGAAGGACATTGTACTCTCCAGTTTCAATGGAGTTTGTCTGACCCTTGCAGATTCAGTTAACAGCCTAGAGTTTATACTGGATCCTGCGCTCCTACTTGAAAAGCAAGTTAAAGCAGCTGAGAAATCCCTTCCAGTCTAGCCTGGAAGATGAACCCTTCCCTCAACATGGCTGATCTGGTCACCTGGATCCATGCCATGACAACATCGAGACTTGACTACTGTAATGAACTGCTGTACATAGGTCTCCCCTTGGAGACTCCAGTTTGTGCACAAAGCTGCAGTTTGATTATTATTGGGAGCTAGAAAGTGCATGAATATTGCTGCCATTCTGCAGTCACTCTACTTGCTAACTATCAGTTACCGGGCTCAATTCAAGATATTGGCTATCACACTTTTAAGAGGGCTTTTTACTCAAATAGGAGGGCTATATTATAAGGTAGTGGCCCTCAAAGAAATAAGGACCATAGACTTCACTATGATGTGCTACTATATACTATCTGTCGCTTTAAGTATGATCCTACTGGGTAGTTTTATGTCAGTCTTAGAATAGCTAATGCTCTGTTTTAGCACTTCTTCAAATCTGTGTATTAGATTTCTGGTGGTTTTAAACCTTTGCAAATTTGCATTTATATACCCTATTGCATTGTTTATTGAAAAGTCCTTGAAACTGACTGTACTGACCCGCACTGTGTAATCTGCCTTGAGTCTCAGTGAGAAAGGCAGACTGTAAATGATGCAAATAAATAACTATAAATAAAAGTGGAACAAACATGCAGTTAAGTAAATAAATGGGTATGGGAAAGCAGCATGGTATAGCCCGATCTTGTTGGATCTCAGAAGCTCAGCTGGGTCAGTACTTGGGTGGTAGACCACCATGGAATACTTGGGTTGCTCTGCAGAGGAAGGCAATAACAAACCACCTCTGCTCCTCACTTGCCTTGAAAACCCTTGATGGGGTTGCCATAAGTTATTTTATTTATTATTTATATCATATTCGTATTCTGCCCTCCCTGCAAGTGGGCTCAGGGCGGATAACAACCTTAAAATCATTTTAAAACATTCCATATTAAAACATTAAAACATCATATAAAAATAGCAGCACTCTTTGCCTGGTGGCAGCAATACATCTATTAATGAACAACACAGCAGTACAACTAGATATAGCAGCACAGTAACAGCAGCTGAAAAACAAACAGTGGTGGGCAGATTTCACAGGGAGCGGGGTAGATGTTGCATCCTCCGGCAAGCAGACGCCCAACCTCAGCCGTAAGCCTGGCGGAACAACTCTGTCTTACAGGCCCGGCGGAAAGATAGTAAATCCTGCCGGGCCCTGGTCTCAGTAGACAGAACGTTCCACCCGGTAGGAGCCAGGACTGAGAATTCCTTGGCTGGTTATTGGTCCAGGGACCAATAACAATTGTTTTTCTCCTGATTGGAGGGTCTTCCGGGGAATATATGGGGAGAGACGGTCCCTCAAGTACGCTGGCCCCAGTCCGCACAAGGCCTTATAGGTCAATACCAGAACCTTGAACCTGATCTGGTACTCCACTGGCAACCAATGCAACTCGCGCAGTATTGGTGTAATATGCACCCTATTTGGTGCTTTCATAATGACGTGCGTTGCTGCGTCAGTTATGATTCGATGGTACACTCATATATATAAGTAAATAAACACCTTATGCATCTGGACTGCACGGGCCAGAAGATCTGAAAGTACAATTCTGACCCCTTCCCAATTGCAGCCACCTGGAGCTGCCATATATACAAGGTTCAGTGAACTGTAGCGTTCTTGAACAAAGTGGGTGGATGATACATGTGGACAAAGTGTTTCTATGAGTGTTCATCCATGAAAGTAATTCTAAGAGTAAGTTGCAAAACTTTCATGCTGCTCACAGCCTTCTGGAGCTGAAAGCAGAAATCTCAAGCATATCTTGATGCATTTGGAATGGTCCAAAAACTCTGAAGGGAGCAATGCCTCCCCATGTTCCCTTTGTGCTGCAGATATGACAAGGTGCTCAACCAATCCCATTTCTCGTTTAGTGCATTGCATTCCATCGTCTGATCCAATTCATTAATAAAGGGATAGCCAACTGCCAGTAGCTGTGAGCCATATCTATCCCCAAAGCATTTTTTTATTTTGCTACTGGAGGGCCTGTCCAAATTTTAACAAAATATATGATCAAAGTCTTCCCAGAGCTTCAGTAGTACTATTTTTAAAAAAGTTTGCAGGCAATGAAGATAGTCCGCACTTCGACATTTAATATGTCTTTTGGATTTTGTATGCCATGTTCTGGGTATGCCTTAGTACATGTGTGATGTTTAGAGATGGGCATGAACTGAAATACGAACCAAAATTAAGCACGAACCAGGTCGGTTCCTGGTTCGTGAACTGCGGTTCGTCAGATCCCATTTCTGATGAACCACCACAAACTAGGCTGGTTCGTTTGGTTAGTTTTTTGGTTCGTGACTGCAGACAGCCTGGTGCCAATCAATCAGTTTTCTAGGCAACAGACTTCCTGCAGACCTTCTGCTGACCTAGAAGTGACCTTCTGCTGACCCGGAAGTGATGATTTTCTGACCCGTAAGTGCTGTTTTCGTGAACCAAACGAGCCGGTTTGCAAACCAGGGGCAGGTTCATGAAAGTTTGTGGTTCGTGAAATTTGACAAACCACAAACTGCATGGTTCGGGTTTTTTCTGGTTCACACCCATCTCTAGTGATGTCTACAGTTGCCAAATCTGGTTGGAAAATTCCTTGAGATTTGGGGGTGAAGCCAGAGGAAGGCAGAGTTTGGGGAAAGGAATGGAGCTCAGTGTCCTCATCAGAAGCTGCCGTTTTCTCCAGGGGAACTGATCTTTGTAACCTGGAGATAAGTTGTAACTGTGGGAGACCTCCAGGCTGTCATGTATGCCTGCATACCTGCCATTAATGTGTTTTGCATTTTGTGCTGGTCATAACTGTGTGCTCTTGTGCCCTTGTCTTTTTGTATTCTGCATACTGTATAAATAATCTGAGTGTGTGTTAACTGCTAACATGGAACGTACTGGGCCAGTGGGGGTTGACTGTTATCTCTTGAAAGTATTTACTTTCACTTCTATGGGAAGTGCCCTTGGACGCAAGCTGCAGGCAGTGAGCAATGTATCTTTTCTCAGAGTCTGAGATGATTTCATTCTGTACTATGTCTAGCCTAAACGAATCAGTTCCCATGTAACTGATGTTTGGGGTTTTCGCGCCAGAAATGTCAACAGACCCAAAGGGCAGGAAGTTTCCCTATAATTAGTAGTGCCCTTTTTTAAATAGTCACTTCTGCCAATTGCAACCTTTGTGTGAACACTTGAACTGTATGGATCTCTAATAAAGTTGCTTCAACTGGAACACTTATGTGTTAACTGTGGAGAACTTAAGGGACCTAACTGCCAAGGACTGACACAGGCTCTACTAGAACCTACTGGGGGCTCATCCACAAGTTTTGCCTGGGGCCCCAGAATCATTAAGATGACCCCTGGGATGTCATGTCACAAATGGAGAGTAACCACAGTGTTCATTTAGGCTGATCAGGTCAATAACCTTTGCTAGATATATACAAGAAAGAATGCCATGTGGAGAGTCCAATTAAAAGTCCAGTATTAACAGTGGGAAGGTATCATGGCAAAAATGAATGATTTCTATACAGTCAGTGTGTTGTAGTGATTGCAGTGTTTGAGACCCAGGGAAGGGGATTGTTTACAGGATACTGATAGACCAAGGTCGTTTTAACCCCCCCCCCCCCAAACCCTCTGGAAAATTGTGCAAAACTCATGGCACAAAGCATCTTCCTAGTGCAATTTCCTGTCACGATCCCATTTAATGATGTGATGATGTCATAAATTGCACCATTAAATGGAATCATGACAGGAAATTGTGCTAGGAAGACGCTTTGTGCCGTGAGTTTTGCGTGATTTTCTGGAGGTTGTGGGTATGTGAAAACGGCCCTGGTTGCTATGCAGGTGGGTAAGTCCTGTGTTCATATGATGTTTGGGTTGGGCCTGGATGGTGAGGGGCAGAGGGAATCTTTATCTGGTGGCCCATGATACTTCTTGGAAGCCTGTGGGAGACTGGAGTTTAACTTTGTACTTTTCCAAGAAGATTCCTGGTTGTCCTTGGACCAGCCACCTTCTCATAGAGTCTCCATACACGAAACATCTTACACGGGAATGCTCAAGTGTAGGGTGATGCAATGTTAACCAGGAAGCATAGTTTAAAAAGACAGAGCCAAAGGCTGTCAATTTCACCTCTCTTCACCAGGGTAGTTGAAAAAGACAAAGTCAGTGGAGATCTCTCCTCAGAGAGTTTGTTAATTTCATTTTTGCCTCCCGGAAGGCTCTGTCAATTTCACTTCCCCTTCATGGCACATTTTCCATCAGGATAAACTGGTTGGGAAGTCTGTATACTTTGACTTGGAACTCTTCAGTCAACTTATGTGATGTCTGGGGCGGGCACGTATTTTTTATCCTATAAACCAGAGTCTGCATTTAGTTTAATAAGCAAATGAGTATTTCACATTGACTCTTTTTCCAACTTACCCCAACTTCTAGCATTAAAACTTTAGTGTGAGGGGTCAGATAAAAGGGGGACAGAGGGAATCACTGCAGACATTCTAAGGATTTCCCTAGAACACTAGGCTTCCCCCCCCCCCCCCCGCCCCCAGCCTATAAAACTTGTATCTGGAAGCATTCCCGGTTTGCCATATCAAGACATTATTTACAGTGTTTCCTAATGATGTAGCAATACTCCTAGCATTTTTGGCAAAGGGTAAAAATATAACACAGAATCCTATTTCTATGAGTCATATACATTGTTTCTGTGCTTTCAAGTGGGTTTTCTCCCCTCTCCTCCCCTTCCCCCCGCTTTTTGATGTTTATTTCTAAGATGATTTGAATTCTTAATACTAGGAAAAACAATGTTTGTTATTAACACTTAGAGATTGATTTTATGACAGCCCTAGGGGTTATTATGAGGTGTTGAGTTCATGAATCCTGAGATCAAGAGGATCATATAAAACAACTTTTTAGCAGTGTCATTTGGATTGTAATGCTGAAAAGAAAATAAACACAATATCAGTCTCATTTTTTTAAAAAAAATGAGTCATGTTTAGAACAACTGGGCCAGCTTCTTCAGTGGGATGACCAGATTCAAGCTCTGGGGGCTTGAAACTTCTCTATCCGTACCCAGAGATGACATCTTCCTTCAGCCCTCGATGTTTGAGTGGGGAAGAATCTGGTCCCCTGGCTGAAAAAGCTGCCCTCTCCTATACCATCTAGGCAAGGGATTACCCACCACCACCTCTGCCAATTTCCTACTTCTGAGGAATTGAAGAGCAGGAGGAAAAATGGCCTCCACATTGTGACTCTAGGAATTTCCCCAAGACTTGATGATGAAGATCATAGACACTAGGAGAGGCAGGCCATTTTCACACTGTTTACCGGTCACGGAACATTGAGCCGAGCTCCTGGAACGACAGCATCTTCCTGGTGCAATTTCATGTGAAAACTGTAGTTCTCACGTGAAATCGCACCAGGAAGACACTGTCGTTCTGGGAGCTCGGCGTGATGTTCCGTGGCTGGTAAGCAGTGTGAAAATGGCAGCAATCTAGAACATAACCTGGAAGTGATATCTTATTCTCCCTGAACTTCGGCTTTCCAGATACCACGTCTCCAATATCCTGGCATTTGCTGAGGCAGCGTTGTGAGCCCTAATGGTGGGTAACTTTTTTCTTGGGCTGAAATGTCCAAAAAAGTTCTATGTTTTTGACTAAAAAATTGGCCCCGGCGCAACACTATTGCTTCCAGATCATTCTGGAAATGACATCATCATGTAGCGATGATTATCAAGTGCTTTAACCCAGCAATCAGCTGATGATTGGCTGGAAGTAACTAGAATTCCCAGGAGATTGCCTGTCATAAGTGGGCGTCTTGTAATGTTATCAATAGGATTGTCCAGCATGGCTTGGCAACTAGCTGAAGCCCAGGGTGGGTGGGAACATGGGTGTGTGTGTCATTGGTGATGGCATGATGTCACTTCTGGGAAAAAACTCTGTAGTGACATCACACTTCTTTAGACATTTGCTAGAAACTCTATGGTTTTACAACAGAGTTTCTGGTGATTCCTCGAGAGGACTGATGTTGTTTCCTTTTTTTTTTCCTCCTGGAAGTAACGTCATGCCATCACTGATAGTGATTTTTTTAAAAAAAATTATTCCTGCCAGCCACAGAAGCAGCAGTGAGGAATGGGAGCAAGGGGAGATCTCTGCTCCTGGCGGAAACCTCCCAGGACTAATTCTCAGTATTTTCATTCTACCTGTCCTCTTTGTTTCTCCTTTGCATTCGCTTCTTTTATTTAATGTTTCATACCATTTTACATGACATGTTTTACATTACACCACTTTTATGTCATTTATACACAGCTGATACAAAAACAGATGTCAAATTTAACGGTAATATTTCTATCAAAATGAGAGCCAGTTTGGTGTAGTGGTTGAGAGCGGCAGGACTCTAATCCGGAGAACCAGGTTTGATTCCCCACTCCTCCGCTTGAAGCCAGCTGGGTGATACTGGGTCAGTCACAGCTCTCTCGGAGCTCTCTCAGCCCCACCCACTTCAAAGGGTTATTGTCGTGAGGATAATAATAACACATTTTGTAAACCACTCTGAATGGGCATTAACTTGTCCCGAAGTGCGGTATATAAATGAATGTTGTTGTTGTTACTAGTACTAGTACTAGTACTAGTACTAGTACTAGTACTACTACTTCATTTTTGTCCTGACTTGGGGGGGGACACTCACGTACCAAACTGGAATTTTCATTATGAAGCAGCAATTTGACCACAGCTCTAGTGGGATCTGAATCTGTCAGCAAGCCCCAGATAACAATCAGATCACCTTCTGGACTGAGTGCATTTTCCTTACCTACAAGAGAAATGACCATTTTCTGTTATTTTTCAGCAAATCCCATTAACAACCTCAGTGGCATTTTTTAAATGACAACAACAACAAAGACTTCAAGTAGAAGAGTGGGAAATCATACCTGGTTCTCCAGATTAGAGTCCTGCTGCTCTTAACTACTACAACTGGCTCTATACCTTGCTTTTCTTCCTAATTGATAGCTATTTACAATGCCATTCAGTTCTCCTCCATTTTATTTTCACAACAACAGCCCTGTCGGTTTGGTTAGGCTAAGAGAGAGAGAGAAAGTGAGAGAGAGGCCCAAAGACACCAAGTGAGCTTTACAGTTGACCGGGGATTTGAACCCAGATCCAACACTCTAACCATGACACCACACTGGCTTTACTTGCCCATACTTTCCTCACCTCATATAACCTCTGGACAAAAGCCTCCCTAGGTGCGTGGCTAATGTGTTTTCTCCATATGGTTATTCATTTCTAAAATGGATGATTGTGCCAGCCAAAAATCGCTCTTCTAAAAACTTATGCAAGGTATGGAAGATGAGGTTATATGGTACACACACACAAAAGATAAACAGAAGCCTAGTAAAAATGATAGGCTTTTGTGATTTTTTTTAAAAAAAAGCATTACTACAAAAATCAAATCAATATTACAGGCTAGCTATTCTATTAATTTAAGAGGAAATGGAAAACAGATATTAGAAGAATAGATGGTGGAAGTTTTTTTTTATGAGATACAGAAAAATCATAAGGGACTGACATTTATAATTCCCTTAATGCTCTGCCTCTGATGAGTTATGGGTCAATCCCTTACACCGGATCTACTTGCATGTTCACTCTTCTTATTAAAGTAGTACATAAGGTTGTGTCAGCAATTCCATTATAAACCTCTATTAGCAGGGGTTTATAGCTACATCATAAAAATTTGCTCTAGGCTGATTCTTGGCATCCTAGGTCTTAATCTAGAAATAAAATACCTCCCCCGCCCCGCATTTTGGGGGAGGGAATACAGTATAGGTTTAAATAAATAAAACAGAACACAGCCGACTTGAGTAAAAACATCGAAATAGGCCCGAAAAGCCATCTGACCTGTTCATGAATTCGAAGCAGAGAGTACCGCTGGTTCAGCTCATGCCCCAGTCACTCGTCATGAACACAGAGCCAATTAACTGGCAGGCAGTTCAGATTCTTCGCAGGTAAATTGAGCCTGTTTACAGGCTGCTTGCTGTTAGGGGTGCCCACCTCCCGGTGGTAGCTGGAGATCTCCTGGGATTACAGCGGCTCTCCAGCTGACAGAGATCAGTTCTGGAGAAAATGGCAGCTTTGGAGGGTGGGCTTTATGGCATTATGCTCCATTGAGGCCCCGCCCTTCCCCAAACTCCACCCACTCCAGGCTCCACCCTCCAAGTATCCAGGAATTTCCCAACCCGGAGCTGGGAACCCTACTATGCGTGCATGCAGAATGCACCCCAAGCCCCCGCCCCAATCACAAACTATTTAAATGAAGAATAAAGAGCCATAATCTTTGAGAGAGAAATTTTATTTTTTTTAAAAGAAGAGTTCTTACTTCGCTTTCTTATTTCCCCATTGTGAAGAAAAACACGGTGTATTTTTTTTTAAGTCTTATTTGGGGGGGGGGGGTTGCGTCTGACACACACCAACATTGATTGCTGCCAATGTGACAGGTTTTGTCTCAGTTTGCACATGCGCATTGCCACACAGCCCCAATGGGAATTATAGTTTTCCACCCACAACATCCTTAATTATCTTACTCAAATGTGATCCTAGAGGAAAATCAATTTATCCTACTGCACGGGTAGAAAAGCGGAAAGGAAACTCCACCACCACAGCTGATGCACAGAACCAAAGCTTCTCAGCATGGTGCTCCATCTGATTAGCGAACAGCGAAGGCGAGATAAGCTGATCCAGGGCTCAACTTACAAGTAGGGCTGGCATCCTCCAGGAGGTGGCTGGAGATCTCCTGGAATTACAACTGATCTCCAGGCCACAGAGATCAGTTCCCCTGGAGAAAATGCCTGCTTTGGAGGGCGGGCCCTGTGGCATTATACCCCATTGATGCCTTTCCCCAGGCTCTACCTTCAAATTGCCAGGAATTTCCCAACTCTCATTTACCAGCCCTGCTCACAAGTGATGGCAGGGGTCGAAAGCAGTATTTTGGCCTGCCAAACATGTTTGCTGCAAAGCTCTCAGCGAGCCTGATTCAGACATGCAGTTGATAAACTCGCTGGATGTATCTGTGATCAGAAGGCAATGTTTCTGACCGTTGGTGGAAGGAAGGAATGTTTGGGTGTTTCTGCAGGTAAAAGATTCCTTAAACATGCAAAGCCACATTGACCGGCTAGCCGGTCTCTGGTCTTCTGAGTTTTGAATGTGTAAAGAGTTCTCCCACTTTCACTATCCATACTGTCTTAGGCAGGGGTCATTTTGCAGAAAAAGAGCTGGAGGAACTCATTAGCATAATTCATTAGCATGTGCCGTGCCCCTTGACTTCACTGGAAGTGTGTCATTGGCATAACTGATTTGCATATGCCACACTCCCTGGCATCACCTATCCTGGCTGTTTTGGACCCAATCCTGGCCATTCAGGGCCAAAATTGAGCCCCAAATGGCCGAAAGGGGCCCAAAATGGTCAGGATTGGGCCACTGCTGAGTGGGAGAGTGATCCACCACCCGTCAGAGGCATGACCCTAGCCATTTTGGGATCAATCCTGGCTGTTTTGGCCCCAATCCTTGCCATTTTGGGCCCCAATTGGGTCATTTTGGCCCCGATCCAGGCCGAAATGGTCAGGATCGGGCCACTGCTGAGTGGAAGAGTGATCCACCACCTGACAGAGGCGTGATCCGGGCTGTTTCGGCCCCAATCCAGGCTGAAGTGGGCCCAAAATGGCCAAGGGTCAGGTGGGCGGGGCCACCTGACATGTGACCTCTTTCCTGAACTGCTGGAACCGCGTTCCTGCACGTCCCCCCTCGAAATGAGCCCTGGTCGTAGGGCAAAATTCACCTTATGTTTTTATCCAGTTGAGTCAGGGCTCCACCTCAGCCACAGAAGGTGGAGTAGTGGCATGGTGGGAGGATAGGAAGGAGCTCCTGCCTCCCCCCCCCCATAAAAGACTTTTTCCTGAGCTAAAACAGCCCTGGTGAGGAGTTATTTGCAGAATTGCGGAGTGTCCAGTGCTTAGAATGCTCCCTATGTGGCTCCAAAGTTATGCAAGTAACTAGAGGCCATTTTGGCTTAGGAAAAACGCAGGAAGGGCAGGAGCTCCCTTCTTCCCCCATGTGGCTGCACTGAGTTGAATCGGCTCCTGCAGGTTTCAGCTATGGTGCAACTAAGAGTCTCTCTACACATGATGATGTCTGACACATGTTCTTTATGTGTTGGGAGATGCAATGTTAGCCCTGCTGAGGCTAATTCAAAGTTTTAAGCAGTGAAGGCAGCAGGGTAAATGCTCTGGAAGGGGAGACAGTCTAGCACGCCAGAGGTAATGGAGGGCTGTGAGAGAATGTGTCTCCTCCAGAGCGATCTCCGCCAGCTCTGTCTTTTAAAACTATGCTTCCTGGCTGACACTGCATCTCCTGACACTTGAGGAAGATGCATCCAGGTGTCTCATGTAGAGAGATTCTGAGGTGAAAGTAAGTCAGTTCAGGGAACTCAATTCATAAAAAAAAGGATTGGTATAGTTTGGCTCTTATTGAGCACCATACATTCCATCAATTCTTCATCAACCACTGAATGGTTTACAGATTTCCTCCCAACAGAAGAAATATGTTATTGCAAAGATAGGAAAGAGTTGGCAAAACAACCACTTAGGGTTGCCAGCCAGCAGGTGGTAGCTGGATATCTCCTGGAATTACAATTGATCCTCAGGCAACAGCAATCAGTTCCCTTGGACAAAATGGCTGCTTTGGAAGGTGGATTTATGGCATTATACTCTGCTGAGCTCCTTCCCCTCCCCAAACCCTGCTCCAGCCCCCAAATCTCCAGGAATTTCCCAACCCACAGCTGCCAAACCCTACGTTCTTATGCAATTGCTTTCTTCAAGTCTAGAGGACCTCTTGAAAGAATTACTCCCTACTCTCCACTAACATTCTCCTTCCCCTACCCCAAACTGGGAACACTCTAACGAACAGATCTTGCAACTGACATGGGGGCGAGGATTACATCTAATGAGCAAGCATTCCGATTATATAATCCATGCTGATAGTAGACGAAAGTATGAAACGCAGGTAACAGAATTTAAAAGAAACATGCCATTGCATTGCGGAAAACCCATGCATTCCATAACTGGAATCACAATAAAAACGATGATGTAGGTTTTAGTCCTTTGATCTTTCAACAGCCGGTTCTCTAGAGAGCTGGTCATTTCTTGTTCTGTTTTCTAAATAGCTGGAGCTAGTCTGTTTTTAGCCCTCCTTTCCTCCAAGGATTTAAGGATATCATACATTGTTCTTCCTTCCTCCGTTTTAGCCTAAAAAATACCCTTGTGAACCAGGTATGTATGGGGTTGGGGAGGCTTAAACCCTTTCTCCCTGTTGTGCCATGCTCCAAATCAGAATCAAACCTGTGCATGTCCACGGACTAAGTTTGCTGTTGTGAACCTGGAGAATAATGTAAAGCAGGGCTTTTTTCCAGGGGGAACGCGGTGGAACGGAGTTCCGGCACCTCTTGAAAATACTCGACAATAGAGCTTGAAAATAATATTATTTCAAAGAACCCCGTGTGTTTCTTCCTTATTTCCCTCTTGAGAGTTCCGCCACCTCTTTTCCCAGAAAAAAACCCTGATGCAAAATATAGCAAGAGTCTAAGAGAGGAAGGAGGATCAGGTTGCTGACATTGGTTTGGGAAATCCCTTGTGATTAGGGCCTGGTGTCTGGGGAAGGTGGAGTTTGGGGCAGCGAGGTTTGTTCAGTGATGTGATATTACAGACTCCACCTGCCAAATCTGCTGTTCCTTCTAGGGAAATGATCTGTATAATCTGGAGATTGGTTACAGTTCCAGAAGAACTCTAGGTTCTACATGAGGACAAGACATGAATACAGGTATTTTGCCAGAGCTTGCCTCTGCATAGTGATCACATGCTTCCTTGTTGGTCTCCCATCCAACCAGGACCCTGTGTAGGTTCCAAGATCTGAAAAAATCAGGCTAACCTGGGCTATCCAACTCAGGGCCAGCTGTAGTTAGTTAGTTAGTTAGTTAGTTAGTTAGTTAGTTAGTTAGGAAGGAAGGAAGGAAGGAAGGAAGGAAGGAAGGAAGGAAGGAATTACAGATGTGAATTCTCTGCACTGGGAAAACTGATGTTTGGCATAATGCTCTGTTTTAAAATAAATGCAGGTTACCCTGCAATGAGTTAAATATTAGTTGGTACCAGTTTCATTGTAAGCAACACATTATATAGAGGGCCTCTTCAATTGCATTTTTCAACACCAACTGTGATGCAAAGCATCTGACAGCTCTTGCCAAACTTCCCCATACATAGTAACCACATGCCCTCTTTCCTTCTTCTTTGATTCCAGCTGGCAAATAGGATTGAGTATGCAGAAAGCAAAGATCAGAAGAACAGTGTTTTTGGCATATGCTGTGAAGTTTATATTCTGTTACAGAAACGGTTTCTTTTCAAGAAGCACGTGGAGGTGCAGCTATACCTGGTATCCATGTAAGAGCAAATTGCATCTGATTACAAAAGCCATGTGATGGGGGATATCTCGGCGTGACCCAATTCCCTATCTTATTTGGCTTTGCTTATATCAGTAGGCCATCTGATCCGATTCAAAGAGATGGGAGATTACCATGCTATCTAATTAGAATCTCTCTACGATAAATATACCCAACAAACACATGCTATGGGAATCTTGCCCAGTTGGTGAGACTGTTGAATTAGGGAAACTTGATTTCTCATAGTAAAAAAGGAAGAAGATACGTTTAGCATCCTTGAACAGTTTTCAGAATTTTCAGGAAAACAGAAATGATCTATTTCTATCACTGCTTCAGACTGAAGCAAAGCTTCAGACTGAAGATTGACTTGCTGGAATCTTCAACTCTGGCCAATGGATGGAATTTTGGATAGAGACTTCAGCGAGGAACACATGAAGATATGGAAGATCCAGGGACCCCAGATGTAGAAGCGGGATTCATGATCCCATTTATATGTAACTTCAGAATATTAGGAACTCAGTTCCCTTGCACCCACCTGAAGAAATAGCTCTACATGTGCTTGGGCCAACCCCTTGGTAAATTCATTTAATAGAGTCACGTTGTCTATTTTCCCAAGTAAGAATATCACCTGTGACCTGCGTCACATCTATTTTGGGGCATGGCTCAGATTCTGGTCATAGGGAAAAAAACCTCTCAGTTGAATTCTTCCCGTATGATGTACAATTATATTGCTCAGTTATGCATAATACATTTCATGCTATTAATGGAGTGTGCTTGATTAGGAAGTCGGTACAACATGCATTTCATTTTTTCTCTAAAATATCCTGGTCATTTTTTCAGGAAGGCGGGGGGGGAGGAAGAGTTGGGTGATCCGTTTTTCAATGGTCTCAACATTTCTGGCAATTTTACCTCTCTAGAGGGAGCTTAAGGTTGCCAAATTTATGTTAAAAATCTACACAGTTTGAAGATATAGATACTACTGGGGGAAACAATGGCAAGAAAATGGTGTAGTGGTTACAAAGTGAATGGCTAATTTTGGGCAAAATCCTGACGAAATGAAGGGGCAACCCAACATAAAAGCCTGACTCAGCTGGACAGATGAACTGTGGGTCAGAAACATACAATCTTCCTGCTCTTTTTAATTCGACAATTATTTTGATCCTCACTGCCATATCTGGTTGGAACCATTCAGAACAGATTGTTTTGCACAACAATAACAACATGTTGGCCTGGTTTCCTGTTTTTCTACACCAGTATTTACTGCCTTTGATAGCTCTGTTGCAAACCAAGCGCTGCATATTTCAATGTTATCTTTTAACCACTTGACAAGTCCCCCTATTTTACTGTGATTATTTTATACTAGGTTGGGAGCATAATAGTTCCTTTTGGACACGCTGAAGCACAGGATTTGTAGCATTGCCGAAGCCCTGTGATTTATTGCCAATACTTTGGCAATGCATTTCAGGGCAATGCTGACAATCGACATGGCTGTTGATATTCTGTTCCAGAGTATGTGAAGCTGCCAGAAAGTACTGCTTCTTGAATTTGCTATATAGAGAAACAGATAGAGAATACAAACAAAGTATTGTCGAAGGCTTTCACGGCCGGAGAACGATGGTTGTAGTGGGTTTTCCGGGCTGTATTGCCGTGGTCTTGGCATTGTAGTTCCTGACGTTTCGCCAGCAGCTGTGGCTGGCATCTTCAGAGGTGTAGCACCAAAAGACAGAGATCTCTCAGTGTCACAGTGTGGAAAAGATGTAGGTCATTTGTATCTACTCAGGAGGGGTGGGGTTGAGCTGAGTCATTCTGTAAGAGTTTCCCAGGGTGTGGAATGCTAATGGCGGGAGGCTTCACTGTATCCTGAGGAGGTTCTTTTGCATATGGATTGGTGCTTGATGTGCTAATCTTCTCTGCAGGGCTATTGTCGGGTGTGGAGTGTTTTGTTGGCCTGGTGTTTTTCAGAACTGGAGCCCATGCTCTGTTCAATCTTCAGGTTTCTTCTTTCCTGTTGAAGTTTTGCTTATGCTTGTGAATTTCAATGGCTTCCCTGTGCAGTCTGACAAAGTAGTTGGAAGTGTTGTCCAGTATTTTGGTGTCCTGGAATAAGATACTGTGCCCTGTTTGAGTTAGGCTATGTTCAGCCACTGCTGATTTTTCAGGCTGTCCAAGTCTGCTGTGTCTTTCATGTTCTTTTATTCTTGTCTGGATGCTACGCTTTGTGGTCCCGATGTAAACTTGTCCACAGCTGCAGGGTATACGGTATACTCCTGCAGAAGTGAGGGGGTCTCTGCTGTCTTTTGCTGATCGTAGCATCTGTTGTATTTTTCGGGTGGGTCTGAATACTGCTTGAAGGTTATGCTTTTCCATAAGCTTTCCCATCTGATCAGTAATTCCTTTGATATATGGCAAAAACACTTTTCCTGTAGGTGACTGTTTTTCCTTGGTTGTTTGATTCATCCTGGGTTTGATTGCTCTTCGGATTTCATTTCTGGAGTAGCCATTTGCCTGAAGTGCGTGGTTTAGATGATTAATTTCCTCATTGAGAAAGCGCGGCTCACATATCCGTCTTGCACGATCCACTAATGTTTTCATTATGCCTCTTTTCTGTCGGGGGTGGTGATTGGAGTTTTTGTGTAAGTACCGATCAGTGTGAGTTGGTTTCCTGTAGACCTTGTGACCTAACTGAAAGTTTGCTTTGCGGATGACCAAGGTATCCAGGAATGAGAGTTTTCCCTCACTTTCTTTCTCCATTGTGAATTGTATGTTCAGGTGGATGTTGTTGAGATGATTCAAAAACTCCCTCAATTCTTCCTCCCCATGGCTCCAAATGATGAATGTATCATCCACAAACCGGAACCATACACTGGGTTTGTGGGGTGCTGATTCTAGAGCTGTTTTTTCAAAATGTTCCATGTAGAAGTTTGCTATAACTGGGCTGAGTGGGCTCCCCATGGCCACCCCATCCATCTGTTCATAGAATTCGTTGTCCCATCGGAAGTAACTGGTTGTCAGACAATGATGGAATAAGGCTGTTACATCCTCTGGGAAAATCTGATTAATCAGTGCAATAGTGTCTTTTACTGGAACCTTGGTAAACAGGGATACAACATCAAAACTGACAAGTATGTCTTGTGGATTGAGTTTCAGAGAACTGATTTTGTTGATGAAATCTGCTGAATCTTTGATGTAAGACGAGGTTTTCCCGATGTGGTCCTGCAGGAGATCTGCCAGATGTCTAGCTAATTCATATGTCGGTGAACCAATGGCACTCACAATGGGTCGGAGTGGGACTGAATCTTTATGTATTTTGGGGAGTCCATATAGTCTAGGTGGCTGTGCTTCAGTCTTGCATAGTTTTCTGTGCGTGTCGGGATGTAGTGAGGAATTCTTGATCAGCGCATTTGTTAGCCTGGTGATTTTGCAAGTGGGATCTCGTTTTAGTTTTTTGTAGGTGGAGGGGTCCAGGAGTTCCTTAATCTTCTTTTTGTATTCCTCCATTTTCATGATCACTGTAGCATTGCCTTTATCAGCTGGTAGAATGATGATGTCTGGATCTGCATTGAGGGTCTTGATGGCATTTCTCTCCTTGCGTGTTAAATGACCTACATCTTTTCCACACTGTGACACTGAGAGATCTCTGTCTTTTGGTGCTACACCTCTGAAGATGCCAGCCACAGCTGCTGGCGAAACGTCAGGAACTACAATGCCAAGACCACGGCAATACAGCCCGGAAAACCCACAACAACCATCGTTCTCCGGCCGTGAAAGCCTTCGACAATACATCGAACACCTCTACGGGGAGGAAACATTCCAACAGACCCGAAGATTGGAAACACTTCGGAACAAGAAAGCACATCTACTCTGTTCTTTGACCTTTCTTCTACGCTGCAGGGACACAAGAACCATTCCATCTTTTCTCACAACTAAAAGAATCTTCAAAACCACACAGGCGAACCGCATTTATGACCGTCTAGAACAGGCCCTCTTACGTGAGAGAATCCACACTACCCGCAGAGAACTTGCTGCCACAGACAAGGAGCTATTTTGCTTGCATATCAACACCAGCCATAAAATGAGAAGTCAGGATTGGGACAAGGTCGATAATCTCACCTACAGGAAGATGGAACAAGTGTTTACCAACCACACATCCAGACAGAAGCAGAAGTTTAACAAACTACAGGAAAAAAGACAGACAAGCCCAATGCTCGACAATGCACGCATTGTCATCAATCTGACAGACCGTCAACTCTCACCAGAAGAAACCTCCATCTTGGCAAAGGGAGGAAACTTTGCAGTCACCCCCACCAGAATTCCTGTGGAAGACATCATTGCAAATGTAGAAGCTGCCATCCGTCATCTACCTGAAGAGGAAGCTGAGGAAATAAGAGGAGAGACAGCCAGGATTCTACGAAAGGCAAAGCTTCCCACCAGCAATATAACACGCAAGGAGAGAAATGCCATCAAGACCCTCAATGCAGATCCAGACATCATCATTCTACCAGCTGATAAAGGCAATGCTACAGTGATCATGAAAACGGAGGAATACAAAAAGAAGATTAAGGAACTCCTGGACCCCTCCACCTACAAAAAACTAAAACGAGATCCCACTTGCAAAATCACCAGGCTAACAAATGCGCTGATCAAGAATTCCTCACTACATCCCGACACGCACAGAAAACTATGCAAGACTGAAGCACAGCCACCTAGACTATATGGACTCCCCAAAATACATAAAGATTCAGTCCCACTCCGACCCATTGTGAGTGCCATTGGTTCACCGACATATGAATTAGCTAGACATCTGGCAGATCTCCTGCAGGACCACATCGGGAAAACCTCGTCTTACATCAAAGATTCAGCAGATTTCATCAACAAAATCAGTTCTCTGAAACTCAATCCACAAGACATACTTGTCAGTTTTGATGTTGTATCCCTGTTTACCAAGGTTCCAGTAAAAGACACTATTGCACTGATTAATCAGATTTTCCCAGAGGATGTAACAGCCTTATTCCATCATTGTCTGACAACCAGTTACTTCCGATGGGACAACGAATTCTATGAACAGATGGATGGGGTGGCCATGGGGAGCCCACTCAGCCCAGTTATAGCAAACTTCTACATGGAACATTTTGAAAAAACAGCTCTAGAATCAGCACCCCACAAACCCAGTGTATGGTTCCGGTTTGTGGATGATACATTCATCATTTGGAGCCATGGGGAGGAAGAATTGAGGGAGTTTTTGAATCATCTCAACAACATCCACCTGAACATACAATTCACAATGGAGAAAGAAAGTGAGGGAAAACTCTCATTCCTGGATACCTTGGTCATCCGCAAAGCAAACTTTCAGTTAGGTCACAAGGTCTACAGGAAACCAACTCACACTGATCGGTACTTACACAAAAACTCCAATCACCACCCCCGACAGAAAAGAGGCATAATGAAAACATTAGTGGATCGTGCAAGACGGATATGTGAGCCGCGCTTTCTCAATGAGGAAATTAATCATCTAAACCACGCACTTCAGGCAAATGGCTACTCCAGAAATGAAATCCGAAGAGCAATCAAACCCAGGATGAATCAAACAACCAAGGAAAAACAGTCACCTACAGGAAAAGTGTTTTTGCCATATATCAAAGGAATTACTGATCAGATGGGAAAGCTTATGGAAAAGCATAACCTTCAAGCAGTATTCAGACCCACCCGAAAAATACAACAGATGCTACGATCAGCAAAAGACAGCAGAGACCCCCTCACTTCTGCAGGAGTATACCGTATACCCTGCAGCTGTGGACAAGTTTACATCGGGACCACAAAGCGTAGCATCCAGACAAGAATAAAAGAACATGAAAGACACTGCAGACTTGGACAGCCTGAAAAATCAGCAGTGGCTGAACATAGCCTAACTCAAACAGGGCACAGTATCTTATTCCAGGACACCAAAATACTGGACAACACTTCCAACTACTTTGTCAGACTGCACAGGGAAGCCATTGAAATTCACAAGCATAAGCAAAACTTCAACAGGAAAGAAGAAACCTGAAGATTGAACAGAGCATGGGCTCCAGTTCTGAAAAACACCAGGCCAACAAAACACTCCACACCCGACAATAGCCCTGCAGAGAAGATTAGCACATCAAGCACCAATCCATATGCAAAAGAACCTCCTCAGGATACAGTGAAGCCTCCCGCCATTAGCATTCCACACCCTGGGAAACTCTTACAGAATGACTCAGCTCAACCCCACCCCTCCTGAGTAGATACAAATGACCTACATCTTTTCCACACTGTGACACTGAGAGATCTCTGTCTTTTGGTGCTACACCTCTGAAGATGCCAGCCACAGCTGCTGGCGAAACGTCAGGAACTACAATGCCAAGACCACGGCAATACAGCCCGGAAAACCCACAACAACCATAATACAAACAAAGATTTTGGTGTGCTTGAAAGTAAGAGTTGAAACTCAGTTGGTGATCTTTGCTGCAGGTCTTGACTAGAGATGGGCACGAACTTGAAAAAACCTGAACCATGTAGTTCGTGGTTTGTCAAATTTCACGAACCATGAACCACAAACTTTCACGAACCTGCCCCTGGTTCGCGAACCAGTTTGTTTGGTTCGTGAAAACACCACATCCGGGTCAGAAAATCATCACTTCTGGGTCAGCAGAAGGTCTGCAGGAAGTCTATCCCCTGTTGCCTAGGAAACTGATTGATTGGCACTAGGCTGTCTGCAGGCACAAACCCAAAAACGAACCAAATGAACCAGCCTAAAGTTCGTGGTGGTTCATCAGAAATGGGATCTGATGAACCGCGGTTCGTGAACCATGAACCGGCCTGGTTCGTGCTTAATTTGGGTTTGTATTTTGGTTTGTGACCATCTTTAGTTTTGACATTCCTGTTAGCAGTCGACCCTGATCCTCACACTAATAGGGAAGCTTATGAATATGGCTACATCCTAAGCCCCTCTCCTCATGTGTTTTAAAAGCACAGAAATGCTGCCAGGTGAGGCAGGAAATGACTACCAATCCTAGGTCAGGAGTTGGGAAATTACTGACATGTGAGTCATGAGGTGAGATTAGCTTTCAGCCCCACACCTCCGGAGATGTGCAAAGATCTTAAGACAAAGGGTCTTCCAGGAGTTCCTGAATTAATCACCTCCACATCCTGCCGATCTTCCTTTATCTGTTCTCCCAATCTGGCCTATTCAGGGATCTGATAAGCCCCACCTGTCCCAGCCATTGTGGGTTTTTGCCTTTAGTAACACCCAGGAAGATTTAATCGAACCTTTCCCATTTTTATTGTCTCACCCCGGATACAGCCATTGTGTGAGTTATGTGTCATCAAGTCATTTCCGACCTATAGCGACCCTATGAATGAAAGACCTCCAGAATGTCCTATCTTTAACAGACTTGCTCAGATCCTGCAAACTGGAGGACGTGGCTTCTTTTATTGAGTCAAGCCACCTCATTTTAGGTCTTCCTCTTTTCCTGCTGCCTTCCACTTTTCCTAGCATTATTGACTTTTCCAGAGAATCTTGTCTTCTCATGATGTGACCAAAGTACAATAGCTTTAGTCTTGTCAGTTGTAATCCTGCTTTGGCACTTTCCCCTTTAATACAGCCATTAAGTTATTGTTTTTGGACAGAAGATGCTATCCTGCCTCAGAGTGCATTCCGCAGTATAATTGAACTACCCCTCTGCCATAGTTCCATGTGTGTGTTCTGGACTCACGTACCCTCAGGCTGCACATTTGAGCCTTCTTCTTGCCAGAAAGCCCTGGTTGCTCAAGCTGCTCTCCTCTATGAATGTCCTCCTCTTCTAGACTGGTAACTATAACCCTCCCTGGAATTGTTCTCTCTTTTCCTTTATAATTTCCTAGTTCGCACTGTTTGTATGTTGTATGTGATTTCCTGTGTGTTTGCTTTTGCTACCCTTCTAATAAAAACTATTTTTGTTGAACATCCGTCTGTTTTCATTCAGAATTTTCTAGAGGAATGATCCCCATATACGTTCGTGGAAGAATCTTGCTAGTTACTCCCTGTTGCTGCTACTCCTTGCACGCTAATTCCCCCAACTCCCAAGGAGACACCCCCCCCCATTTAGGGTAACATTCCCCACATTGTCTGCTCTACACTGTGGCAAAGACAGCTGATGGCTGATATGCACAACCATTCTTTAAAAAGAGCTGAAGGTTTGCACAAAATGGACCAAGTGTCCCTACTAGGGGTGTGTGTAACGAAAATCCCAAGCTGTAAAAATAACTGGTTTGGGGCCTTACTTGGGACTTTCCAGAACAGAAATGCTGCTCTGAACTGCTTAGTAGGCACAGAAATAACATTCCATGATATTTTTCAAATTTGAGCAATTTCAAGTACCACTCCATCATAACAGCGCACGGGTACTTCTCGGTTATCATGACTCCTGGCTTTCCAGAAACGATGCAAAACTGAATTATTCAAAAAGGATTTTGTATTGTAGGGAGGGGCTCTCGGATGTTTCACTAATGAGTTAAGGACCATCGACTTCACCACTGTATTGCCTTACGTACTACCTGTTGTCTTAAATATGTGCTCCTATGAGCTACTTGTGCTTCATGTAGTCTAACCCCAGAATTGCTTATGTTCTGTTTCAGCAGTTCTTCAAGCTCTGTATCGGATTCTTACTAATGCTATGCCTTTGTAAACTTGGGTTTATTTACCCTATGGCATTGTTTATGGAAATGTCCTTGATACTGACTGTACTACTAATCTCACACTGTGTAATCTGCCTTGAGTTTCAGTGAGAAAGGTAGATTATAAATGACATAAATAAATAAAGCCCAGAAAGACTTCGTAATTTTAGCAAAGAGTCCAGTAGCACTTTTAAGACTAACCAACTTTATTGTAGCATAAGCTTTCGAGAGCCATAGCTCTCTTCATCATTTCCAGACATTGACCAGTTTTTTCCACAGGCCACAGAAGATAGAGAAATCTGAAGGACTGAATGATATATTTTTTTTACTTTGTTTCTTTCTGTATTTATCACCAACATTTTCCACTCTCTGCTTTTTGCCGCTGGTTTTGTAGATCCAGTTGCATCGTTTATGCATGTTGTATACTTTAGATGGTATTTATATGCTCAGTGTACATGATTTATAAGGATAATATGAATGTAATGTTTAACACTTATTTATTGATGCACAAATAACATTAGAAATGCATTTGTTGTACAGGGAAAAGGCAGAGCAAGGGTATAAAAATGGCAGTGATTCAGGTCATATAAGAAAGAAGAGATCTGGAAATGCTTGAGGTGGGGGGGGGTCGGAACAGCAGGGTTGAAAATTATGACATCATCTCTCATCCAAAGCAACCAAAGAGTCCGAGAGTTATACATATCTGTTCTGTACAGGAATTGCAATTATTTTTCCTTACACTGCCATTATGTCAAGATGGGTGGCTGTGTTAGTCTGTCTATAACAATAGAAAAGAGCAAGAGTTCAGTAGCACCTGTAAGACTTACAAAATTTGTGGTAGGGTCTGAGCTTTTGTGAGTCACAGCTCACTTCTTCAGATACCTATGTGAAGAAGTGAGCTATGACTCACGAAAGCTCATGCCCTATCACAAATTTTGTTAGTCTTATAGATGTTAGTGGATTCTTGCTCTTTTCTACTGTCATATATAAAGGGAATGTAGATGTCTCCAACTGATTGTGAAAGCTGCAAAACAAGACTAGCACAGGAAGGGCATTTTTTGTACTTGGGTGATTCTCCAGGTATACAATATGACTTTGTATATTACATAAAAGAAAAAAGAGACTTTCCCCTTCCATGTCCTGATGCGAACTGAGCATGCTCCAGGTGGCATTGAATGCTGACAGCATTTCAGAGTAAATTAAAGGGGGGGGGAGTATGAAAAGAAAGAGCTGGAGAAACTTGCTTGAGAGCTGCTGTAGCATAGTGGTTAAGTGGTTGGGATGCAAATCATCACTCTGCTGGTTGGATTCCTATGACTACCATGAGCTCAGTAGGTGGCCTTTGGTAAGCCATGTCTCTCAGCTGCAGCTCTCCAGCTGTATTGTATGCAGGGCTTTTTTTCAGTGGGAACGTGGTGGAATGGTGTTCCGGCACCTCTTAAAAATGGTCACATGGCCAGTGTCCCCTGATCTCCAGACAGAGGGGAGTTTAGATTGCCCTCCATACCGCAGAGCATGGTGACATCATTGTGCGGTCTTGAGTTCCACCACCTCTTTTTCCAGAAAAAAAGCCCTGATTGTATGGATAATAATAACACTGTCTTTATTCACCACGCAGAGTGGGGCACTAATCTGTCTAGAAGAGTGGTCTGTAAGCACAGTTTTTGTTGTTATTATTATTTGCTTGAGTTCCTGAGAATATATATTAATCCTGGAGGGAAGGCCTTGGGCATGTGCCACATTCTGTCTCCCTGTGTTTTGTCGTGAGGCCTGTAGTAATTATTATACACAGTAAAAAGAAAGTGTGTCCAATGAGTAAACAGCAGTGGAAAAATGATTTAGAAACCCTGCTTTAAAAAAAAAATCACTACTCACACTAAGAGAGTAATATTTCAGTGTTTGTTGTTTTCCCTACAGTTTCCCCCTTTTTCCCCATTGGAAAAAAATTAGAAAAAAGCAAGAAGCAAGGCAAGATGTTTCTATTTTGGGGGGAGGGCTGGGGGTAAAGTGCAGATGACTGGGGAAGGCCATGGCAAACCATCCCGTAAAAAGTCTGCCAAGAAAACGTCATGGTGCGACGTCCCCCCATGGGTAAGTAATGACTCGGTGCTTGCACAGGGGACTACCTTTACCTTTACTTCTCTACTAGTCAGCTTTTCTTCTCTTGCCTCTTAAGTGTATAATCACAACCAAAACAGTTTATTTGTTTACTTACTTCTTCTCTGAGACTCAAGGCGGATTACATGTTGTAAGTCAATACGATCAATGGCTGGGACATTCAATTAACAATACAATAAGATATGCGATTGCAAATGTGCAGATATTTGAAAACAATCAGAAATCCGATATAGAGTGGAAACAGAGCATAAAGCAATTAAACCTGCCATACTAAACACGGGAAAGATATGCAGACATGTTACCAGCAGGGGTAATATAAAGTTCTGAACTTGCCTGTGTTATAAAACTTACCTGATGGCAAAATTGATCTGTCCGAGCTTAAGCTGACCCTCACTTCAGATAAAATGTGTTTGGAGTGGAGCCATCAGAACAGAGGAGAGCGATACACTTCGCCCCATTTGACGGGGGGGATGCTGACCAATAAAACAAACAATAGCTGAGAAGTTGCTCGTAAACCAGGTAAAACTAAAAAATGACATGACTCTGTTGTCTAAAACAAAGTTAATTAAAAGTCTTAATACATTTTTTTAAAAAAACTGATGAGCTGAAACCAGCCTCCAATGAATTAAGCACAGGGTCACCCACTTTAAAGATAAGAACGGAAATAGAAGACGGGAAAAGAACAGGTACTGGCATTAAGAAGATCTGTGCTATGCAAAGCAAAACCGTGAGTTTAATATTCACTAGTCCACCCTTCCCCCTAATGGGGGCTTGAGTAGAGGATGAAACTCCTAAAGAATCTCAGCTTTCATTTTATAAAATTAAAGAAGGCCTGCATACAGATGATGTTGTTAATATTTTGGGGAGGGTTACCCTCTCCCTATTTGTTTAATTACAATAAGGCTTTTCTTAAAACCTGTGGGTTTGCAAAACCCTAAGACATTTCCTGAGAGTAAGCCCCATTTAACAGAGTGAGTAGGATTTGGAGTAGACTTGCTCTTTGGCAGTTAGATACAGAGATAGTAAAAGGCATGAAATCAACTGTGCCAAAAATACAGGTATACTAGTCTGTTCAACCTGGCGTAATTTTATCAGTCACAGAATTCAGGGAGCCCTGCTGTTGAGGATAGGAGTTGGAAGCGGTATAGTCAAGCATTCTTGTACCTTGTATATAGCAATGTGTAGACAGGTTTTTAATAAACTTCCCTTCTGTTTGGCTTGCTGTAGATAAATTCCAGTGGTATGATCTGTTCTCTCCCCTGTGGCAGTGGATGCACACATACTGAGAACTCGAGCTACAGAACACTTAAAAGTTTTCTCCCTTGCATCTAGCAGTGAATTATGAATATGCCGAATCTAGGCTATAATTCAGCCAAGCTGAGCCATACCCAAAGCACCTAGAGTTTGCGAAGAAAGGGAACTGCTACACTCCGGCGACATTCCAAATTCTGGATTCCAAGCACAATTTATGAACTGTTAAAATGATTGCCCTACTGAAATCTCTTGAACCATGTAAGTTATCAAGATGATGATTATATGATGTAGTTATACTTACTGTGTGTATGTATGAGTTTGCCATTTGAAATGAATCAAAAACTTAAAAACAATGATCCAGTTCTAAATATGATGAGAGTATGGATAATGGATATGTATAGTGGTGTTCCTACCTCTGCAGTGTGTGTGTGGGGTAGAATTATGTCCAAACGTGGAAGTGATGTCGCATTCTGGTGACTCTCTAGGAATCCCCCAAATCTCTATGGTAAAGAGATAGAGAATTTGGGGGTATGAAGTTCCTAGATTGGTCCCCATCGCTTCTGAGTTCAGATACAATTTCCCCCTCCACTTTCTCCTACAAAGACAGTCGGCATGGGTGGGCAAGTGCGGGGATTAACAGGCTAACATCCTCTGGGGGCAGGTAGATGGTAACCTTATGCATTATCACCTTTACTTTGAGTGTTCTAAACGAACTCAGTGATATTGCCAAACCATTTATTTGTGTGTGTGTGTTTTTGAAGTTTTTATAAACCTCATGGTACAACGGACACATATGGATGGCAATGCAAACCTTATCTGCTTTTGGAATGATAGCTGTCATCCGCAGACACCGAGGTACATCTTAAAGATATACAACAACATCTTTCAATTTCTCCTATAGCATTTCCAGAAACACAGATGGATGAAATTGCTTTTGAAATCTATAACTCACATTTTCTGCCATCCATCTCTCATGTACCTGCCAAAGACGTGTGAGCTTGGCTTTGAGATGGAAGGCTGCAGTTTGATATCACCACAGACATTCCTGGTGAAAGTTAAAAAGTTAGCTATGCATTTACTGAACAAATCCTCCGTTCCTTATATACCCACACCATATACTTTATGTTGCCGCAATTATGCCTGACATAGGGTTTTTAATGAGAACTATTGCTTTATCTCTTGCATCTGAATTGGAAGCAAGACAAAGGCTGCACTCATACATTATTAGATATTGGGCTACTGTTGCTCTATAACGATCTTTAGCAACCAGGTGGTCTCGTCTACCCAGGAGTATGATTGCTATAGTGCTATGATAGCCCAACATCCGCCAATGTGTGGATGCACTCAATGCAAAGCACATGGTTATGTGCAAAAGGTCCTCAGATTGAGGGTCTCTCCACACAAGACATCTTACACGCGTAGAATCAAGTGAAAGATCTGACACTTGTTCTCCCATTGTGGATACACATGCCCTGCTAGGGAGACAGTCTACACTTGAATATAAGACTACACAGGAAGTAAGTCGCTTGTCATGGCCCAGTCTGGGCTCAGTGAGAGCGAGGACTCCTCCTCAGGAGGAGAGGGGCTTTGTGTAGCCAGCCAGGACTCCTCAGGAGAAGAGGAGCTCCATGTAGCCAGCCCTGACTCAGCAGAGGCTGGTAATCAGGAGCCACAGCTGCTGGCTAATCGGAGCCTACAGCCAGCAGCTGAAGCAGAGCCATCAGTACTCTCCAGCCCCAGCACCACAGGGGAAGCTCAGCTAGGGACTTCCACAGGGGAAGCTCAGTCAGGGACTGCCAGCACCATAGGGGAAGCCCAGCCAGGGGCTTCCACCCCCCCCCCAGGTTTGCCCACGCGTAAAGAATGCCGCAGACAAAGGCTGAGGCTGGAACTGCAGGAGAGATGGCGCAGCGCTCGTCTCCTGAGCCGACGCCAGCTGCTGGAGAGCGACGATGAGTAGCATCAGGATGGAGCCCCAGCAGCTGACTAAAAACCACGCCTGGCTATAAAATCCAGTCAGGAGCGACAGCCAGGCATGGAAGCAACGTGTCTACTGCCTGCAACCACTCTGTGTTCCGTGGAGCTTGCCTGTGCCTGCTTTTGGACCTGACACTATCAGTAACTGACCTTGGACTGTGCCTGACCTTGCTCTTGGACTCTGGACTCACTTCTGGCATTAGCTCGTGTTCTGACCACTGCTTTGACTTGGCTTTTGGCTCCTGAAATTCCCCCTGAACTTGGTGTTGAGGTTTGGACTTTAACCACCCTGCTTAGGCTGGCCCAGCCCATGACATCACTTGAGCATCCCGTGTAAGATGTCTTGTGTAACAACAACAACAACGTTCGATTTATATACTACCCTTCAGGACAACTTAATGCCCACTTGGAGCGGTTTACAAAATATGTCATTTTTATCCCCACAACAAAACACCCTGTGAGGTGGGTGGGGCTGAGAGAGCTCCAGAGAGCCGTGACTAGCCCAAGGTCACCCAGCTGGGTTCAAGCGGAGGAGTGGGGAATCAAACTGGCTCTCCAGATTAGAGTCCTGCTGCTCTTAAGTGACTGACCCAAGGTCACCCAGCTGGCTTCAAGCGGAGGAGTAGGGAATTACACCTGGCTCTCCAGATTAGAGTCCTGCTGCTCTTAACCACTACACCAAACTGGTTCTGTAGACAGACTCTCACTTTCAAGGTGCTCACCTGAAATAATAAGAGATTGCCAACCAGCAACTTGAATGCTTCCCCTGACACCCACTGCAAGTCTATGTAGTTCTTTGCCAGATATCACAGGTTATAAGGGGTATGTATCCTGTGAATAAGCCGTTGGCCTCAGTGTTTCTTGACTGCACATGCCAAAGTTGGGAAATACACGTGGTGCCATAATCACACAGAATGGCAGCTGCACATATGGAGATGATCTCACACAGCATGGTGTCCTGGTACGTGAGGTCAGGCTAAAAACTGTAATGTCTGAGAAGGACTTCAGGAATGGCAAGATCCTTTGTTTTCTCTTACGCAGTACATGCAGGAGAAGAGAACTGTTCCGGATGAAGGAATCCAGTGGGCCACCATTCAGCCAAGGCTAGCCTTCTCCTTCCAAGACCCTCTGAGAAATGAAGTTCCAACGTGCAGATGATGCATCGCTGCACATTTCATCTGTCGAAGCTGATGGATGGCATGAAGCTCGAAGACAATGCTGATGTCCAGCCCCATGGAGGAACAACCTACCGGAGAAGATAAGCAGCTGGAAATGATGAAGCATCCAATAATGGACCCCTTTGCCTAAGCACATATTTTATAAATGCAAACGGGCTTGCCGTGGAGGGAGGGAGCCGTTCCAAAGTCCAGGAAATAGAGAGAAGATGACCTTTCCATGAATGAATCTTAAGGAGGTCCTGTCAAGATTTATTTCCCTCCTTTAGTTTTAGACACAAAGCCGCAGCATGGTGACCTACGTGCCATTATTACTGAGGCGCACAGAGTAGATAAAGTGACTTTTTTTTTTGGTCTTTGCAATTGCTACTGTCTCCTTGCCACTCATCCGCTAAAATAACCTTAAAGAAACTAGGAGGCTCAGCAGCTTTGTTGGAACAAACTTGCTGAGAGAACGAATCACACCCTTCTCTTTATCTCCGTCTAGGAAAATCACGATTTCTGAACTCTGTGTGGGGAGGGGTGGTGGTGGTGGTGGAGGACAGCCCTCAAGTCATAGCTGGCTTATGGTGACCCCCAACAGGGTTTTCATGGCAAGAGACTAACAGAGGTGGTTTGCCTCTGTTGTATACAGTGTTGGCAGCACTGCCTCACTCACGATGCACGGTCTTCAGCTGACTGACCCAAGGTCACCCAGCGGGCTTCACATGGAGGAGTGGAGAATCAAACCTGGCTCTCCAGATTAGAGTCCTGCCTCTCTTAAGTGACTGACCCAAGGTCACCCAGCGGGCTTCACGTGGAGGAGTGGAGAATCAAACCTGGCTCTCCAGATTAGAGTCCTGCCTCTCTTAAGTGACTGACCCAAGGTCACCCAGCGGGCTTCACGTGGAGGAGTGGAGAATCAAACCTGGCTCTCCAGATTAGAGTCCTGCCTCTCTTAAGTGACTGACCCAAGGTCACCCAGCGGGCTTACGTGGAGGAGTGGGGAATCAAACCCGGTTCTCCAGATTAGAGTCCTGCTGCTCTTAACCACTACACAAAACTGGCTCTCACTCTCCAACATATATAGGGCCGAATAGTTCACTGTGTAGCCAGTCTAATCCTCTGGGGTGGGCTATGGGAAACTGGTAATGTCCATCTTCCGAAGTATGTAGGAATTCTGAGACAGGCCCATAGGACAAAGGTTGGCCTTGGCCTAGTTCCATTCTGTGAGTTTCAGCCACAGAATGGATGAAAACTCCTGCTTTTGCCCCAGTAAAGCTCTCTCCCTCTTCTACAAGATTCCTGTTCATTTCCTGCAAGTGTACATGTGTGAACCAGCAGAAAAGGGCAGAAAAAGCCGAGACACGTCGAGAGCAAGGAACTTGTAGCCAATCTTCAAGTTTCTTCCGCAGTTTGATTACGGAGCAACTCAGAGGGATGGGGGGCTAAAGAAGCCAGCGAACACTCGAAGAGTGAGTCAGTAATTTCCCTCGAGCAGCCGTTTCAGATGTTCACTTTAAAAAAAAGAAAAGAAATCCATCTGCTCTTGAGCGAAGTGAATTTATGCATGTTCAAACACCATCTGTGACTCACTCCCTTTCAACACTTTGGCAACCCTACTACCCAACGAGGAACAAGTAGGAGGATGTGATGTTTCGGATCACTTTTAGTATCCCTGTTTGGAACCGATTCTGTCGGGTTTGGTTGAACACAGACGCCGATTCCAGCTGACTGACAGTGCCGTGCTAAGCAGAGTTAACCCTCTTCTAAGCCCATTGACTTCAATAGATTTAGAAGGGCGCAACTCTGCTTGGGACTGCTAAATATTGGTGTTGTTTGAATGAACAATCATTTCGTTTCAGAATTTCTTTAATTAACTTTTGGCCTTCCCCAGACAAAATAACTACCCAGTAACTCCAATTTAGGTATCTTCCTGATGTGAAAGCGGATGCAGCCCAATGAAATTAGCCGCTTCATTAATATTATAATTATTTCAATGTCATCATCACCAACTTTTCAGGTCACATGAATTCAGGTTACACTGCCGGAATGACTCAGTAAATAATTACCCGTCAGTGATGATGGAAAACAGTTTAATGTTATCTGGACAAGCTTTTAGAACCAGCCAGTTAGTAATTGTTCCACAGCAACAGGGCATTGATGGAGAAAGCCTGAGAGAAGAATGCACCTACTAGGTAGATTAAACAGAGCAGGAACTGATCAGCGATCCTGGAAGAGTTTCCAGTGACTCCTAGAGCTACTTGACATCATTTGCGAGTTTCCCCTGGAAGTGATGCTATCGTACCTGTGACACTGCCCCCACCATGTCTCTCCAACCCTAACAGACAATGTGTGTTTGATTTCTCCCCACCCCCACCCCCGGCTCATTAGTTTTAAAGATGTCGATCTGGTGAGAGAATCCAAGAAAGAAAGGAACACACTCCAAAAGAGAGCAGACGGTATTGTAAACTAATGGCCCATTAAACAATTCTTTAAAAATATAATTGAATCAGGTTTTCTCACAGGATCTGTGGAAGCATTAAGGCATCATCTAGCACTGAACACTTTTAATAACACTTTGTATTGCACACATTTATGTTAAAATATTGCACTCGGCACAATTTGTAGAACAGGAGAGGATGTGCAATCGCTTTTGGTCAGATTCAAGACAGCAAAGTGGGGGATGCTCAGATCTGGTTTGTGAATTATTGATTGTTTTATTTTCCATTGAACTCCAATGAACCCAAACAGTATTAGGTATTTCAATAACAAGAAAATTGACCAGTTCTCAATGAATTCACTATATTCACCAGAGCCAGTTTGGTGTACTAGTTAAGAGTGGTAGGACTCAAATCTGGAGAACTGAGTTTGATTTCTCACTCCTCTGTTTGAAGCCAGCTGGGTGACCTTGGGTCAGTCACAGCTCTCTCAGAGCTCTCTCAAGCCTATCCACCTCACAGGGTGGTTGTTGTGGGGATAATAATAACACACTTTGTAAACTGCTTCATGTGTCCTGAAGAGCGATATATGAATCAAATGTTATAATGTTAGTGCCAATAACCATTTGGGCATCATGTAGGAAAGGGTGTATTCCAAGCCAGGAGAAGTTTCTGAACAACTCTCACTTTGAACTCTTCATCATGTTGCACTAATAATAATTAATAATAATAAAAGTGTGCTTATATACTGCTCTTCTAAACAGAGAAGTGCCTACTCAGAGCAGTAAATATGGTCAGTGTTATTATCCCCACAATTCATTTGGGGAGCTGGGGATGAGAGGAGGGGCTTACCCAAGGCCACCTGCTGAGCTCATGGCAGGAGTGGGAGTTGAACCAGCAGAGTGCTGATTTGCATCCCAACCTCTTAACCACCTTGCTACAAGCAGCTTTCATAATAATAACTGCTTATATACTTCACTTTTGGACAGATTAGTGCCCCACTCAGAGTTATGAACAAACTCAGTGTTCTTATTATCCCCACAATACAGCTAGGGAACTGGGGCTGGGAGGAGCAGCTTATCCAAAAACAGCTGCTGAGCTCATGGCAGTAGGGGAAGTTGAACCATCGGGGAAGTCGAACCATCAGAGTGCAGCCCAACCACTTAACCTCTATGTTCCAGTAGCTCTCCTGATGTACTTGCCATAGCACAGTAGTACTCACTTTAAGAGTTATGGATATTCACATGCACAATTACCATCAACCTAAAGAGCCCCATTTAGTTCCAACCCTGGCATGAGGCCTGCATCTCAGGGAGGCTCACAATTTACCCATTTCTCCAGTGGCAGATATTTCAAGGGGAAAACCAACCACAATCCCTACCAGGCAAGAGCCTTGGCCGTTGTTCTGAAACATGGGGCAGGTGCCATGTTGGGGAATATACTCACATCCACAAGGGGCATGTCAAAAGAGCCACATGCAGTTCCAGAGCCACTGAGTGAACCTCATGGCCATAGCAAATGGTTTCTCGTAGAATGACTGTCAAGTGGTAAAGGATCAAGATGTGGCTGTGTTGCAGAATGCTGAAATAACCACTTTATAGCATACCCATTCAGGCCAGATTGCTTAGTCTTCAGTGTGACAGGAGAAGAACAGATTATTACGCTGGCACTTGCGGAAAGAGCATTCTATGGAGGCATGCAATAGGCGGAGAGACAGAAAAATTGGCATTTTCAGTATTGAAAGCCAAGCATTTTTCTTGCAGTTATATAATTTCAAGCATGCACCGAAAGGCCTGTTTTTAGAAAAATAACAAATCAATACATAAATCCATACATCCAGTCAAACGTGAAAAGAGAAGTCCATCCATGTTCTCACTGAGAATCCCTCTGGCATTGCAATGTCAAAAGTGTTCATACCTTGGAGACCCCCTTATGATTGCTAGAAAACAGAATAACCTCTTGCCAGAGTTGTGCAGGCATTTATTCTAACGGGGCTTGAAAAACAGCAGAAATTTGAAATAACTCCTAAGCGTACGTGACGTGACGCTTGGTCTCAGGCATTGGGGCAAAGGCAGATCAGCTTCCCCCAGAGCTGTCATCATGAAAAGATGGCAAAGAAAGGGAAACAGGGGAGCCAGCCCTTCCACTGTAGCAGAAGACATCCCAGCCCTTTGCCAGTTGGAAGAAATGGATGGGGGGGGATTAAGAGCACACCAGTGCTGTGCCAGCATGTTGATGTCAATTCTGCTTAAAAAAAAAAGTGACATAGTGGCTACTCTAACATTTGCAAAAACTCAATGGTAAAACCAGGGGTCATTTCGTAGAAAAATAGCTGCAGGAACTCATTAGCATAGCTCATTAGCACAACTCGTTAGCATATGCCATGCCCCTTGACATCACCAGAAGTGTGTTATTAGCATAACTGATTTGCATATACCACACACCCCTGACATCACCTATCTTGGCTGTTTTGGACCCAATCCTGGCCATTCAGGGTCAAAATTGGGCCCCAAATGGCCAAAAGGGGCCCAAAATGGTCAGGACTGGGCCGCTGCTGAGTGGGAGAGTGATCCACCACCCATCAGAGGCATGACCCTGGCCATTTTGGGATCAATCCTGGCTGTTTTGGGCCCAATTCTTGCCATTTTGGGCCCCAATTGGGTCATTTCGGCCCCGATCCAGGCCGAAACAGGCCCCAAATGGCTGAAAATTGGGTGGGCAGGACCCCCTGACATGTGACCTCTTTGGAGAACTGCCAGAACTGCGTTCCTGTGTGTTCCCCTTCAAAATGAGCCCTGGGTAAAACCATCGAATTTTTGCAAATTTTAGAGCTTCTAAGGATATGTCCACTTTTTACTGGAAGTAACGTTAACAAGTCTGTGCAACACTGACACGTAGGATTGCCAGGTGGGGACTTACTGGGGGCCATCATCATTGCCCCTGTGCAGTTATGCCCAGCGTCGTGCCAGAGATCCTGCTTTAGCATTCAGCTAAAAACTTAAAGAGTTTTTGGACAAAATGTTTTTAGCCGAGTGCTAAAGCATCACCCCTGGCACAACACTGTCACTTCTGGGTCGCACCATCAAACGGAGACAACAATTACAACCTCGTTTGGTTAGCTTATTTTTTTCATGCTGCTCCACTGAGCATCAGCAGGCAGCAGCCCTAATCCTCAGAAATTTACCTACCATCAGGGCTTTTTTTCAGGGGGAATGCGGGGGAACGGAGTTCCGGAACCTCTTGAAAATGGTCATATGGCTGGTGGCCCCGCCCCCTGATCTCCAGACGGAGGGGAGTTTTGATTGCCCTCCATGCTGCTGAGCGGCGCAGAGGGCAATCGAAACTCCCCTGTATCTGGAGATCAGGGGGTGGGGCCACCAGCCATGTGACCATTTTCACCGAGGGCAACCCACTGAGTTCCACCACCTCTTTCCCCAGAAAAAAAGCCCTGCCTACCATGAACAGGGTCTCCAGGTCCCACCCTTCAGTTTCATTCAGGGTTGTTGGCTATGCCTCCCCCCAAAGGGGGAAGACAAAGAAGAAGATGGCTTTCTCCTGGAAACCATGATAGCTGACAACCACCTGTCTCCATTGAGAAAGCGCATCCCTCGTCTGCAGCCCCACCTTGGCAACTGAGGGGGGTGGAACTTGGGATTCTGGGGTTGAGTCTGAGGGATATGAAATGGGGAGGGGGGGTGCAGAGGGAATCTTTGCAAGCCCGAGGTGGCTTTCAGTGTAGTGCGTAACGTTACTAACTTACAGGTAGGTAATGAAGTTCTGCTGGAATTACAACTGATCTTCAGGAAACAGAGATCAATTCCCCTCGGAAAAGGCCACTTTGGAGGGTGGACTGTATGGCATTATAACCTGCCATTTTACCTCCCCTCCCCAAACTCCACTCTCCTAGGCTCCACCCCCAAATCTCCAGGAATTTCCCAATCTGGAGTTGGCAACGCTAGAGCCTACACTCAACCAGACTGACAATAATCACCACAAAGCCAGTGAGATGTACCTTAATCCTCTGCGCCCACAAAACGTGGAAAGCAGGCCTAGATCCCATAGTAGGAGATTGGGCTCTGCTTGCCACAGCCTTAGCTGATAGCTGACCACATTCACATGTCCCTTTGAAACAGGAGTGGAAGTCAAGCGGATGTTGCAACTTGATGTGGAGAACGGTGTCCTGTACATGCACATCAACTTTGATCCAGTGCATCTCTCCAAGGTGGGATTTCGCATTTATGTTGTTTTCATCTCGCCCGAAAAAGAAGTGCTGGCAGGATCAAGCTTGGGGGAAGTAATGGTGAAACCTGAAGCATACGACAGTATCTTGAATGTTTATACCAAGTTTAATTCGTCTATCTCAATATTCGCTGGAGTTATTGTGCAAACAAACAGAATCTAGAAAAAATCTAAACAGAGGCCTCATTGCGTTCAGCCAATAATTTCCGTAGATAACAATCTTTCTGGACCATGCGTGTGTTCAAGCCCTTGCATATCTATCCAATATCCATTTTTTTAAAAAAAATATTTACTTCGCTCATTTTGACATGCCTGCAAGCCAATAGCCGTTGCTTTCTAGAGAGGAATATTGAAAGCAAGGCATTCATTCGCTTGAGCGTTTCGTCATACGCTGCTCCCACGCTTTGAGAAACGGGTCATGGAGACCGATCGCTTCTCATCGTTTCGTACGGGAGAGAGCTCCGTCATCTCCCAGCATTGTCGGTTATGCTAAAAAGGAGTTTCCTGATCACCAGCCAACTCCTCTTAAAATTAATCAATTTCATTAAAAGCCTTAATGAGATTATTGAACTTAATTACGACACTGCACTGTATTAATTTATGGTGGTTGAATTCTTGATCGGAGCACTTAAAGGTTTCTAGAAATATTGAATCCCATTTCAAAACAGAAATAAGAAAGTTAATGCTTTTTTTTGGTACAAAATGGATTTCCATTACTGTAAGCCTTTTGTGTGTGTCTTTTTAAAAAAAAAAAAAACAGTGAATAAGATTATTCTGGGTCAATGAAATGCAAACTTTTCCTCTTTATATGCACTGCTGGTTGAAAGAGTGATACTGGGGGCGGGGGAAGCAAAAAAGTCATTCGATTCAGGGAGGAGAAAGAAAATACATTTTGTTTGTTTACTGAAATAGTAAGACTTCTCCTTTCTTCCCATGAAGGAGCTCAAGGTGCATTACTTAACAAAACCGGGCACAGCCCAACAACAGTTTTTAGTACTACTGGGCCAAGTATTTCCTTCTCTGACTAGCAGCAGAAAAACGTCTTTCTTGACACATGTTCTTGGGAATAATACTTGGATTGACCCTGAGACCTTCTGCATGTAAACATGTACTTACAACATGTCCTAGATGCTCTCCATTTTTCTATGCAAAGTGTTTCATTCTCCAACCGATTTGAATTTTGACACTCCTCCAGCTGAATGAGTGGAGCCCTGTGAAAGATTCTTGATCACGCTGAAAACTAAGATTGCGGCACAGGGTTACAAGAGAGGCTCATGGATGCTAAGTAGCTCTTTGAGGTAATTGTGGATTTGCCTGATTTCTACTCAAGGTCTTCTGGTGCTCTGAGACAAAAATACACTCTTTGAATTACACCCACCACCACCTTTATGCGCAAAGAGATCAGGGTTGCGTCTGCCTTGTGAAAATTTGAGATTGCTATCCACGACCAGAAGTTCAAAGGAGATTTGCTAACGGTTATCATACAAAATGGCCCAGTGATTAGTATACAATAAGCTTGTCGCTGATAGCTCTTCGTAAGCCAAAAGCATCCAAGCAGAAAGAGTCCCAGTGATTGGGATCAGATAAACTCCTCAGCATCCAGTTGTTCTGAGGACGGCGTGGCTTTCCTGAAAATTAGCTATGCCTCTGTAAACACGCGCACAGAAGCCAGCTACAATATTGGCCAGAATTTCAAGCATAACAGAAAAGTTTTCAAGACTAGCTTTTCTTGATTGAGCTAGAAATGTTCTTTTGGCTGTACAGCTCTTGTGCATTCCTGATTAGGCTAATCAGATTTTGGTTCTCTTTCATAATGCCAAATGGAGGTACAAGTCCCAGCAATCGAGAAAGATGGGTGTACATACAGGGGCCCTGATGGTTCTTTTATTTGTTTTCCAAGGAGCTATGGAGAGGTTGTGTAGGGATTAGAGGCGGGCATGGATCAGGAAAATGATGGTTCATTGCCGTTTGTGGTTCGTCGCTTTTCACAAACCATGAACCACCATGTACTTGCCTGGTTCATGAACCAGGTTGTTTGGTTTGTTGGTTCGTCACTTCTGGGGCTGCAGAAGGACTACAGAAAGCCCCTCCCCATTGCCTAGGTAACAGATTGATTGGCACCAGGCTGTCTGCAGTGACAAACCAAAAAACGAACCATATGAACCACTCTAAAAATCATAGCAGTTTGAGATGGTTCGTCAGAAATGAGCTCCGACGAACTGCCATTTTCACAAAATAAGGATCAAATCAGGAACCAAAATTTCTATTACCCAGGCAATGTGTGTTCCTCTGATACAGACAAGCCCAGCACCAAATAGGAGTAGCTACCACAATGGAATTGTCATGTCTGACGATTACGGTTTTGTTGAAATCTGAAATGATCTCAAGGATATGTGCACACTGATCAACCTGGGATGTCCCTGGATCATTTCAGAAATGTGTCTCATGGTGGCTCAAAGTGTCTTGCTGCCTAAAAAAAGAGGTGACAATATTTCTTTATTTTGTACATTTTGTCAGGGAAGTACACATCATTCTTTGGGCCTCCAGGTCTCCCACTCCAGCAAGAGACCTCCCACCCAGCAACTTCTGTTCTATGCCACAACTTGGCAGAATGACGAGAGAGAATGGAGGGGAATAGACATTGTGTCAGTGCTGTGATATCAATGGTTGTTGTGGGTTTTCCGGGCTGTATTGCCTACACCTCTGAAGATGCCAGCCACAGCTGCTGGTGAAACGTCAGGAACTACAATGCCAAGACCACGGCAATACAGCCCGGAAAACCCACAACAACCATCGTTCTCCGGCCGTGAAAGCCTTCGACAATACATCGCTGTGATATCACTTCTGGCACAAACCGAGAAGTGATATCACCGTGTCAGTGTGACGCTCTAGAATTCCCTCCGAATACTATGGTAAAACTGTAGAAGGGAATCCTAGAGCATCATGTTGATATGATGATGTCATTACGTTAGCGAGAGATTGCTTCCTCTTGTGATTTAGTCCACTATTTTGGTTGTCTTGGAACCGGTGTACATAGCCTGGAGGGAGAAAGGAGGGACGGTGAATATTCTCTTTCTGAGTTCACTCCAAGAGTGACACCATAGCATCGGCACAGTGCCCATCTGCATGCTGCCACCTCCCTAAAGCTCCTGCCGGGTGTCAGTACCAGGCTGGCATCTGTAAACTTTCATCTCTCCCCCATTTCATTCTCACAACCACCTTGCAAGGTAGATTAGGCTGGAGAGAGTGCAACAGCTGTCGCTTCATCGCTTGCCCGTGCCTCACTGCTTCTGCAGTTTTCTTCACCAAGAAGCTGCAGGAGATAAACTTCCTTACCTTTTCTTACCTCTGCTCTCTTAAAAATAGCATAACATGCCCCAGAGGGCTTCCTGAACATTAGCGAGAGATTGCTTCCTCTTGTGATTTAGTCCACTATTTCGGTTTTCTTGGAATTGGTGTACATAGCCTGGAGGGAGAAAGGAGGGCAGGTGAATTTTCTCTTTCAGCTCATGGACACTAGTTGGCAGATATGGGAGTATGCAGAGCCTCCCCCCCACATACACAAGAAACGCCCCACCCCTAGGTTTCAAGGTGTGTGGTCATATCATTGCCACCTCCCCGAATCTGGTACATGAGGCTCTTGCTTCAGTTTGCCTCATTATACAATTGGCTCTGGTTGTGAATTCTTGTTAACTAAGTGTCAGGTTTATATTCACATGCCATGTAGCTGTTGGATAATCACCCTGAGGTCTGTGAGATGCCTGTTCTCTGTTCGCATGCTCCTTCAGGCAGAAGCTGAGAAACCCTGGGCCTTGTGGGAGCAACCTTGCAGTCCAAGAAAGAGCTGCAGTTCCCACATCAACAACATAGTACAAGAAAAGGTGATGGAATACTTTTTTTCAGTGATTGCCTGTGTTTACCACTAGATGTGCTGAGAAAAAAACTTCAGCTAGGAATCATCTTCCAGTGCAAATGTTAATGCCAAGCTTCCTATGTGTGTGTGTGTGTGTGTGTGTGTGTGTTGTGTGTGTGTGTGTTCCAATCTCCTTGCTTAATCTTTGGAGAGAGAGTAACCATGTGATTAATGGTATCTAAATTTTTCTGGGATGCTGCCAGCTGGAAAAGAGTCGTTGGGATCCCTCTCTCGGTAAGTAGTACAGCAGAAGCATAATTAAGTGTACTAGCAAAGCAGCAGCCAAAGAGCTGGCTGGTTAGTTCAAATCAATATTAGAAATTCTGCCTCCCCCCCCCCCCCGCACTCTCTTCGCTTTTTGGCCCTTGTTCCTCCTCTAGGGTTGCCAAGTGATGATGCTGCAGTGACAATAGAAATCACAGCTGGCAGGATTTGGGTTGCAGCTCTTAGCTCCCTGGCCCACAGTCACCACTATCCTTCTAAATCTCTTTTGCTTCCTTCCAGTTGCTAGTATATAAACCTTCCTGTCTCTGAGACCTACCAGCAGGCTTACTGTTTGCCTCCTAGCAGCAGGTAAATCCCCACATTCAGCTCCAATCCCCCACCCTCAAGAAATTGAGGAGTGGGAGAAAAAATGGCCAGAAAACAGGCTCCGTGGTGACCCTCAAGGAATTTCCCCATGTCTCTATGGTTTTTTACCACAGAGATTCTGGGAAATTCCTAGAGCATCAGCCAGAAGTGACATCACATCCAAATTCCATGCCATCTTCAGAATCTCCCACCATTTGTCAAGGCAGTGCTGGCAACCGTACCTGCCAAGGACCTCTTCCCTCTCTCCATCCTGAGCCCCTGTAAATGTTTAGTCTCAGGGCCAAGCTACACATGACGAATGACACTTGAACAGCAAGTGTATTTCTCCCTGTTCACTTGCCGTTCAAGTGTCATTCGTTATGTGTAGCTTGGCCCTCAGACCAACTGACGACTTCCATTTCCCACACAGAGAATGGGCTGCAAATGGTTTAATTCCCTAAGAAACTGTACATATCACTCTGCCAGCTCAGCTTATGACCTCACAGCTATAAGCAAAATACAATGTATATTTATGTTTTGTTATTAAAGAGCTTGATTATCCTTTGCACACGGGGGGCCAAAAACAATGACCGAACAAAAAATAATTTCTGCATTATTCTATTTAGTGTCTGCAGATCTTCGGACTTGCAAAACAATCCACTTACATTAGTGATGGGGGAAAGGGTTATCTATGGGGGAAAAACTCTCTGAGTGGTATCTCTCATCTCTGTCCTCACAAATGATGATGATGATGATGATGATAAACATTCAGTTGATATACAGACCTTCTGGACAACACCCACTCAGACTGATTTACAAAGTGTGTTATTATTATCCCCAAAACACAGATAAGGTTCCTGAGGTAACTGTAGCTGAAGAGAGTGATCTAGAGCAAACAACAAGCTTCTCACACGCCAGTGACAGGACAGCTGAGGAATAACAGTGAGTTAGATACATGAGGCACTCCTTGGCTAATCTTTTCAGGACTTCTCTCCTCATTTGACAACCATTTATTGTGTTAATTTAATTTATACTCCCGCTTTTCTCAATAGTAATAATAATAATGATAACAACAACAACAACAACATTCGATTTATGTACCACCCTTCAGGACAACTTAACACCCACTCAAAGCGGTTTCTGAAGTGTGTTATTATCCTCACGACAATCACCCTGTGAGGTGGGTGGGGCAGAGAGAGCTGTGGAGAAGCTGTGACTGACCCAAGGTCACCCAGCTGGCTTCAAGTGCAGGAGTGAGGAATCAAACCCAGTTCTCCAGATTAGAGTCCCAGCACTCTTAACCACTATACCAAACTGGCTGTCACTGGAGTATAACCCCCCCTCAAACAAACATCCCCCCCAATTTCAGGTAACTATGCATGACTAATGTTCATTTAGCCAAATGCATGGGGCTTGTCATATCATTCAGTCAGTCAGGGTTTTTTTATTATGGCCCACAAGCCATACAGAAGCAGACAAAAAAAGTAATTGGGGGCCAAATGTTAAGTAAAAAGAGAAGAGAGCAGAGAAAGGACAGAGGACAGAAATACCTCCGCACAGCTAATCAGAAACACGATGGCATATCAGAGCAGGGGGAATTCACTCCTCCCTAGATGCAGCTCTAAGTTTGCCGGAGATTTCATTTCGGAGCTAATTTACAGTATTTCTAAAACAGAAAATGGAAGTTCGCATCATTCTCAGCTCACCAGAATGGACTGTGTCATTTCTGCACCGGCCTTTCAGCTGTGTTCCATTTGGGCCTATTTCAATCAAGTACACAATAATCCAACCCCAGCCCCACCAAATTGTAAATCCTGCAGCAGGCCATTAAGGTACAGCTGCCTGGTTGAAATCCTCTTAAGAGCACACTGTTCATTAAAGCAGGGGGAAGAGATGGGGTTGACGGAGAAAATCAAATCAAACTATGCTGATGCTTCAGAAATATAATGGCGCCAATGAAATTAACTGAAAAGGCAGTAACACTGGTTGAGTGCTGAGGGTTGTGACAGGAATAAAAATAATGACTGCCGACATGGTACCCCTACAATAATAACCTGTTCTACATACTTAAAGGTGGCAAAAAAAGAGAAGCCAATGTACAATGTAGAAGAAGAAGTCTACAAGGGGGGAAATGCAGCAAGGGAGAAGAATAATTAACATTAATTATACAAAGATACAGATATGAAACTTGTTCTGGGACACTTTAGAGCAGTGAATGTTGAAAGCCTGTGCGGAGGGAAAGATGTTTTTGGAGTTGATAAAGAGAAATTTTCTTAATTCCTCTCGAGCCAATTTCGCCCAGAAATCCGACAATCCATTTCTTTCCCCCCTTTTAGGAATTTGGAGTCCATTTCTAATCCATTCCGATTTGGTCAAAGAAAAATTCGAAGAGAGAAGAGGCAGGAAGGGAGGCTCTACAGAATTTTGCTCTGCGGATGCTCAAAGGCAGGCAAACTTGCCTATCTTCTTGCTAGAACGCCACCTCCTGACGTGTAATATATAGCAAGGGTTGACGTGACAAAAGGTACACGTTAGATTTCTCTGCAAAGTGAAATCAAAGAGAAATGAAAGAGAAACCCATCTTTTAAGAGAGAAAAAGAGAAAAGGAGGAATCAACAGCTGTATCTTTTTTTCTGAAATTCCATAACTACAATAGATAACTATAATAGATGTTTTTGATTTTTTTAACAGACATATTGAAATCTTCTTTTCCATTACTCTAAAAACTCTCATTTGAGGTGCAGGTTATTTTACCTCTCATTGGTTATTTTACCACTCTAATTGATTCTCAACTTCTGTCAACATTTAGAGCCCAAACCTCATGATGCTATCATGGGACTTTCTCCATTCGCTTTGCTAAGTCCTAGATTTGCTGAATTCTTAGAGAATCACGCAAACCTGTTGAAAAATCTGCCTTGTCTGATTGGTGGCATAGCGTTGCAGCTCTTGTGAATGGAACAAGTCACCTGCTTTATTTTAAGATATATTTCCCAGATTTCTGCTCCTCCTCCCCTCCTGAATGAAGAGAAACAGTTCACTCATAGTTTTAGGCAGGGGTCATTTCATAGAAAAAGAGCTGGAGGAACTCATTAGCATAGGTCATTAGCAGGGCCGGCGCGCCCATGGAGGCCAGGTAGGCGGTGGCCTCGGGCGCGCGGGCACTGGAGGGGCGCTGGAGGGGGTGTTGGGGGCAGGGCCGCCTGTAGCTACTGCTGCAGCCAGCCAGCCAGCCAGGCACTTGCTGCCGCCGCCGCCGCCACACACCTCAGCCGGGCGCAGCCTCTGTGTGCCGTTCGAGCAGCAGCTCGCGGCTTCTGCGCCCAGCTGGGGCGCGCGGCGGCGGCAGCACGGAGCTGGCTGGCTGGCTGCAGCAGCAGCTGTAGCCAGCCACGCCAGTTCAGCTGCGCGCTCCTCCGCCCCAGCCGGGCGCAGAAGCCGTGAGCTGCTGCTGGGGCGGTGCACGGAGCAGCCTCCGCGCGCCGCTACAGCAGCAGCCCGCAGCTTCTGCACTCGGCTGGGGCATGTGGCGGCGGCGGCACGGGGCTGCCTGGCTGGCTACAGCTACTGCTGCAGCCAGCCACGCCAGCTCAGCTGCGCGCTCCTCCGCCCCAGCCGAACGCAGAAGCTGTGAGCTGCTGCTGGGGCAGCGCACGGATCAGCCTCCACGCGCTGCTCCAGCAGCAGCCCGCAGCTTCTGCGCTCGGCGGTCCACGCGCAGCCCAGCCCCCCTGTGGTGCGTGATGACGTCTGCGATGATGTCATCACGCCTCCCGTGGGGTGCGTGCGCGCGCGCCGCCGCAGGCGCTGAAACCTCTGGCGCCGGCCCTGGTCATTAGCATAACTCATTAGCATATACCACGCCCCTTGCCATCACCGGAAGTGTGTCATTGGCATAACTGATTTGCATATGCCACACCCCTGACATCACCTATCCAGGCTGTTTTGGACCCAATCCTGGCCATTCAGGGCCAGAATTGGGCTCAAAATGGCAAAAAGGGGCTGAAGATGGCTGAAAAGGGGCCCAAAATGGTCAGGATTGGGCTGCTGCTGAGCAGGAGAGTGATCCACCACTCATCAGAGGCCCAATCCGGGCCCGTTTCAGCTCCAATCCAAGCCGAAACGGGCCCAAAATGTCTGAGAGTCGGGTGGGCGGAGCCACCTGTCATGTGACCTCTTCGGGGAACTGCTGGAACTGCATTCCTGTGCATTCCCCCTCAAAATGAGCCCTGGTTTTAGGTAGGTAGCCATGTTGGTCTGCAGTAGAACAGCAAGATTTGAATCCAGGGGCACCTTAGAGACCAAGAAGATTGTCAGAGTATAAGCTTTTGAGAGTCAGAACTTTCTTCTTCAGATACCAAGAAGGGAGCTCTGACTCTAGAAAGCTTGCACTCTGAAAATCTTTTTGGTCTCTAAGGTGCTCCTGGATTCAAATCCTGCAGTTCACTCATACAGCTGAGAAAAAGATTACCTTTTGTGTATAAGGTTGGCTCATCCTCAATGAAGTTCACCAGTGAAGTTTATGTGTGAATTACTCCTCTGAGTATGTCTCCCGACTGGGCAGAGAACCTGCTCATAAAGAGATACAAGAACTTATGTCCTTCTCTGAGGCTAAGGCTGATAAATGGGGCTAAGGAAATAGTCCCAGGGGCTCTGGCTATCCTGAGTGTGTGAGAATCAGGCAAACTGTGTAGTTTGCCTTCTTATGATATTTGGATTGGGTCTGGGTGGTTGGGGCAGAAGGAATCTTTCTCTTAAGGGCCCCTGGAGGGTCTCAGCAGCCCTGCTCTGAGAATGAATGAATCTCCTGTTGTTTTCCTGCATTGGGAGTGATAGAATAATCCAGTTTACCAGAAGTTCAGGTCCAACAGCATCAAATCTCATATTTTCACTTTCCACAAACTGAGCCTGTGACTCTTTTATGTTTGTCCTATTTCCTTGCACAGATTTCCCACCCCACCCCCAATTCTATTTGTGTGTCAGTAAATCAGCGTAATGTTTCTAGGTATCAGTGAAATACACTGTATGCATAAGTACCTATTAATTGTTTGTAAACCGGTACAAAATGCATACACAATAAATCTAAAGAAGTAGCAACCGAAACAAAGAACGAAAGCTATTGATAAAAATGCAAAAATAATTAAAAAAAAAAACAAGTAGGAATCGTTCGTGTATCCCAGCCGTTGACCGTTAGGCATGTTTGGTCCGAGCATGTGTAACTTGCCTCATACTTCCCTCTATGGTGTCATTGCAAATTTTGTAGCCCTTTTCTTGCAAACAAAAAGAAGACAGATTTCTGTGCATCTGCCTTGGCAAACTCAGCCCAAGGGACCATCCTTCCTTACTGCACCTATCCAGTCTTTCTTTGCTAGATCTGCAGTCTTCCTGCTTCCCATATGTCCCGTAGCTCATCAAAGCTTCATAATCTGGAGATCAAACCAAGAATCTGCAAGACATCCCTCATGACATACATAGTATATTTTGTGCCAGAAAAACAATTAATTATCATCGAAATGCATGCCTAATTAAGCACATTTGCATATATTTATTTTGTTGACAGCAGTCGAAAACGGGAGTGGGCTGCTGTGTAAGAACGGCAGAAGTATATCTCTGCTGTGAAAGAGGCTAGAAATTGACTTTTTTAAAAGGCTGAGGATGCAGAGAAGCTAGTTTATTGTGGCAATAGGTGAGTTTGACTGTCAGACATGTTTGACAAGTAATTAATGGCATGTATTGTCGAAGGCTTTCACGGTCGGAGAACAATGGTTGTTGTGGGTTTTCCGGGCTGTATTACCGTGGTCTTGGCATTGTAGTTCCTGACGTTTTGCCAGCAGCTGTGGCCGGCATCTTCAGAGGTGTAGCACCAAAAGACAGAGATCTCTCAGTGTCACAGTGTGGAAAAGATGTTGGCAGGTCATTTATATCTACTCAGGAGGGGTGGGGTTGAGCTGAGTCATGCTGTAAGAGTTTCCCAGGGTGTGGAATGCTAATGGTGGGAGGCTTCACTGTATCCTGAGGAGGTTCTTTTGCATATGGATTGGGGCTTGATGTGCTAATCTTCTCTGCAGGGCTATTGACGGTTATAGAGTGTTTTGTTAGCACTTCAGGCAAATGGCTACTCCAGAAATGAAATCCAAAGAGCAATCAAACCCAGGAAAACAATCAAACAACCAAGGAAAAACAGTCTCCTACAGGAAAAGTGTTTTTGCCATATATCAAAGGAATTACTGATCAGATGGGAAAGCTTATGAAAAAGCATAACCTTCAAGCAGTATTCAGACCCACCCGAAAAATACAACAGATGCTACGATCAGCAAAAGACAGTAGAGACCCCCTCACCTCTGCAGGAGTATACCGTATACCCTGCAGCTGTGGACAAGTTTACATCGGGACCACAAAGCGTAGCATCCAGACAAGAATAAAAGAACATGAAAGACACTGCAGACTTGGACAACCTGAAAAATCAGAAGTGGCTGAACATAGCCTAACTCAAACAGGGCACAGTATCTTATTCCAGGACACCAAAACACTGGACAACACTTCCAACTACTTTGTCAGACTGCACAGGGAAGCCATTGAAATTCACAAGCATAAGCAAAACTTCAACAGGAAAGAAGAAACCTTAAGAATGAACAGAGCATGGTTTCCGGTTCTGAAAAACACCAGGCTAACAAAACACTCTATCCCCGACAATAGCCCTGCAGAGAAGATTAGCACATCAAGTACCAATCCATATGCAAAAGAACCTCCTCAGGATACAGTGAAGCCTCCCGCCATTAGCATTCCACACCCTGGGAAACTCTTACAGGATGACTCAGCTCAACCCCACCCCTCCTGAGTAGATATAAATGACCTGCCAACATCTTTTCCACACTGTGACACTGAGAGATCTCTGTCTTTTGGTGCTACACCTCTGAAGATGCCAGCCACAGCTGCTGGCGAAACGTCAGGAACTACAATGCCAAGACCACGGCAATACAGCCTGGAAAACCCACAACAACCATCAATTAATGGCATCCCTAATCAAAATGGCTGTCTGTCATGTCCCGGGAATGTCCAGAAGCTGATGTAAGAAGGACAGAAGAAGACTGGGTCACCAGAACCTTTGCATTCAAGTGAGCGCTGAAGGATCTAAACTGTGGAGCAAAAACTCATGAAAGATGATGTTTGCTGGACCCAGGATAGGGCCATTGAAACACCATCAAGTGAAGCTGCCCCTGCTGAATCCAGGGTGGTAGATGCACCCCCAGGACTTTGAACTTGAATTGCTCACAATCAGAGAGTCTTCAAGAGCAACCTCAGGGACCAAGATACCAAAGAGCCCAAGTGTAAATTATGCTAGTAGCTGAAGAAACTGCCTTGCAGTTGAAACACAGGGTCTTCCCGTTGCTGGCAAGGAAAGGCCGGGCCTTGAGTGTGACCAAGATCAGTGTCCCGTCAGCTCTTCAGTAGCCGCCTCGTTCTTGCTGGCTCAACATCTCTTTTCTGACCAGCTGCATGACTTCAGCTCTAGCAAAAAGACTGTACGACCCCCTGCAGCTTTTGCAACTTCATCCTAAACTTGCTCCCTCGCTTGGCTCCAGCACCTCCTCCAACTGGACAGCTCCTCCGCCCTGGCAAATCAGAGTCTGGCTGTTCTAGTGCTGGCAGAATAAGAAACATCGCAAGTCCATTCCCTGGCCTGCTGGGAAGCAACGGGGTTCAAATAAATCTTTAAGGTTGAGGCTGAGCTGAAAGCAAGGTGTGTGTGTGTGTGTGTGTGTTTTTGAAGAACATGAGCATTCATGGCAAACTCTTTCAAATCCAATCTGTGCCATTTGGGGAGGCTTAGGGTTATATATATATTTTAAAAAATAAGATGAGTCACTTTTATATTGGCTAAAAATTCTCTCTTGTCCAGCATTTGCCTGGATTGGCGTATAGAAATCGTGGCCGCCTTGCTTCTCAATATTTTCTGCTGACCAAAGGCTCATTGGGCAGCTGCCAGTGGATTTAATTGCTACTTGAACAAACCATTGACCAAATGAGGCTCGGCGTTTGCCAAAAGCAGAGGCAGGATCGACTCAGGGAATGCCCCAAGGCTGTAGAAGATTCATGATCAGGAAGGCTTTCAAGTACCACTGATCATTGTCGACTTGCTAAGAGTCATCTGCCACTAAAATCGGGACAGGCAACCGAGACCCCACAGATCCACAGGAACTTCTATTTATTCCCGGCATCTCAAGGACACTCCTTCTCGGTTGCCCACTTTAGAGTAGGAAATTCCTGCAGTTTGGGGGGCACTACCTGAGGAGGGCGGAGTTTGGAGAGGGGAGGGAATACAGTGGTCATGTGACGCCCTCTGAAGTTGCCATTTTCTCCTGGGGAACTGATTGTTATAGACTGGAGACTTGTTGTAATTCTGGGGAACTCCAGGCTCCACCTCGTAGTTGGTTACCCTACTCCACGTGCACCTGAGAAGCTGAGAAACAAAAAAATTCAACACTCTCCTATTCACCATTTGAGACCATGGAAGACTCTCCTGGACAGCCAGTTGGAAGATTCTCTGGAGAGCCAGTTTGGTGTAGCAGTTAAGAATGGTGGGACTCTAATCTGGAGAACTGGGTTTGATTCCCCACTCCTCCGCTTGAAGCCAGCTGGGTGACCTTGGGTCAGTCACAGCTTCTCAGAGCTCTCTCAGCCCCACCCACCTCACAGGGTGTTTGTTGTGGGGATAATAATAACTTACTTTGTAAACTGCTCTGAGTGGGTGTTGTCCTAAAGGGTGCTGTATAAATAGAATATTATTGTTGTTGTTGTTCCTTCTTAAGCACCAGCTGCTTATTCCTGTGTGCAAGCCATTGGAGTAGACATTTGTTTGCATAAAAGGGTGTGTCCGCCAAAGCTGTGGTTCATACTGGACAGGAAGAGGTTAAAGAAGCCCTGGCCATGGGAACACATAGAGGTGAAGCCAGTGTTGCAGTCCAGTCTCTGCTCAGCTGCAGTAGAGTTAAAATTTAGCTGCCAACCAGAGCAGTAAAACCTGAAGTGCTTTTTGATTTCTTCACAGAAGAGTGTGTGGCCATGCTTCTTTGTGGCTTTTGTGAGAGGTATGTCACTTTGCAAAGACTCGTGCTTAGGGAAACAGGGAAACAAAAGCCAAGTCTCATTAGCAAACCGAAGGTGTCAGTGAGGTTGGTTTTTCCAAACTCAGGATGCTATAGCGAAGGGTACTTCGTTTGCATTCCATTCACATTTTATCTTCATACATTTGCATATCACCGATGAGCACATTTATATAAAAATAATGCTGTCTCGTAATAGCTCCCTCCATCTTTCTTTCTCTCTTTTTAAAAGATCGCTTTCCACTGCATAGGACTTCAGGTAGTGAGAAGTCTTATAATAACCACTTTAATCCACATGCATAACAAAAGCTCATCTCTCTTCTTTGGAAAATGTCTAGAGGATCTAAAGTTCAAGTCCCAAGGAACAAATGTAATCTCTCAGCAATAGTCCTAGAACCACATGAAAGCGTTATATAACATTTGGAATATACTGAGTTGGAAAAATAGCCTCTTTGCAGCAAGTTCTAGAAACACAAAGGCAAGAGGACAAGGGATTGTGTGTCAGGGCTAGGCTACAGGTGACCCTGGAGCCCTGAGTTTGAAACCCCAACTGTAATATTTGACTCATCCTGACCTGGATAGGCCATGAGAGCCTGATCTCATCAGATCTCAGAAGCTAAGCAGGGTCAGCCTTGGTTAGTAATTGGATGGGAGACCTCCGACGAAGACCAGGGTTGCAGAGGCAGGCAATGGCAAACCACCTCTATTAGTATCTTGCCTTGAAAACCCCTTTAGGGGTTGCCGTAAGTCAGCTATAACTTGAGGTACTCTCCACCACCAATATTTGACTCTAATAAGTAGCCCTTTGGGGGAGTTGGATTAGGCTAGGATATTGGAGAAAGTGAGTCTCCCAGCAAAAAACTATTCCTTTAGAAAGGAAAGAGACAGGATATGGGCCCTTTTTCATCATTACCAGGCTTAATTCAGCCTAGTACAGATATGTTTGATTAGAGAAATGGCATGGGGGAGGGAAACTGTCTCTAATGTCATAGCCCCAGTCCAGATTTTCTTCCCATCCAAACATTGTTGCTTTGACTGTCCAAATGACATGCTTGGAGTTCCAGTTCTATCTTGTGTCTAGTCTTAGAGAACCTGAAGGGACAGGTTATGTGTAATGTGAGAGGAAGTCTCTTCTGCTTATTGTGTTGCTCAAGAGAGCCGTCTATGAGCTTATTCAGGCTCCAGGGGCTAGGCTAGAAAATACAACAGCAACCTGCTGCCCTGCATGGGTGGGGAGTGAGGACATACCTTCTCTCCCCTCTCCCATCCCCACTTCTAGATATCCACATGGGGGCTTAATGTTCAGATTGCACACTTTAGCTAGGCATGGAGCATGCACATAGATGCTTGGAGGGGGAGCAGTTGCACCTTGGTTCCATACCATGTGTAGGAAAGACTTTTGCTTTTGCATCATCTGATCTGACCCAGGGATGTAGCCTTGGGAGTAATCAGGGTCTCTGTGCTTATTCGGAGCATTCATCACCCACAGAAGGGAATAAAGACGTTGCCATCAGCAATTTCCCAAACTGCTGTTGGGCCTTTCCTCCAGAGCAACAATTGTGCTGCTGTTCACAAGTAGTGGAATGGGATAGCTTGTGGAAACTCGCCAAGCAACTCATGTATTCAGGCATTATCTTTTTTTTTTTTTTTGGTCTTTCTTTCCTATGTGAACATGGAACTGGAACATTGAGTCACAGGTTGCTGGATTGGCTTATGTGTCTCAGGTTTTTTTAACAACAACATTCGATTTATATACCACCCTTCAGGACAACTTAATGCCCTCTCAGAGCAGTTTACAAAGTGTGTTATTATTATCCTCACAACAGTGACCCTGTGAAGTGGGTGGGGCTGAGAGAGCTCTGAAAGAGCTGTGACTGACCCAAGGTCACCCAGCTGGCTTCAAGCGGAGGAGTGGGGAATCAAACCCGGTTCTCCAGATTAGATTCCTGCCACTCTTAACCACTACATCAGACTGGTTTCCCAGCTGAAGGTTTCCACTGTTTTCCAAAGGAAATCAAATCTGCCATGTGTTAATGAATCCATCTTCCAGGGCTCCATATAAAGTGATGGATATTTATAAGCATGCCAAGGTCACGCTTAGACTTTTGTTTTTCCAAACGAAAGCCGAGGCTGGAAACATGTTCTGATTACCAAGCCCAGCTGACTTCATTTGCAGGCTCAGGGCCTTCTCATTCTGTTTGGGCTCTGGATGAAAGATGCATTCCCCCATGCCACTGTCAATTTACAGCCGGGAAGCCTGTAACCTAACATTAAATAAGTTTGACACCTCTTTGGATAAACACCTGTATCCCATTTAGAACTTTCCATTTCATTTTCACAACACATTAGTGGAGCCATGGACTTCTGAGCACTCCTCTCAAGGTCTTTGCTGTCACAATGTTGCGACAGGAAGAACTGTACCGAGTTTGAGGTTTAAGTTTTGTTTTTAAGGGGCAGTGACGTGCCCATCATCTTGACGTAGTCACGACATTGTGATGAGCTGGTCTAGCTTGGGGCTAAGACAACGAGCTACGGTCTAGGACAGTGGTCCCTAAGCTTTTTGAGCCTGTGGGTATGCTTGGAATTTTCAGAACAGGGTGCAGTTGCCACCACAAAATGGTTGCCGGGGAGTGGTGGTGGTTGGCCAACCACAAAATTTTGAGAGGTTGCAAACCATGCATCCTCTTGCAACAGAGGCATCAATTTCTAAGTTCTCCCTTTCTCCTCAGTTCTTTTGAAGCACTTTCTCCAGCAATGAAGTGGGGAGGGGCAATGACTCAGAGCTAAACTACAAGAATTACACGAGGATGCTCAAGTGAAGGGAGACACAATGTTAACTGGGGGCCAAGCTACACATGACGAATGACACTTGAATGGCAAGTGGATTGAGTGGAGGGCAAGTGAACAGGGAGGAATACACTTGCCGTTCAAGTGTCATTTGTCATGTGTAGCTTGGCCCTGAGTAGCGTACTTTGAATTTCACCTTTCTCTACAGAGCCTCCTCATGGTGTTTGTTAATTTCCTCTTTGCCTCCCGGAAGGCTATGTCAATTACTAACAAACCCTCTGAGAAGCGATCTTTGCCAGCTCTGTAGAAAGATGTGAAATTCAAACTACGCTTCCTGGCTAACATTGTGTCTCCCTTCACTTGAGTGTCCTCATGTAATTTGTCTCGTGTAGTTTAGCTCTCAGTGGTAGAGCATCTGGTTTACATACAGAAGATTCCAGGTTCAATCCCTGACATATTCAATTGAAAAGACCAGGTAGCTGGTGATGTGAAACACCTTTGCTTGAGAATGAGCAGCTGCAGAGATAATGATCAGTTAAGATCAAGATGAGCAAAGAATATTCGGCCTCAGTTGCTGTCAAGAGAGACAGAAGGGTGCTGTGGTTAGTATCAGACTAGAATCTGGGCAGCCCGGGTTCAAATTACTGCTCTGCCAGGGAAGCTTCCTGGGTGACAGTGGGCCAGTCACACACTCTCAGCCTAACCTACCTCACAGGGTTGTTGTGAGGATAATATGGAGGAGAGGAGAATAATGTGTACTGCCCTGAACTCCTTGGAGGATGGGTGGGATGAAATGTACAAAATAAATAAATCTTAATAAAGTCCCCCCCTCTCCCCCATAAAAAAATTGTACCAGGAGACAGAATGAATGTTCAGAACCCAATCTGCTATTCAGATTGGTAGATCAGCACCTACATTAGTAAAAGTGAAATCAGAAAATGTGTGAAAGTGAGAGAAAAAATCAAACCTTGAAATGTTGGCATGATTTATTTGGGGGAAAAATTAATTTCAGCTCAAGAACTGAGAAAGGGTCAGTAGCATAGCTGAAGGATAATCATTTCACAGACTATGGAAATAACGATGGAGAATTTTTGGCCACAGTCACAATGGAAACAAAAGGCCCTCTTGCTCTTTCACAAAGGTATTAAGTTCTCTCTTCTAAGGGAAGGGCTGTGGGTCAACAGAAGGGCTCTTGTGGTAGCCCATGTTTGGAAAGGTCTTTCTGTGCCTGAGAATCTAGCTAGGGAAGTCAACATGGAGCTAAATGGAGCAGTGGTCTGACTTGATCAAGGGTATCTTCTTATGTTCATATATACTCATGGGAAAATAATGATGGAGTTAAAGATTATTGGGTTGGGGCATAATTTATTGTGATCCCTGGTGGGGTTTTCATGGCAAGAGACTAAGGGCCAAGCTACACATGACGAATGACACTTGAACAGCAAGTGTATTTCTCCCTGTTCACTTGCCCTCCACTCAATCCACTTGCCGTTCAAGTGTCATTCGTCATGTGTAGCTTGGCCCTAAGAGAGGTGGTTTGCCATTGCCTGCCTCTGCAACCCTGGTTTTTGTTGGAGGTCTCCCAACTAATTACTAACCAAGGCTGACCCTGCTTAGCTTCTGAGATCTGACAAGATCAGGCTCTCCTGGGCTATCCAGGTCAGGGGTTGCCATAACTCAACTATGAATTGATGGCAGATTCATTAGAAGGGCACATGCGCTACATGTGGAAGGTCCTAGGTCCTATGCCTTGCACGTAGCTCATGCATCAGGCTGTGGGAGAGACCTTTCTTTGTGTTAGACCCTGGACAGCTAGAGCCAGGGCGGTACTACAGGGGTCCCCAACTTAGCTGAGGCTATGAGTAACAACATCAACAAAGTTCCATTTATATCCCACCTTCAGGACAACTTAATGTCACACTCAGAGCAGTTTACAAAGTGTGTTATTATTATCCCCACAACAATCATCCTGTGAGGTGGGTGGGTTTGAGAGAGCTCTGAAAGAGCTGTGACTGACCCAAGATCACCCAGCCGGTTTCAAGCGGAGGAGTGGGGAATCAAACCCGGTTTTCCAGATTAGAGTCCTGCCTCTCCTAACTACTACACCAAACTGGCTCTCCGGTTTTGAGAAGAAGCAGCGAGTCTTACCGTGGGTGGGGTGGGGGTGGGGGCTTGTGCAAACACAAAATGCCTAACTGGGGCCAGTCACAAAATGGTGAGGTTCTGAGCCAGAGGCAGCTGTTTCCAAATGGGCAAACTCTATAGACACAAGGGTGGTGCCTCCTTGACTTTTGTGAAGCACCTTCTGCTTCGATGAAGTGGATTAGTTCTTTGCTTATGAGAAGATAATGCTTTGGGGAAGACGGAAGTGGGCCCTAGGACGCCGGTGTTTTCGTGTCCACACCATATTGGGCTTCAATGCAATACTAAACTAGACAGAAAACGGGCCTAATTTGTTCCTGAGCCGCTTCCTCTGTTCAATCTATAATTTGCTCTAATATGATTAAAGGAGCTGCTCTCTGTCACTCCCAAATGACCTGGGAGTTTGTCACAATATACCCTCTCGCCCCCATTCCTATCTAGTACAGTGCCACTCCATCACCTTCAAAATTTCTATTACTTCTCAGGTGATCTGGGGACAAACATTTCTTTTAAAAAAATATCCTCTGTACTAAACCTCCAAAAGCAGACAGTTCATGTGTAGAATATAATTGTTCACAAATCTTCTGCCTCCAGCTTCTGATGTGATATCATCCGGTTTCTTTGTGGGTTAAGCCATAAGTTGATTAAAACAATTGTGGCAGATTCCAGGGAAGGGATATTACTTAAACATGTGTGAACATTGGTACGGCTAGTCACACCATCTCTTCAAAAGCTGTCTCTTTGCGAAGAGATAAATGGAGTTTCTCTACTATTTTACCCCCATGAGTTCACTGCATGATAGCAGGTGGCCTGTGCTGATCTTTTCCTATTATTGGGAAAAATATCTCCCTCCCCCTCAGTTTTATTAGTAGACTCTCGGCTCCCCCAGGCGCAGAGCTAAACAGAGTGAAAAAAGAAAATTAAAGTAACGTACCTTTTATATTACCAGCATGTCCTTGTCATTTTGTCTATACATCTTCCTGCAGGCAATTATATGACCCACATCCTTAACAGTGTCGGATACTGGAAGGGAGAAATCCTGACTAACCTTGGATGAAAATAACAGCAACATCTACCCAGTCATGCAGATATGATGAAAATATTCGTCACATTGTGTCTCATTTATTTCTTGCTTCTTATGTCCCCTCCTTCAATTAGATTGTAAACAACTTGAGGAGACAGGCACCCACTTGGCCGTTTTCACATGTCTTACGGGCCGTGGAAAATCGGCAAAACTCCCAGAACGTCAGCATCTTCCTGGCGCAATTTCCCGTCATTTCTGACGTCATTGAGCTATGAACCAGAGTCATCATGGGAGATCGTGCCAGGAAGACGGTGTCGTCCCAGGAGTTTTGCACGATTTTCCATGGCCCGTAAGATGTGTGAAAACGGCCAGTGTCTTTTCCTCTTCTGATGGCCCCGTTACATAAAGAATTGTCCTTCTCAAGGCTCAGATGTGTAGCTGTGTTGGTCTGTAGTAGAAGAACAAGATTCATATCCAGTAGCACCTTAGAGATCAACTAGATTTTCAGGGTGTGAGCTTTCGATAGTCAAAAAGCTCCTTTCATCTGATACATAGGAAGGGAGCTCAGATACTTCTTGAAAGCTCATACTCTGGAAATCTAGTTGGTCTCTAAGGTGCTGCTGGACCCAAATCTTGCCCCTCCAGTATATTTATCAGATTCCCCTTTGTAAGACCTACCACCTCGCCATCCTATCCAAAACGCTTCCCACACACCTAGGCTTGGATATTGCAGTTATCACCGCCTTGGGTCAGCGGCAGAGCCTCTGGTTTGCTTGCAGGAAATTCTGGTTTCAATCAATCTCCAGCACTTCTGGTTAAAAGGATCAGGTTAGAAAACGACATGAAGGACTTCTGTCTGAAACCTTGGAGAATCACTGCCCATCAGACTAGACAAGATGGGCCAAGACAGACCAATAAATTGACTTAGTATAAGGCAGTTGTGTGTGCTTCCTTGAAAACAAACACCTGTTCTATTTCCAAAGAGTATTTTGGGATGGAGCCATAGCACAGAGTTAGAGCTTCTTCTTAGCATGCACTAGGTCTCAGGTTCAAGACAGACCAATGGTTGGACTCAGTATAAGGCAATTTTTGTGCACTTCCTTGAAAACAAACATTTGTCTATTCACTAAGAGTATTTCAGGGGTGGCCCAGTATTAGAGCATCTTCTTAGCATGCTGCACAAGTTTTCAGGTTCAATCCTCAGCATTTCCAGTTAATAATAATATGATAATAACGTTCAATTTATATACTGCCTTTCCGGACAACTTAACACCTACTCAGAACAGTTTACAAAGGATGTTATTACTATCCCCACAACAACAATCACCCTGTGAGGTTGGTGGGGCTGAGTTAGAGTCCCGTCACTTTTAATCACTATACAAAACTGGCTCGAATAATAGCAGCTGGCTTCAAGTGGAGGAGTAGGGAATCAAACCTGGCTCTCCAGATTAGAATCCTGCCGCTCTTAACCACTATACCAAACTGGCTTATTTTTTCTTCAAAGGATTAAGACAAGATCTCTACCAGAGACCCAAGAGAGCTACTATCACCCACAGTGAACAATACTGTCTTTAATAGGCTAAATGTTTGACTCGATATAAGGCTTCTTTATGAAATGTTTATTTGTATCCTCCGGAAACCAAACTGCACTCCATATTTGCATCGGGGATCAAATTGTGCACAAGAAGTTTTGACAGATAAAAACAGGAACATTCTTGTGTAACCGTTGCTTTCTCACATCAAGGAACACTGCCCATATCCCTCCCACCATCACACATTGTCGAAGGTTCTTCTCAGCCTGCTGTACATTAAACTGAAAACCAAAACCAAAAAATAAAATAAAATAAAAGAATTCTTCTCTTCTCGTCTTTCAAAGTAAGAACGTTGGATGGGAAATTCACTCTCACTGTGAAATGTATTTGTGGCTTCAAATCAATCAAATTAAGCAACTTTTGCTTGGGAAAGTACATAGAGAACAGTGGAAGAGATGTCTTTTCCCCCTGGCCTTTTGTCTCTGACTTACAAAAGCTCCTATTGAAATAAATGTTAGAAATAAAGATTTTTGTCTTTATGTCTGTTTGTGTGTATTTGCATGTTCACTAAATGCATCTTCTACTCTGCACTGTAAGTCTGAATGTCTAGTGATCTGGAGGAGGGGCCGAAACCTGAAGAACTTGTCATGCAAACTTAAAAATACATCCCCAACTTTTCCCCTAAAGGCAAAGTATGGACAGGATTTCAATAGAAACAGGTCGCATAGAATAGGCAATGCCCCTGGAAAATATCAGTTGCATTACCTCCCACGTTTCACAGATGAAAACAGGGCTGGCAAGAAGGGTCAATATAATTGGGGACCTGCCAAGGCCCATCTTCTGGCAGAGGGCCTACTCCCAAGTGGAGACGCTGGGTTGCTCTCCCCTTTCCCTTTGAGAGAAGTGCCTGGAGGCAATGGAAGAGGCAGAGTGCCAGAGAATCGGGCTTTCCAACCACCTCCAGACACCCCTCCCAATTTGCCCAGAGGTCCCTGCAGCATCCCAGTAACTCCTTCTTCCTCTGCTTAGATCTGCTGGCCCTGATGGGCAGGGCTTATTTTGAGAGAGAACACGCAGGAACGCAGTTCTGGTAGTTCTCCAAAGAGGTCACATGTCAGATGGCCCTGCCGATCTGATTTTTGACCATTTTGGACCCGTTTTGGCCTAGATTGGGCCCCAAATGGCCAGGATCAGGCATAAAACAGCCAGGATTGGTCCCAAAATGGCCAGGATCGGGCCTCTGATGGGTGATGGATCACTCTCCCGCTCAGCAGCTACCCAATTCTGACCATTTTGGGCCCCTTTTCAGCCATTTTCAGCCCCTTTTGCCATTTTGGGCCCAATTTCGGCCCTGAATGGCCAGGATTGGGTCCAAAACAGCCAGGATAGGTGAGGTCAGGGGGTGAGGCATATGCAAATCAGTTGTGCTAACGACACACTTCTGGGGCTGGCAAGGGGTGTGGCATATGCTAATGAGTTATGCTAATGAGTTGTGCTAACGAGTTCCTGCAGCTCTCTTTCTACGAAATGATCCCTGCTGATGGGGCTAAAATAGTGTGGGGAAATTTTACTTAGTTCCTTCTAGGACAGTTGCAATTGGAGAGGAACAAGATATTGTAGGGAGAACAGAACCACAGTTGGGGAGAACGAAGGTGGGACAAGTGGCCTCTGGATATTGCATGGCCAAATGCCCCTAAATCTTATTTATTATTTTATTTGCTTTATAGTCCGCCTTTCTCACTGAGACTCAAGGCGGATTATGGCATGTCAACGATGCACTCAGAAGGCATAAGACAACCAATGAACAATGCAATTGGACTATGATTACAGCATTAGAGAACAACACAAATAACAAGCCAAGGCAAGTAAATTATAAATAATATAGAAAGTGGATTAAAAGGCGAAGTCAATGCTGCATAAACAGGTGATAGCTACAATAATTGTTGCAATGGGCTAGTCCATTACAAAAGCACCCTCCTGATGTGTTTATTCTATGACATTTGTAATATCTTTTAAACAAATGCCTTCCTGAACATTTTGCTTTTGTACATTTGTGGAATAAGAGAAGTGTGGGAACACTTCTTAAACATCTCCTAGTAGGTCGTTCCATAAGGTCGGAGCTACGACTGAGAATGCATGATGAGACGGACAACTACCAATTGTATCCATTTGCAAGGTGGCACGTTTAGAAATCTTTGCTCAGGTGAAGAGCAGGAGAGGCAGTTTTGCAGTTGACCGATGGAAATAGGAATACCTTTGTGTTAAAAACTCTAATCTCTTACGAGGGATCTCTTGGTCACCAGAGCCACAGAGAAGTAAATTGGGGCCCTCCTATTATGTCTCTCAATATTAGGACTGTCAAGGCCACGATCCCCTGCCCTGAGTTCCATGCCCACTGCCATTTGGAGCAGTGTTGGTGTTGGTGGTGGGAATTTAAAAAACCTCAGTAGCATTGCTAATGTGATGATGTCACTTTCGGGGCTAATCCGGAAGTGAAGGTGATTCCTAGAGCTACAACTGTTGCTTTCAGGTTTTTCCTGGAAGTGATGTCAACACACTTGTGATTCTACCCCTCCATGTTCCCACCCCAACACTGCAACCTTACTGTTGGTTGATAACAGCATATTTCCCATTATGCCCCCTGCAGGGCCTTGAATTCTGCAGATAAATAGCTTCTGGTGGTCCCCGGACCAAGGGATATTCGGCTGGCCTCAACTAGGGCCAGGGCCTTTTCTGCCCTGGCCCCAGCCTGGTGGAACACTCTCCCAATGACGATCCGGGCCCTGTGGGACCTTTTACAGTTCCGCAGGGCCGGCAAGATGGAGCTGTTCTACCAGGCCTTTGACTAGAGGCAAGCTTTTTGTCCCCTCTTCTGATCGCCACACCCTCCTTTTGCTGCCCTGGAGTTACATCATGGCGGTGCCCGAGGTTATTATGGTGATTCTGTAGTGGCCAGATTCATTTGGTGGTGCCTGGATTTTTATGCTGTTGGTATAATTGTGTATTAATATTGGTTTTTATGCTACTTGTAATAATGTTTTATTGTATTTTAATAATCTATTTTGTTGGAAGCTGCCCTGAGCCCGCTCATGAGAAGGGCAGGGTATAAGTTGAATAAGACAAACAAACAAACAAACAAACATTTAGAAATATTGACATCAGAGGTGCATTGTAACATTCGAGATCTCCAGTCCCCACCGGGAGGTACAATACAACACAGAGGGAGAGTTACGGTCAACATGCTCAGATGAAAAGGAAAAACACCACCGTAACGCTCTAACTGCTTCTACTTTTTACTGACAGTTCAAATATTTCAGCCCAAGTTATTAAAATTTGTAGCCTCTTATCACTCTCTTCGCCATACGCAAGTCACACAATGTCACTTTTCCAGATCTACAAAAGGATCACCTGTATTTAGTACTAAACTAAATGAATTTGAAAGAAGCCAGATTTGAGCTTCTTTTATCTGATAGAGATGCCAAGACCACCTACCAAGTAGCCAATTTCTGTATGGCAATCCTCAGGCTTAGGAAATTTTATAGTCTTTAGATTGTAATTTTATCATTAAACAATTTTACATTCTTATTATCTTATTTAAATGTTTTTAATATTTTTAATTAGGTTTTTAATTATGTATTTTTTACATATGTCTGGTCTAAGGACCGTAACAATCAACATGAATGAATGGATGAATGAATGAATGAATGAATGAATGAACGAACGAACGAACGAATGAACGAACGAACGAACGAACGAACGAACGAACGAACGAACGAACCCCGTGGAGAATACAACTGTAGGATATGAAACCTATAGTCACATGGAAGGAAATACAGACACATTCTTGAGAAAGCAGCAGGAAACACGGCAACAAGAAGCCAGGCCCCTTGTCTGGAATGAGGAATTTTTCCTATAAGAAAGCCATATATTACTGGACTGACTAATAGTTTGATTCCCCGCTTCTCCACTTGAAGCCAGCTGGGTGACCTTGGGTCAGTCACAGCTCTCTCAGAGCTCTCTCAGCCCCACCTACCTCACAGGGTGTTTTGTTGTGGGGATAATAATAGCATACTTTGTAAGTCATCCTGAAGGGCGGTATGTAAATTGGATGTTGTTATTATCCCTTTGTGGATTTGGAAAAGTGACATTGTATGACTTGCATATGGTGAAGAGACTGATAAGGGGCTATAAATTCTAATGACGTGGGTTGAAATATTTGAACTGACAGTAAAAAGTACAAGCAGTTAGATAGTTACGGTGGTGTTTTTCTCTTCATCTGCCCACCTGGAGGCAGGCAAATGGAGACACACCTTACTACCTGCTAACTGCTGCAGTAACGAAAGACCCCTTGGGAATGTTTGCAGCCAAACCTGCAGGTAGCCATTTTCTCTAAAACAGCCTTCTGAACCCAAACCCGCTCGTTGATCAGCCATCACAGCTTCCTTTCTATGGCCTGTTTGCTAAGACGGTGAAAGGGAGTACAATCTTATTTTTTTACGAAGGGCCTAGGCAAAAGGTCAAAGAGGAGAGGTAAAGAGTCAGGGGCTATTACCAGAGATAAAGGGAGTGTGCCTGTCAAGTAAAGGCTGTTTGCAGTTGGAGATGTAGGCTTTGATAGCCATTTGCCGCTACTGTTCATGGTGGTGCATCACTTATGTTTAGCAGTGGCCTTAGTCATAGCTCTCTACGGGAAATTGCTACGAGGACTTGGATGTGTTTGTGCATGGTGTGAATCCGCACTGATTGCCCAAACCACTTTAGTAAATAACTCTTTTCCTGTTACTTGTGTATGCAATGCTCAAATTTTAGCCATACCACAGTTAGGGTCAAAAGTAACAAATCAGCCTGCCAGAAAGCAAGGGAACAGAAGTCTTACATAATTTTTTTTTTTTTTTACAACAGAGACACAGATGGGAAGTCTATTACTTGCCGTTTTGAAGATACTACATCTGTGTTACCAATGATTATGTAAATGCACAGATTTTATTGCTATCATCCTTCCTTTCAACACACTTGCCTTTCACAAATTTGAGCTAATCAGCAGTTTTGTCCATCCACATTTTCATGCGTTTCAGCAAATAAAATGCCGTCGGCAATTTACTATTCACAGTAAATAAGTATGCATGAAACAAACGGCACATTCATAAGGGAAGCAGGCACCACTAAAGTGAATTGTTTTGCGCTCAGTCAGGAAGAGTTGGACTGGGCTTTAAAAAACACACACGCAGGCTCCGGTTAATGGCACATTGGAATGGCACGTTGGAGGGACTCAAATTTTTATCACTTCAGGGCTTCAGAAGGCAGCCATGTTCTTCATTTTCTGCAAGGCGTGAAAGAACTAATGCCGATGCAGCTGCGTGCACAGAACCGTGGCTTCTCAACGGGATAAATGAGAGGTCTAACGAGGTTCATAGCTCAGTGGCTCTGGCAGCTGGCAAGCATACCGTGGAACTGTGTGTCATGGAAATCCAGGGCTGTTGGCAAAGCAGAGAGTCCCCTTCGGAGCCCTGTCCCTCCCCTTTGCAACATCTAGTACAACTTATTTCCTCTTTTGTCCCTCTCCCCTGCTCCATTTCATGGACACATTTCATTGAGCCAAATGCTCACAAAAACAGCCAAATGGGGGGGGGGGGCATCAGCCCCCCAATCCCATAAGGCCTCCAAGTTTATTGGTTAATATTGCTTGAAAGCCAGTGGATGAACAAGGTGGCGCCCGTCTGACCTTTTGCATAGGGTTGCCCACTCTAAGTCTCTCTGTGCAAGACATCTGACATGTGAAGAACATGTGCTGGGAGATGCAGTGGTAGCCGGGAAGGGTAGTTTAAAAAGACAGAGCCGGTGGCAGGGCAAAGGCTTTGCTATACTTTGGAGATGTATAAAGGGGCTGTGAAATGCCAGAAGGGAAACTTCAGCCTGTTAGAACCGCTTCAGGTCCAAGCCCTGCTCTGGAAGGCAGATCTAGACCATTTTCATTCCTCACTGCCCTCTGGTTGCAATCTCACAAAGTTTTAGATTGGAGAAGTGAAATTAATAGAGCCTTCAAGGAGGTGAAGGCGAAATTAACAAACCCTCTGAGGAGTGATCTCTGCCAGCTCTGTCTTTTTAAACTATGCTTCCCAGCTAACATTGCATCTTGCTACACTTGATGAACATGCACTAAGGCATCTCGTGTAAACAGAGTCTCTGAGTTGGGTAGCACCTTTAAGACTAACCAACTTTATTGCAGCATAAGCTTTCATGATGCATCTGACGAAGAGAGTAGTGGTTCTCGAAAGCTTATGCTACAATAAAGTTGGTTAGTCTTAAAGGTGCTACTGGACTCTTTACTATTTTGCAACTACACACTAACACGGCTAACTCCTCTGGATCTCTGAGTTGGGAAATTCCTGGAGATTTGGGGGTGGAGCCTGATGATGGATGAGTTTGGAAAGAGACTTCAGACGGGTATAATATAGGATTGCCAGCTCCCCACTCCTAGAGAATCAGCCTCTCTGAGACTCCATTGCTTCCAGTTTGAACCGAAAGAGATGTCATTTCAAGCCCCACCAAGGAAGAACTGATGCTCTCCCCCACCTGGCACTTCTCCATCTCCTGAAGTTAAGGTAGGGTGATTTGGCAACCCTGGTCTATTGCCATAGAGTTCACTCTCCAAAGCAATAGTTTGCTCCATGGAAATGATGTCTGTAATCTGGAAATCAGTTGTTATTCGGGGAAAACTTGAGGCCCCACCTGGAGATTGGCAACCCCACCTTAGACCTTCAGAGTCAAATAGGAGGCATACTTACCTATCTGGTAACTGGCATTTATGGCCATTAACAATGAATGAATGAATGAATATTTCAACACTAAACAATACAATACATTTATGTTGTTGATAGCTCCATTAACTTTAGGCAATATGAATCAATAAGTTTAGGGTGTCGTGGGGTTTTGAGACGGATTTCCCCCTTTAGGCTACAGGTCATATTTGGGGAGGTGCAATAAAAAGGCCCAAAGATTATGCTTTGCTTTAGGGTTCAGATTAGCTCTCTGTAGCCCTGCACTGGGGTGGGGTGGAGACAGGGAAATGCTGCTAATGGCAGTTATACAAAGTAAGCCCCACTGTAGGTGTCCTCATTTTTGTTAGGCCTCTGAGTGCTTTTGGAATAGGGTTGCCAACTCTGGCTTGGGAATTTCCTGGAGATTTGGGGGCAGTGCTTTGGGAAGGCAGAGTTGGGGAAGAAGGGGGAGCACAGTGGAAAAGTGATGCCATAGAGTCCATCCGCCGAAGCTGCCATTTACTCAGGTAATGCAGCAACATACTATTAATTGTATATATCAGTTGTGAAATGTCATAGGAGTGCTTGCGCTTTATCTATTGGATTATTTGCTGCCTATTGTAATATGTAAGCTGCATATTGTTTGTCTACACGGAAACTTGTTTGAACTGATTCTTGATAACTTTCGAGTAAATTGTAATTTGAGACGGTATGACTCTCCTTGGATGACTCTTGAGTATTTACTGGTAACGGTCTCTTGTGCCTAGTAAGATATTGCGTGTTGTTTGTTTGCTTTGCCATTTCCTCAAGTGGCACTGAGCTCCATAGTCTAGAGATCCAAAGGAGTTAGCTGCGTTAGTCTGTAGTTGCAAAACAGTAAAGAGTCCAGTAGCACCTTTAAGACTAACTAACTTATTTGTAGCATAAGCTTTTGAGAACCACAGCTCTCTTCGTCAGATGCATACTATAGTGTAGAGATCAGCTGTAATTCCAGAACTCCAGGCCCCAATTTCAGGTTGGTACCTCTATTTTGAAACATTGATTTCCTCCCATGTGATTGTTAGGAAGAGAAACACCACTTTTACATTTAAAGATCCTGATGGCATCACAAATATTGTATCTCCAAACCAGGAGATTCCAGTTGTGCAAATGGTGATATGACTTCTGTGGTTTCTTAAAAAAAAAATTACTCAGAGAAGCAAAGAAACACTTAGGAAATCTGGAGATCAGTTTGGGAGATCTCCAGCCCCCACCTAGAGATTGGCAACCCTAGCTGTACTCCAAAGAATGCTGGCTTAAAAACATTCAGACAATCCGATAGGATTTCCGGTGGTTTCATTTATGTTAACTCTAATGAAGTGGGCTGTGTTTATGCCATGATCAGTCTGGAAGTATTTAAGGCACTATATTGTCGAAGGCTTTCATGGCCAGAGAACGATGGTTGTTGTGGATTTTCCGGGATGTATCGCTGTGGTCTTGGCATTGTAGTTCCTGACGTTTTGCCAGCAGCTGTGACTGGCATCTTCAGAGGTGTAGCACCGAAAGACAGAGAGTGATTCTGCACATGTTGGATAATGCGCTTCCAATCCTCTTTATAGATCATTTGAAACGGATTTTTTTGTGTGCAGAACAAAAAATCCACCTCAAATGATTGATAAAGTGCATTGAAAGTGCATTATCCAATGTGTGCGGAATCACTCACTGACTGCTTGATTTTTTTTTTGTCCCTTTGGTTGCAACAGACTAACGTGGCTAGGCTACACCCCCGATGTTTCCAGCAAGACTTTTGGTACTACCAAACTCTCTTAAATTGAACTGCTTCCAGATATTCCAAAAAAAGCTTCCACAAAGCACTACTGCTGTTTCTCTATGGGCTACAACTCCACAGTGCTGATCCATCAGTGCTCCCCCCCCTCTATCTCATTAGAGGGTGAATCACTATCCCAGCATTTCCATTTCCACGAAACGACGTTCCTCCTGACCCTTCAGTAGCTGCATAACCAAAACTTTCAAAGCAAAATTACCGACGTTAAATGGCATAATTTGTCTCCTCGGTACTCATTATGTGCAAGCCTTGGGATGGTAGTTTGAATGAAAGATGATGTTTAATCTGTCACTAAATTACATACGTATCTGCTTTGAGTGCTTATTAAGCCTTAAGCAAATCAATACCTGATTGCATTTTAATCAAGAATAGATAAGAAGAGAAATCCCATAATATGTTTAAGCACCTAAAACAACCCTTCCAAAGCATTATCGAAGTTTAAGCGCATGATGGAAATGTACTGATAAAAGCCAATGTGCGGCAATCAACACATACTTGGCGCTCTAATGGATAATAAGCAGGAAGTGGATGTTTTAGGGGCTGGACATTTTCCCCCACTCCCGACTTCTATGCGGCCAGTCTCAAAATAAAAGTCAGCTGCAACAAATTAGCGCCCCCAGTAATGGTTGATTCATAATAAACTGGATCCATTTGAGGTCTGTTCTCGGTAAGATACTAAATCTATGCGCTTCCGACGGTGGATGGATGGTTTTCCTTATAAGAGACAAATCTTTGTGTATAAAAAAAACGGGGTATGTACAGAGGAAGGCCAGTTGTTCCAAGTTAACTATTGAAATGGATTTTTTGGGTGTTGCTGTTGTTGCAGGTTGCAGAACTTGCTAGGTGTGCTTTCTTTCATCATCATGCTTCTGTAACCAGTACTGTTAACAAACTTGATATGGAATTGCCCTTGAAGATAATGTAAATTTTTTTTAATGTGTTTAGAATGTGGCAGCCTGTCTGCTACCTGGGACTAGCTGCTATGTGTAATCCCCCCCCAAGGGGGGGGTCTCATTACTAATGTCTCATTAACAAAGCTGCTTTCTCCATACCCACTACCACCCCTGCATACCCCACCCTATCCAATCACGCCTGCTATTGTCATTCACTGGCTATTGTCATTTACCTGCTATTGTCATTCAGCATCTAAAATCACTCCACTCACCAAGATATAAGGACAGATGGACTCACATTCTAGCTGTATCTGAAGAAGTGAGCTGTGACTCACGAAATCTCTTTTAGTCTTATAGCCTTAGTCTTATAGGTGCTACTGAACTCTTGCTCTTTTCTACTTCCCCAAATAGTGAAATAAATGAATTGAATAATGGAAGGAGAATCTGTTTTCCGGGGAGCTGGTTAAGATTTTCTAGCTTCTTATAATCTGGGAACTGAAAATTCCGTGTGGAGAAAGTTGATTGCTAAAATCAGGGCTTATTTTGAGGGGGAATGCTCAGGAATGCAATTCCGGTAGTTCTCCAAAGAGGTCACATGTCAGGTGGCCCCGCCCATCTGATTTTTGGCCATTTTGGGCCCATTTTGGCCTAGAATGGTCCCAAAATGGCCAGGATTGGGCCTCTGATGGGTGGTGGATCACTCTCCCGCTCAGCAGCTGCCCAATTCTGACCATTTTGGGCCCCTTTTCAGCCATTTTCAGCCTCTTTTTGCCATTTTGGGCCCAATTTCGGCCCTGAATGGCCAGGATTGGGTCCCAAACAGCCAGGATAGGTGAGGTCAGGGGGTGTGGCATATGCAAATCAGTTATGCTAATGACACACTTCTGGTGCTGGCAAGAGGCGTGGCATATGCTAATGCGTTATGCTAATGAGTTTTGCTAATAAGTTCCTGCAGCTCTTTTTCTACGAAATGATCCCTGGCTAAAATGAATGTGGCTGTTAATATTATTGCAATCATATGGCTGGTTTTTTCCAGTGGAAGACTGCAGCCTGTCTTCTGTGGCGCTGAGCTTTTTGCAAAAGGACTACATTGGAAGAAAACCAGCATTTTGGTGGGCTGGAGAAGTTGGATGTGGACTCACCACTCAGATTTCCAAACTCAGGACGAAGCCAGGAATTACAACTGATCTAGTTCAGACTGCAGTTCCCCTTGATCAAACGGCACTTTCAGAAGCCAGACTGTGAGATATACCACTGAGTCTAGAAGCAATAGAAGTGACATCACATCCCCCAAACACCCCCCAGGCACCACTCACAAATCTCCAGGAAGTTCCCAAACTAGAGCTGACAACCTTACCACAAAGTTGTTGCAGACAAGAACCAGTTGCTTCATAGAATTCATGGAGTCTGTCACTTGCAAGTTTCTGCCCGTTACTGTACTTACGTCTTTCATTATGATGGAGGGGAGTGCCATTAAGTCATAGCTGACCCCCCTGCTGGGGTGTTTACGGCAAGAGACTAACAGGTGGTTTTCCATTGCCTGCCCCTGCATCTTGTACATTGGATGTTTTGAGTTCAAAAAAACATTGTTTCTCTTAGGTTATCCTGCAAGTCCTCTTCCTGGATTTAGCCATGCAGAACCCACCCAGAGCAGAGGTTACACTGTGTTTACATTATGCCTCTGACCTGGATAGCCCAGGTGAACCTGATCTCATCAAATCTCAGAAGCAAAGCAAGGACAGCCATGGTTAGTCATTGGATGGGAAACTTCCAACGAAAACCAGGGTTGCAAAGGTAGGCAAGGGCAAACCACCTCTGTTAGTCTCTTGCCATGAAAACCCCACCAGGGGTCGCCATAAGTAGCCATAGGCATGAACAGAAAAAAACCCCGAACATGGTGTTCGTTGTTCGTTGCCATCCACGAACAATGAACATTGACGAACATGACGTGTTCACAAAAATGTTCATTGTTCGTTGTTCATGGGGGTCAGCAGGCTCTCCTCCAGCCATCAAGATCCCCATCACACCACTCCCAGAAACCCTACCTGAGCAGGCACCAGGAAAGGTACCAGTAATAAATAATAGCTTGGTCCAGAGCCTGGCAGCAGCCCTGGAACTTGAAGAGGTAGATCCCTATCCCACCGCACACAAAGAAAATTCAAGCTCCAATGCACTCTCCCTCTCTCTCTCTCAAAATGCCAACAGCAACTGTCTCTCCCTCACTGCCTGCAAAACCAGAGCTGGGAGCCTCCCCCACTCTTTGCCCCTTATAACAAATTTGGAGCTCCACACTTGAAAGGAAGACCTGCCTATCAAGCTAAATTGGGCTTAGATTGGGGTTTCCAGGGCAACAGCAGGAGTTCAGACATTCAGGCAGTCCCTTCCTCTGGTTGCCAACTGAATTGATTGCAGGTGCCAGATTGTCTGGCTTGATGAACAGCAACCAACCAGGCTTGCAACGTTTAGAATGGGGAACAGCTTGTTTGCGAACAGCTGATTGGGCTGTTCGTGGCTTTTTAAAGTTTGTATTGCTGTTCGTGCCCATCTCTAGCCATGTCAGCTATGACCACCATATTATACCATATTGAGGAACTTCAGCAGAGAAAGGTCTTTTCTAACACCTAAATATGTGGCCTTCTACCCAGGAACTTCAAGTGGGTCATACTTCCTTCCCTACATGTGAGCTACCCCCAAAACAGTGTATCCTGCTCTGGCAATAGCCAGATGGATCAGTATGTGCCCTATTTTTTAAAAAAAAGTCATTTCAGGAGACAGACTCACTGTGGTGCAGTTGTTATCAGGGAGCCATGGTTCGCTCGCCCATGGAAGCTCACTGGGTGATTTTGGGCCAGTTGCATGCTCTCTGCCTAAACTCCCTTACAGGGTTGTAGTGAGGATAAAATAAAGGAGAATAAATAGAAGTGTAAGCCACTATGGGTTCCTAATGGGAAGAATGGCAAGTTATAAATGAAGCTGGTAAATTAATGAAATTTCCACAGAACAAATATATTTAAAGAAGTATAATGGAAGAGTATAGGTTTGCGTGCAAGGAATCAGCCCTGAGAAAGCTAAATGTCCTCCATCTCTCTGCCACTTGGGATCCAGGAGCAATTATAATTACAACGTATCTCTCAGTAAACAAACAAACAAACTTTATGGCAATGGTCCCATTAGTTTAGTATCCCTCAAGCATACTTCAGATTAATTACAACACATTTGAACGGTAATACTGACATCTCCGTCTCGGTCTAAACACCATTAGCTGTGTCAATAAACTCACTTCTCCGAGCAAATGAGCCAAAAAAGATTTACTCTGAACCAAACACCTTCAAAAATAAAACATTTCTAGCCTTTAACCTGTCATTCTAATAGCAACACGAAATTCATCATATATCCCAATGATACACAAAAATAATAAAATAGTTCTGGACACACACACAAAAAGATGTTATATAAGCTGAAGGGTTGACTCTAAGCCAAGCGCTTATGAATCTTTCCACTAGTGTATATTCAGAGCTCCTGACGAAGAACATTTGGAAGACGGAAACTCTCTACTGGCTCCTAGCGTCCATGCTTCCTATCAATGATACATGACACAAAATCAGGAGGGCCATTCTAGATAGGGCCCAGATTCTAGAGGTTGCTAACTATGGGTTGGAAAATTCCTGGAGAATTGGGGGAAGGGTATGCTTTGGGGAGGGGAAGGGCCTTAGCAGGGTATAATGCCATAGGTTCCTCCTTCCAAAGCTGCCATTTTCTGATCTCTGTAAACTGGAGGTCAGTTGTAGTTCTGGGAGATCTCCAGGCCTCACTTGGAGGTTGAAAACCCTATCAAGGCAGTAACATCATTATTATGTGCCAGGCTATTATGAAGGCTGCAATAGAATTTTTAGCTGGGATGTACAGCGGTGATTCAGTTCAGTTCAGAGTTTATTGTGTCTAGCCATAGGCTATCACAAAATTACAAAGACCTCATTAAATAAGATAAAAAAAGGTAAAATACAACTATATACAATACAGATTTACCAAAATTCCATTAAAACAGATCTCGATTAAAACCGTCAATCAATAAGTTAACTGTGAGTTTAAGTAACGGCCTCTTTCTTTGCCACAACCCTATCAGGAAGTGACATCATTATTATGTGCCAGGCTATTATGAAGGCTGCAGCAGAATTCTTAGCTGGGATGTACAGTGATAATATTACATGCCAAATCTCTGAGGCCTGATCCAGAAGCAAACTGGAGGGTGGATTAACTTCTTTCGGTATCCAGAGAATATCCAGATAATTAATTGGTTTACTCTGATTATTTTGGGATTAGACCACTGGGGAAGTCAACTCATCCATAGTCGAACACAAAATGTTTTTCCAAGCATTTGAACATAAAACATAGTTAAGTGGTTACTTAAAAAAATAATAATCTGATTTCTTGTATTCCTCAATTGTCTCCCAAATACATGAAGTCCAGGGCAAGCAGATGGAAAGAGAAGATCAGGCCTCTTATGTCGATCGATCGATGAATCAATCAATTTATGGTCATTTGACCAATCATATGACACATTTACACTGAGAAAGAAAATTCAAGGCAAATAAGCAATTTAAATTTAAATAGAGCTAATAAAACAATTTAAAATTAGGATCTAATTACAATACAATGTAATTTCCGAGACCTGAATATGACCAAGCAATATCTGGCTACTTGATGGGTAATCTTGTACCTTTAATAGATTAGAACAGGGAATTTGGGTGTGTGCAACTCAGCGTGCTAAAGAAAGAAAATGCGGCATCTTTGCCTACAAGAACCTGCCTGGGTCAGTCCCTTTGTCTATGAAGGTCAGTATTGTCTACTCTGACTGGCAGGGGCTCCCCAATAGAGGTCTTTTACATCACGTGTCACATTATTCTTTTCACGGGTGATGCCGGGCATTGAACCTGGGACCTTCTGTCTTTGTATGAGTTTTTCCCTTAGAGGCTGTTTTATCTCATTTGCTACAGTTGCTTTATAGCAACTGTGCTTCAGTTTGCAACACTGTCACTCAGCAGAGACAGACTTTCTGTTGTAGCCAGGTTGGCTACAACCATCTAATGGACTCAGAACTCGGAGTGAGCTTCCCCCCAGATCAAAGCTTAAATAGATGTGTGTTTTTCTACACATCCTATTTTTGTCCTGGATCTTAGATAATAGCTTTTGGATTGATTAGGATTGCTCTCACTGCCTTGGCAAATGTCAGGAGATTTTGGAGGTGATGCCTGCAGAAGGTGAAGTTTGGGAAGGATGTGACATCACTTCTGGGATGATGCTCTAGGAATCTCCCGTAATCTCTATGATAAAGACCAGCAGCAACACAACAGAGGCCATTTTTTTCTCCCTCTCAGCTCCTCAAGGGTGGGAGATCGGGGCTGAGGGTGGGGATTTACTCACTTTGGGTGGGCAAATGGCAAGCTTAATAAGTATATGTAAATGAATGGATTATAGTTAAGTACAGAAGTGTGCTGTTTGTTGCATTATTCTCACTCCTTGAACTATATCATGTTAAAATCTTCCATGCAGTCTAATTTCATGTGCCTTCTACCACATAATGATGGCACAAAACGGAGGCATGCTAGAACATTCTTCCATCTCAGATATTCAATGAAGGCAGCAGCCATGGGAAGGGAGTTTTTTCTGCTGTAGAGCTGGCAGCGCCGTCATCACAAGGAGAAACATTTTTCTCCTTCAAAAGAAGCAGCTAGTATGTTGCTACCAGAGGAGATTGCAGTTGCTCACCTTTAGGAATAAAGACAGATGCAGTGAGCAGTATTCAGTGTTCATCAGAAGAGAAATGGAAATCAGACATATTTGAAAGATGAGCCTCCAGACATTTACATTAGAAACATACTGGAGGAGTCTGGTTTCTGAAGCCTTTGCAAATACTTCAGAGTTATCTGCTTTTCAAGAACATCTGTTTTTGCAAGTCGTCTGGGTGGAATTTAATTTTGATGTAATGAAAGCACAGAGAGTTTGGGAAGATCCGTTGCTCTGCATGTTTGCAAGAACTCTTCCTTTAATAGCGTCAGTGTTCAGACTGGCTTGTTTTTGAACAAGAAGAAAATGATGGCTCCACATTTTTAACCAATAGCTTGTGAGGGTGACCTGCATACATTGCTTGTGAAGTTATTTCTTTCTTCAGTCCCTTTGCTCTGGTGATTTACACGGAAAATGCTGAGAGAACTCCAAAAGATTATTCCAGAGTAGGCAACTGAATCAGTTAATGTTTGCCATCCCAGTAGATTATCATAACTGGGAAGGATAGCAAAGAGCTTCAATTTGACAGATAAATAAACGGGTGGTGTCAATCTGGAGGCAATGAGGGGAAATTTTCTGGATATTCTACCCATCCCCATAAAACTTCAGTTCCAGGATTCTATGTACTCACAGGATAATTGCTCCACTCCTCTTTTTAAAAGTGAAACTCAGCTCCTCTCAACATTCTGTGCCTCCAGGAGCATGCTCGTTCCTTATTGGGATGCTGTGGGGTTCTCTTCTCAACATTCTGTGCCTCCAAGAGCATGCTCATTCATCATCATCATCATCATCATCATCATCATCATCATCATCATCATCATCATCATCATCATCATCATCATTTACATTTCTAACCCACCCTTCCCACAAGCGGGCTCCGGGCGAGGTACAGCAGTTATAAAAATATAATACAAATATTAAAAACAATTCATAAAACAACAATTCATCATAAAATCAACAAACAGATAATAACTGTCCCAAGATGGGGTCAATTCCAGATTCCTGCCCATCAACATACAGGGGGAGGGAAACGGACAGATAATGTACTGCAACCCATACGTGGGTCAGCAAATGAATGGGCACTACATAGCCTTGTGCTGTACCCATATGTTGGGCAGCCGGCTGGTGGACACTGCATAACCCCACAGTGGGAGGCTGGTGGGAGGCTCAGTGAGGATCTCATGCTGGCCTCAACCATATGCCTGGTGGAACATCTCCATCTTACAGGCCCGCCGAAATGATAGAAGATCCTGACGGGCCTGGGTGTCCTCAGACAGAGAGTTCCACCAGGTTGGGGCCAGGACCGAAAAGGCCCTGGTGCTGGTTGAGGCCAACCAAGCCTCCCTGGGGCCAGGGACCACCTGCAGATATTTTCCAGCTGATTGGAGCATTCTCTGGGGCACATACGGGGAGAGGTGATCCCTTAAGTATGCTGGTCCTACTCCATTAGGATGCTGTGGGGTTCTCTCAGCATTCTGTGCCTCCAGGTGCATGCTCATTCCTCATCGGAATGCTGTGGGGTTCTCCTCTCAACAGACAGCCAGTTTGGTGTAGTGGTTAAGAGCGCGGGACTCTAATCTGGAGAACTGGGTTTGATTCCTCACTCTTCCACTTGAAGCCAGTTGGGTGACCTTGGGTCAGTCACAGCTCTCTCAGAGCTCTCTCAGCCCCACCCACCTCACAGGGTGTTTTGTTGTGGGGGATAATAATAAACTTCGTAAACCGTTCTGAGTGGGTGTTAAGTCATCCTAAAGGGCGGTATATAAATCAAATATTATTATTATTAACATTCTGTGCCCCCAGAAGCATACTCTTTCCTCACTGGGATGCTGTGTGGTTTTCTTCCTTTTCATTAACATTTTGCATGTGTAGAGATACCCTCCGTTACTTGTGCTGTTTTTCACAACTGGCATAAGTTATCCACATTCATTATGAGGTATAGTGATAACACTTTTTTTAAAAAAAAAATTATTGGATGGATACATATATAATTACAATAATTCATCGTTAATTTCTACATTATAAAATATCTTAATTAACATCAATAAACTACCCTACATTTACCCACCCCCTCCCTGACCCCTTTATTCTGATTGACTTCCAGCAGCTTTTGACATCCCCCTGGTCCTAATATCCCTCTCCCTTCTAATTCTTAACATATAACTCATTATACTTTCTATTAACTCTATTTAATAATTCTTACCCAATTGTCCATCTATAAGTAAAGACATTTACTATTCTTAACAACTCAAATGTTTTCAAAAGACCACAACTTCCCCCTTAAATCCCAGTTTTTCTCTAAATAGTTTTTAAACTTCTCCCAGACCCCCCAAAAGTCATTTGGTTCTTCCTCCTTCAAACATCTCGTCAGCTTGCCCATTTCCGCCATCACAAGAACTTTCTGAATCCAGTCTTCCATTTTAGGTGTCTCTTCTTTCTTCCAATACTTGGCATAAATTATTCTGGCTGCTGTTACCATATAAAATATCATTATTCTATCTTTACAATCATACTTCTCTAAATTCAAACATAGCAATAACATTTCTGGATTTTGGTCGATCTTTTTCTGTAGAATCTCTGACATTATCTCTACAATTTTTGCCCAATAAGCCTTAGCTTTGTCACAAGTCCACCACATATGATAAAACGAACCCTCATGTTGTTTACATTTCCAGCACTTATCTGACATTTGATTATTACTAAACGCTAATTTTTTCAGAGTTAAATACCATCTGTACATCATTTTATATATATTTTCTCTCACTGCAGTGCATGCCAATATTTTTAATGTACTTTTCCAGAGATATTCCCCCGCCTCCATCATAATTTCCCTGTTAGGTTTAGTGATAACGCTTGATGCAGGTTGGGCAGCATGCAAGACTGCAAACACCGCAGACCCTTTCAACTCTGTCTTATTTCCATCTCTGTTTTCTCTTGAATCTCTGCTCTGAAACATCTAAAAGGTGTCCCTGTTCGATTACTGAAAAGACTCAGTCACTCCAAACATGCTTAGTGCCAGTTTGTCATTATCCACCTTGTTTTACAAAGCAAGCTGTCTGAGCTAAAGAACAAGGAAGATACTGGTATGATGAAGCTAGTAGGATTAATAATTTCCAGGTGGGGCCTAGAGTTTTCCTGGAATGACAACGGATCTCCAACATACAAAGATGGGTTCCCTGCTGGAAACTGCATGCCCATTCCTCATTAGGATGTGTGGGGTTTTCTTCTCGTCTGTTTTACCATATCCCTCCTTTCCTTTTTTTTAAAAAGTCTTGCAACTTTTTGCCTTATTTTGCAAGTTGCCATTCTTTCAAAGGTAACCAAGCAACAAGCTCGCAGAGCACCATGACCAACTAACACCAATGAAAAAATGAGAAATAAATGAATCAAAAAAGTAAACACAGTCTCATATCTTCATTATATACAACTCAATAACCAAATACAAAGTTAGCTGCCAATAAGCACTCTAGGGCACAAATGGTCAACAAGCAATAAAGTCCTTATATCTACCATAAAGTGCACGATGCAGAGGGTAATAAACGGCAATGAATAACCGTTATGCAACCGTTTACAGTTGTTTGTAGCATGGTAACTGCCAGGAAGAAGGAAGACGGAAACGGGTGGACATACTGGTACCTCCGTTGCAGTTACTCCTCAATGGATTTCTTCAGCTACTCTTCAACGGAACTTTGCTTGCATTAAGAGTCAAAATTGATGGACATCTCCTTGTTTCATAGAATCATAGAATCATAGAGTTGGAAGGGGCCATACAGACCATCTAGTCCAACCCCCTGCCCAGTGCAGGATCAGCCTAAAGCATCTCTGACAAATATTCATCGAGCCTCTTCTTGAAAACTGTCAGTGAAGGGGAGCTCACCACCTCCCTAGGCAGCTGATTCCACTTTTGAACTACTCTGACCATGAAAAAGTTATTCCTAATATCCAGCCGGTACCTTTGTGCATGTAATTTAAGCCCACTGTTTTGGGTCTTACCCTCTGCTGCCAACTGGAACAGCTCCTTGCCCTCCTCCAAATGACAGCCTTTCAAATATTTAAAGAGAGCAATCATGTCCCCCCTCAATCTCCTCTTCTCCAAACTAAACATTCCCAAGGCCCTCAGCCTTTCCTCATAGGGCTCAGTCTCCAGACCCCTGATCTTCCTCGTCGCTCTCCTCTGCACCCTCTCGATTTTGTCCACATCCTTTTTGAAGTGAGGCCTCCAGAACTGCACACAAGACTCCAGGTGCGGCCTGACCAAGGCAGTATAGAGAGGGGCTATGAACTTCTTCGATTTCAACGCTATGGCCCCATTGATACAACCTAGGAATTGAATTGGCCTTTTTTGCCACTGCATCACACTCACTGCTCAGTGATTGCATTGTACACGTTTTGCTGCTCTAGGCACGGTCACTTTAAATATTACTAGAGTTTTTGCATAACAGTTATTCATTGCCATTTATTAAAGTGCATTGTGCACTTTATGGTAGATATAAGGACTTTATTGCTTGTTGACCATTTGTGCCCTAAAGTGCTTATTGGCAGCTAACTTTGTATTTGGTTATTGAGTTGTATATAATGAAGATATGAGACTGTGTTTACTTTTTTGATTCATTTATTTCTCATTTTTTTCATTGGTGTTTCTTAGTTGGTCACGGTGCTCTGCGAGCTTGTTGCTTGGTTGTCTTTTCCATGATTCTCTCCAATTATTGCCTTGCATTCTTTCAAAGGTATACAAAAGCCTCATCCTTCGCATAAGTTAAAATCTCCTTAATTGGCACCTGGCTGGTTCTCTGACACGAGATCCCCTTTTCTAAAAACGAGGCATTTTTTATTATGAATCTCAGACCGCTTGGAATTCTGTGAGGCAGTTCACATGACATGACAGGTGCAGGGGGGGGGATCATTTGCAGTATATTCCCAACAATGATCCTTGCTGAGTTCCAAATAACAGATTTCTTTTTCTCCGGTAGCAGCAGTCGGGAGGAGATTTGGATCAATATATCACTACGGGTGGCTACTGGGCTATTGTGTATTCAGCTGCAATTGGAGACAAGCTACAATTCTCATCAAATGAGGTTATTGGATTGAGAACTGACTGAGCGATGAGCGCACGGCCATGGAAAAGTGCAGGACTGGGAGCATTCCAGTCTCTCATCTGCAGCGCCATTATTACTTTTCCAAAAAGTCATTAGCATCTCCAATCCTTGAGAGGATAAATGCAAGAAGAAGCAAACAAGATCCGTGTCCGTCAGGCTGTATAACTTGTGATTTGCTGAGATGAGCTAAACCTGCCAGTTCTGCTTGATATGCGAACAGGGCCAACATTTCTCCCTCCCTCTTACACATTACATAGATATATATTTGGTAGATCACGTTACTTTTACCAGCCTCCAGGTGGGGCTTGGCATTTTCCTGGAATTACAACTGATCTCCAGATAACAGAGATCAGTTTCCCTAAAGGAAACGGCAGTTTTGGAGGGGAGTACTCTATGATACCACATCCCTGCTAAATTCTTTCTTAGCCCCAAACTTCGCTCACCCCAGGCACTGCCCCCAAATCTCCAGGAATTTCCCATGCTGGAGTTGGCAACCCTGAATGATGTTGCGTGCACAGTGGAAGCAATTGCTCGGAATTAAGAATGACACCAAGTTTGTCAAGCACGCCGTTTTGGTTCAAATGGGGGAGAGTCCATCAATAGCTACTAGCTCTGATGAGTAAAGGCAGGGCTTTTTTTCTGGGAAAAGAGGTGGTGGAATTCCAGTGGGTTGCCCTTGGAGAAAATGGTCCCATGGCTGGTGGTCCCATCCACTGATCTCCAGACAGAGGGGAGTTTAGGTTGCCTTCCACACCGTGGCGTAGAGGGCCATCTAAACTCCCCTCTGTCTGGAGATCAGGGGGCGGGGCCACAAGCCATGTGACCATTTTCAAGAGGTTCCAGAACTCCGTTCCCCCATGTTCCCCTTGAAAAAAAGCCCCAAGTAAAGGGAACTTCCACATCTCAAGATGGTAAACCTCTGAATTCACACACAGATCTCAGAACGGGACTGTTTGCGGGCAACAGCAGGGGTAGGCCTCGGCTCTGGGCCCAGTTTGTTGGATCTAAGGGGGAACTGGTTGCTAGACCAGATGGACCAGTGGTCTGACCCCAGTAGAGCTGTCCTTTTGTTCAGATATCCTCGATTGCTTGGAACTAAATATTAACAGAAATCCATTAGCCCTTATGTAAAGCTCGTTAGACGTCTCCCCTTCATTTATCTTTATTAAATAGAATATTTGCCAAATGTATTAGCAAAATCTGTTTTGTAATATATATATATATATTATAATAATACCCTTTACACTGTGCTTACTAAATTTTCAATGGGTTTGGGAAAACGTGGATATGTGCTAATAATATGATTATTCAATTGTTAATTTTTCAAAATCCCCCAGTTGATTTCACTTCTGCCTTGTAATAAGCAAGCCCGCAAGTCTTTATTTGCTGTTTTCCTATGCCGACTGTAAGCATTGTTCAACATAATTTGTGTGACGATTGCACAGACACAGCATATTTCTGGCAATAAAATAGCAATGTCATAGGAATGGTGTAAAAGCTACAAAACAACCATCATCAGTAAAATGGTGGGGAGGGGGCAAAAGCGATTACAGTGACGATGTACAGAACTGAACAGGGCTAAATGATAACATCCTGACTTGGGGGTATGGAAACAGGTTATGATAATGAGAGTCAGCATAGCATAGTGGTTTGAGCTTGCGGGCACCTTCTGAAATCTGAGAGAGTGTGGTGAATGCCACCACAAAATGGCTGCCAGAGGAAGTGAAGCCAAGCCCAAATGGCTGCCACATGAGATGGAGCCAAACACAATATCTCCCTCCTCCCATTTTAAAGAATCATATGGCAACCATGCTGCACAGATGAAACAGCTGCCCTAGATCTACCAAGTTTAGAATGACCTGTACTTTGATCAGAAGCACGGCCCAGCCACTGGAAGGACAGCAAGCTTAAACATGCTCAGGCAGCACACAGCTTGCCTCTCTTTTCTTCACTCAATATTTCTCTCAGAACTACTTAAAATTACTCAGGCTGCATACAGCTTTCTTTCTTCTGACTCAATATTCTTCACATAAATGCTTAAGCCTGCTCAGGCAGCACACAGCTAGCCTCTCTTTCCCTGACTCTCATTCACAGAAATATTAAACCTGCTCAGGCAGCACACAGCTTGCCTCTCTTTCTCTGACTGAATGTTCTTTCACAAACATACTCAGTTCAGGTTTCCGTACAGGTTATATTTCTCTCAGATCCTGGGGAGGGTGGTTGCGGGGGGGGGGGGCTCTGCAGGGCAGAATGTCATAGGCTCCAAAGCAGCTATTTTCTCCAGGAGAACTAGAGTTGCCAGGTCCAGGTTGGGAAATTCCGGGAGATTTTGGAGGTGGAGCCTGAAGAGGGTGGAGTTTGGGGTATAATTCCATAGAGTTCACCCTTCAAAGAGGCCACTTTCTCCAGGGGAACTGATCTCTGTTGCCTGGAGATCCGTTGTAATTCCGGGAGATCTCCAGCTATCACCTGGAGGCTGGCAACCCTAAGGAGAACTGATTTATATCATCTGGAGAGCCATTGTAACTCCAGGAGATCTCCAGGCTCTCCCTGGAGTTTGGCAACTCTGTGCTGAGCTCTCCTGGACTGTAAGACCCAAACAAAGCGTCCTCTCTGCTTTGCAAAAGAAGCTCATAGCAAAAGTCGGCCAGGTCACCAGCTTCCCTCCACCTTTCTCTGCCTCCTTTTATCCCCTCATGAAAACATGAAGCGGCCTGATACATTTGGTATATCAAGGTCAGAATTGTCTGTACTCTTGAGAATCAAATATTCTTGGCGGCATCCTGTTTAGCGACATTCAAGTGATTTAATTTTTTCCGAGGCTTCCCATATTAATAAGCCTTTATATGGGCAGGGGGCAGTTTTTAAAGAGCTCTCTGTGTAAAAAATATATATATAAAACCCTGTTTCTCAAAGAAGAGAAGGGGAATAAAAAGAAACTATGGCGTATCTGGGCAGAGCCAGAGGGAGAGAGAAAGGGGAGGGGAATAAAAAGGAATAAAGGAAAATCTGGGGTGGGGAGGGAGAAAAAGAATGGGGAATAAAAAGAAGGAATAGCGGAGGGGGTGGGAGAAGGAGAAATGGAACCAGACAGTGATAAAGGAAAGCTTTGTTGCTTATCAGTTAGGGTTGCCAACTTACACTGTGAGGACAGCAAGCTTGGAGAAGGAAGGGGCGGGCATCTACTGTTGAACTAAGGCTGCCAGCTCCAGGTTGGGAAGTTCCTGGAGATTTGGGGTGGAGCTTGGAGAGGGTGGGGCTTGGGAAGGGGAGGGACCTTCGTGCATAATGCTATTAGAGTCCATGCTCCAAAGCAGCCATTTTCTCCAGGAGAACTGATCTCTATCAGCTGGAGATCAGTTGTAATTCCAGGAGATCTCCAGTCCCCACCTAGAGGCTGGCAACCCTATACATTACCAGTCCTCCCAGTGACAGTGGCGTTATCACAGCTCTCAAAAGTCCTTTTATTTGAAGGAGACTAGCCAATAATAAGCCCTGCCATAGAATGACCCCACCCACTTTCTGAAAAGCTCAGGGCCAAGCTACACATGACGAATGACACTTGAACAGCAAGTGTATTTCTCCCTGTTCACTTGCCCTCCACTCAATCCACTTGCCATTCAAGTGTCATTAGTCATGTGTAGCTTGGCCCTTAGTGGAATGCTAGGGGAAGTACTACTGGATGCCATGGCACCATTGGGCACCATGTTGGGCACCATGTTGGGCCCTCTGGGTTAGAGGGTCAGACTAGGATCTGGGTGACTCAGGTACAAGTTTCTTCTTGGGTCTCAAAGCAAAAAAGGATGGAAGGAAGGAAGGAGGGATGGAAGGAAGGAAGGAAGGAAGGAAGGAAGGAAGGAAGGAAGGAGGGAGGGAGGGAGGGAGAGGGAGGGAGGGAAGGAAGGAAGGACAACAGCAACAAAACCTATCACAAGAAGTTTTTGGAGGGTAAAATGGAGGGAATTTGGATGGTGTATGCTGCCTTGAACTCCTTGGAGGAAAAGTAGGATTAAAATTGCATTAAATCAACAAATTGTGTTCATAAAGATGGCAGTGAACACGGTTGGTCAGCAGGAAGACGCACCTCATATTTCTTTAGGGGCATCTCTTTATGGTGTCTGATCTCCAGGGGGAGACTAGAGATCTCCTGACATTACAGTTGATCTCCAGACTACAGAGATAAGTTCTTCTGGATCAAATGGCTGCTTTGGAGGGTGGACTCTGCGGCATTATATGTCGCCCAAGTCCCTCCTCTTTCAAACCCTTCCCTCCCAAGTTCCACCTCAAAAAATTTCCAAGAATTTCCAAACCAGACTTGGCAACTCTCCATCAGATTCCTTTCTGAATAAACAACAGCTTGGCAACTATGAGCCAAGCTACAAGTGACGCCTGACACAGGTTGGACACTTGTCAGCTTCCCTCAAGTTTTGATGGGAAATGTAGGCATCCTGGTTTTACAGCTTGGCTCTCCATTACAGCTGCAAGTCCAGGATTTCTACATTTCCCATCAAAACTTGAGGGAAGCTGACAAGTGTCCAACCTGTGTTAGGCGTCACTTGTAGCTTGGCTCTATGTTAAATAGACTGAATCCCGACTCTGCAAAGTATCTCTGTTTAATTTATCCCACCTTGTATACAATCCACACAATGCTACAACTCGTGTAAATCTGGAGCAATTGTGGGTATTTCAATAGGAGTTCTGCAGTGTAAGCAATTTGGAGGTGAAAGCTTGCCTTCAGCCAAATCCTAAACACACTCAATTGGAAACAAGTCCACTGAATGCAAGTGCATTTACTTTCTAGTACTGGGTTGGACAGCAACCTTTGTCTTCATTTCGTTAATCTCTCCCTCCACATATGGTTTGTAGATTGAAACAAAGCTGAGATTTTTACAATGGAGCTCAGGTCATTATTTTGGAGCTAACAGACAGACCTGAGAAAGTGGTGCAGTAATTTCTGAATTCTATATGGATTAGTATATTCTGACGGAACTAGCACAAAATTAACTACATATAAGTAATGTTTTGAACCCAAAGCACCCATTCACAGACGAAATTTCCTCCTGCATCAGTGCATGATCTATGGTGTGTGTTATGTGTCATCAAGTCACCTCCGATTATGGCGATTCTAAGAATGAAAGAACTCCAAAATGTTCTATCATTAATAGCCTTGCTCAGATCTTCCAAATGGAGGACATTGCTTCTTTTATTGAATTAAGCCATCTCATTTTAGGTCTTCCTCTTTTCCTATTGTCTTCCACTTTTCATAGCATTATTGACTTTTCTAGAGAATCTTGTCTTCTTATAAAGTGACCAAAGTACGATAGCCTCAGTTTTGTCATTTTAGCTTCTAGGAAGAACTGATCTATTACTTCTTTCTTAATTATTAAAGACTAGCTTGATACCCATGCTTTGCTACAGTATTTAACTACTTTAAAATCCAGTTATAACACTTATGGGTATGTAACATTTTTTGGGTTGTGTTTTGCTTTATTTTGGGGTTTTTTTTGAGTTGGCAATCCCAGTGAACTTCGAGGGGAAGACTGGGAGGTGCATTTTACCTCAGGACACATCCAATGACCCCCAATAGCAACTGCATGCTGTTTAGAATGTGGGAGGTGAGGAGGACCAATCAGGCCGCTTATGCAAATGACCTCTTTGTCCCAACTGTCTTGGGGAGGGGGGGAAGGTGAAGTGTGGAATGTTGTGAGCCCCAATCAGCCTGCATATGCAAATGACATTGAAAGGCTGGCCCAATCAGGAAAGAGTGGCTGAGCTGGCAGTGGGCGGGGGTGCAAGCAGGCAGCAGCCGGCCAGCCACACAGAGAAGCTGTATCCCTTCGAGAAAACACATTTTACCCCTTTTTACCCCCTTTGGGGGTGAATTTTTTAAAATCCCTTCTTAGTGAGTGTTTACAACACGAAAGGAATGTTCTTCCCAAATTTCATGTTTCTAGGTGCAGGGGTTTGTGCTGGGCATTGATGAATAACTCCGTTGCAACTCTGCATGCAACTGCAATGATATCATTCAGTTGCTCCCAATGAACAGACTCAAATTCTGCATCCTCCAATGAGGCTGACCATTGCATCTCTGCAGGCATCTGTGCTATGGGCATGCCACCTCCCAATCATACAGAACAGTTATAACAAACACTCATGCAGAAACATGAATCTCTTTTGAGTATGGGCAATTTCATCCTTTTTCACCCTTTAAAAAAAGAAAACACCAGCAAAGTGTACATCCAACTTCAGAAGGGAGCCTGGACAGAAATTTAAGAAAGGATAAGGTAGTGATGAAAGAGGAGGGAGTACCAAGGCAAAGCTATCTTAACCACCTGCATTTTTCTTCTTTTCCTTGACTGAGAACATGGAAACCACGAAGGCGCTATAGGATACTCAAAGCAAACAATGTTGTATGGTTCTGATGAAAGACTGCTTGGGGCAATCTGCCCAGCAGGGCCCTTTATAACCTGAGGGGATCCAAAATCCTGTAATTTCAAGGGAAGATGTAATAACATTTGTCCTAAATTGAGTAGCAAAGTGCAGTGGATTTGATCGCAGGAAAGCTCTTCAGGTGAACCAAACAAAGAAGCACCATTTTTTTAACCAAGCGCTATTGGATTGCAATGTCTGCTTTCTTGAACCTCTCTCTGCTGATGTTCTTTAATTTAAAAATAAAACTGACTGTACGTTACTAATTCAAAGGCGAGCAGAAAATCCAAGCCAGCAAATATATTGCAAAACCTTCTCCAGTTAATAGGCCTCTTCCCCAATTAATGCTCGGAGCTACAGTTTGCAAAGATGTGTATTTTTCCCAAGCAACTTGCTGAATCAATCTATTTTATTTTTAAAATTCTGTTCCGATTAAAAAAAAAGAAAACAGATAGAAATAGGAAGAATACATTAGCAAGGAGGGGGGAACGCCACATAATTAACACAGGAAGATGGCAGAGATTAGTTTAAAGGCCTGTAGCTTTGTATGTGACTAATTATGCTCTCAGCAAAATAATGTTTTCAGACAGTGACATAATAGAGCTACCAAACGACTGTGTATAATTTCCCAAGGCACGCGGCATGCATGAATTAGGCAGGCAGTCAAAGAGAACAGTAATCAAGTTTGAAATATTCCTTTAATAAAATGTGTTTGCCACATTAAAACACACATACACTTGATTTTTTTAAAAAAAGCTAGAATATTGGGGAACTAGATATTCTTCCCTTCCTCAACCCCAGTCCCAACCTGCTGTCATCAATATGGCTTCATTAAGCAAACTGTGTTTGTTCAGTGAAGCGAATTCCAAATATGATGGGTATTCTGGTCTGTTTATTTGGATTAAATGTAAGAAATCTCAGCTATTGGGATAAAAAAGGAGCATGCCCTAGCTAGGGCTGGTCTTAAGGCTGATTCCGCACACGTTGGATAATGCACTTTCAATGCACTTTATCCATCGTTTGAGGTGAATTTTTTGTTCTGCACACAAAAAAATCCATTCCAAATGATCTATAAAGAGGATTGGAAGGGCATTATCCAACGTGTGCGGAATCAGATTCGTGATTCTAGGGTCCTGGGAGAAAGCCCAGGATGGGGCTTAAAGTTGCCAGGTCCCTGTTAAGGGGTTTATAAAAGGACGTTTCACCTAATGCCCTATGTGTGGGCACAATTGAAGCTGAACAGTCACGCAAGAGGCATCTTTGCCTTGGTGGCAAATCCTTTCTCCCTGGCTTCTGGAATTAAAACTACAGGTCAGCTCAATCTTGCAGTGAGAAGAGAAAGTTCCTTTTAACCATAAACATTTTCTTTTGTTTTTACTTTCCAACTAAGATTTTAACCTTGACTGTGTTATTTCCCAGAAGAATTTTGGACCCATGACAAAATTATGACTCCAGCACTGAAATGTTTATATTACAGTAAGATCTGCTTGTCCCGTCAATTAGACCCGTTGGGTGCCATGTATCCTGGGGAAGGTATTATTTGTTCTAACCTTTTATCTTTTACTCTGTAAAACAAATAACCATTATTCTGTAACCGATCAGTGTTAAGGGTAGAAGCTCCTCCAATGCTACTGGTCTTTACACGTCTCCTAGAAACGGAGAATGTGTCCGGGGTTATTCCGTGTAAGGAAAAAACCAATTTTCCTTCTGTAATGACTGTGTTTGGTGTCTTGAAATATATATGGGTTAGTGGTAGTAGGGGACTTACAAATTGGAAACAGAGTACTGTCACAAGCATTCCCCTAACAGTCCCCTTATCCTCCCGGCAGGAGGATGGGGGACCCAGCACTCATCTTCAGACACTCTTCACATGCATGCAAAGCACCTGTGTACTCCCAGAACAGAGTGATGATGCCACTTCCAGGAGTGACATTATCATGGCTGGCAGAGGGCATGAAGGGTCAGAGCATGCCCACCAGCAGGTGTGAAGACATCACTGCCGGAAGTGATGTCATTGTGCCTGTAGGGAGTGGGCCTGCTCTGCACTGGCCTGGGAGATTTCCCTGGGGCCTTTCCCCTCTGCCAGCCAAGTGAGTAGCAGTGGGGGGCAGAGGCTGGGAGTGGGGGATCTCCAGCCCCCACCAGGGGACTCAAAAATACTGAGAGGCATCCCCAAGGAACAACCACAGATACCAACAAACACATACTTGGGGATAAACAACTTACCAATCTATGAATAATATGAATAATTATTTTTATATTTAAAGTGCTCAGTGCAATTATATAAATGTACAATAGATAAGTACAAAAATATTCATCCAGCAATATAAAAGTTCACTCTTCCATCAATACAGATAATTACAAGATGTAAGTTCATGGAACAGACCGGAAACCTCCAGTAAGGTCCCCCAGCATTGGAACAAGTCTCCAAATAAATGTTTGTTTATTCCCAACTATCACAATAATCCAAACGCCAGAGGGTCCCGCGTAGCCGTAAATTCAAAGGATATGCGGGCACTGGCAGGGGACTGGCAGCCCTAATAGGGCCCCAGAATTAGTGCCATCCCTTGATGGCCCTTTACATCATCTGAGGAGGGGCAGCTCCACCAGCCCCAGATGTGACCGGTGCAAGTGATGGCAGGATCCTCCTCCTCCTCCTCTTCTGGGAGGCAGGAACTAGGTGGTTGTGCTCCTCCCAAACATGGGGCCCAGGACAGCTGCCCCTGTTGCCTGTTGCCTGACACTGCCTCCATGTGAAGACAAGAAGAGTTTTGAATGGGGCATCTAGCAGTCAGACCCACGTGCTTTTCTCTCTGCGCAATTATGCATGCTCACCAAAATATACTGATGTAGTAGGGTTGCCAATTCCCAGGTAGGGCCTGGAGATCTCTCATAATTACAACTGATCTTTGGATCCCTGGAGAAAAATGGCAGCTTTGGTGCATGGACTGTATGGCATTATAACTGAGCTGAGCTCCTGCCCCTCCCCAAACCCTGCCCTCACCAGGCACCACCCCTCAAATCTCCAGGTATTTCTCAACCCAGAGCTGGTAGCCCTATGATGTAGCCTTAGACTTTTCCAGATATTGTAACCACATGTACTGGGATCCTGACAATGGGAGGACACACTACATATCAGAAAAAAACCCTCAGGTCTATTGTTGCTTTTCCAGTGAGTTCTCTAGGTAGCCTTAGGCAAGGCCTTGGCGCTGCATCTGAAATACAGAGCTGATGAACTGATTATGTTAATTTGTGTGAAGCTCTAGAATGCAGTGTAAAATGCTAGAGATGGGCACAAACTGGGAAAATTCTGAACCATGTGGTTTCTGGTTTGTCGAGTTTCACGAACCACAAACTTTCACGAACTTGCCCCAGTTCATGAACCAGTTTGTTTGGTTCATGAAAACATCACTTCTGAGTCAGCAGAAGGTCTGCAGAGAGCCCATTAGCTAGGAAACTGATCGGCACAAGGCTGTCTGCAGGAACGAACCAAAATACGAACCAAACCAACCGGGCTAAAATTCATCACAGTTTGTGAGAAATGAGCTCCCACAAACCTTCGGTTCGTGAACCACAAACCGACCTGGTTCGTGACAAACTTCGGTTTGTATTTCGGTTCATGCCTGCCTCTAATGCTAAGTATAACTAGTGCTGGTGGCCCGAAGAAAGGGCTGTGGCTTGACTGACTCAGGAATTTTCAGCAGAATACTGATCTCGATGGACCAAAGGCCACTTCATGTCTTCACGTGATATCTGTGCATATTCCTTCTCCCCTTTATTGAAACCTCTGCCACATCTCCCATTCTAGCAGTTTCTAAACAATGACACTATGCCAGGGACTCCTAACTTGACTGTGCCCTTTTCACTGGCATATTAAGCCTCATAGCTAATCCGGACTTAAATGCTGGAGTTTCCAGTACTCCACTTTCTGTGGCATGAAATTAGATAGTGACCGTACGGCAAGTTTAAAACAAAAGAGATGCATTTAATAGCCATTAGACCTTTAAAAAAAAAAACCTGCTCACCAAGGAACTTGAACAGACAGGAAACTAAAATCGTGCCTGCTTTCTAAAGTATATTTCTACCTCTCCAGAGGAACTAAAATAGGTCTGAGCTTTCACATTTTCAAGATTGCAAGTAATTATCTGCAGAATATTAACTGCAGGAGCCTACACATTCTCCTGGTCTGTGATGGACATGAATTGCTTCAGGCATGAATCACAATTGACAAGTCCTCTTGGATACATTCTTCTGTAGCTAGTTTGAAAGGACACAGTTCTGGCTCTGTTTCCGTTTTGCCGCGCATAAGAATCCGGGGTGGAAAGGAAAGTCATCCATAGCTCATTTCTTCATACCTCTAAGTGGTACAGGGATGTGAATTTCTGTTCCAACAAATTATGTAAACAGCATGGTTTTATCTCTTTAGGGAAAAATCTTGATAGACAATAACAACAACAAATGGAAAGACTCTTTTTGACTATGTAGTTGAAATTTAAGAAAAAATTAAGAATAGTTATTACTAAAGTAGATCAACTGTAAAACCAACATTTTAAAATGCTGAATATAAAATGTTGAGTGTATATGTAAGTAAGGGGGTGGAGAAGAGAAATAGTTTGTAGTATAATATGCTGTTATATATTCTGTTTCTATTGTCTTTGTGTCCTTATATATTTTGCTTATGCTATTTTATGCATTGTTTACTATCTTTATTGTTTACTTTTTTCTTTTTAAAAATTTTTAAAACTTAAACAACAACAACATTAACAGTAGTAACAACAACAACAGTAGTAACAATATACCTCTCTTCAAGAGAGATTAGTGCCCCGCTCAGAGAGGTGAAAAAAATCAGGAAATCAAAATGATAATTTTCAATTTTGTCCTAATTAATGTATATTCACGTTACCCTTTTTTGTGGCTTTTCTTAAGGATGTCTATTCTTGATTGCCAAGGATTGTCTTCTTACCATACCAACAGCAATAGATTTCACTTTGTGAAATCAACAGTTTTCTCATTCTGTCTATACTAGGCTTGCTGCCTAATTTTAGAAATTGCCAGAATACAATGATAATTTTAGTTCCTGTCTCATGGAGACATGGAGATCTAGTGGAGAACTTTTTTGCCCTGTGCCAAAGCCCAGTGGGACTCCATGTCAAAGCTAAGGCACTTGATACAACAACTTTGCTGAAGGTTAGCAGATCTTGAGCTTGTCAGCGCTTGGACGAGAGACCTCCTGGGAATTCTGGGCATGTTGCCTTGAGTTCCATGATGGTCGGATACAAATGTCATAAATAAAGATCCCATAGTCCACTTTGGTTAGGGTAATAACAATTACGTTTATAAAGTCACAATATTAGGGATTTGCACGCACACACACACACACACACACACACACAGAGGAGTAAACCAGATTCAGGTTCTTTTGTCAGGGAGGGGGATCTGGGATCCCTGAAATCGGAGTCAGATTCTCTGATCTGGCTTAGAGAATCACAGATTTAACTGGCCATTATTCCCTATGGAGAAAAATGTCCACGGGGTGTGGGGGCATTTTTAAAGCAAACAACTCACTCTTGACTGTCTCCTAAAAAGTCTCCAAATTTGAGGAGGATTGGACCCCGGATCCAATTTTATGGGCCCCTGAACAAACTGTCTCCAGCCACTTTCTCCATTGTTTCCTAAGGAGGAAACATTTCCAAGGCTTTCAAACCCTGCAGCTAGCACTGCCCCCCTCCCCGGTTTGGGATTCTCTGATTCAACATTACTCCCTTGCAAGCTTACCGTCAGAGATCCCAATGCCAAACCAGAGAATCCCAAATTCCAACGAGAGATGCTTAATGTCAAACCAGATACTCCCATTGAGAATCTCTTTTACTGAACGAAGCGGTGGGGAGTGAGGCTTCCTGAGCCATGGGGTTTAAAAGGCAGCCAGCAGGGGTGGCTTGAAGGGGCTCTTTTGGGGTGGAGGGAGGAGCAGAATGGGATGGGAATCAACCCTCCAGCCTTGTGCTGCTGTCCAGCAGTGATATGGAGCTTGGCTCAGCTCTGTGCCGCTGTCCCTCTTGCATACGGTGGCTGCCTGCTGCCTGCAGTGTCTGCCTGCAGCTTCCCACTGCATGCCCAGGAGAATTCACACCCACCCCAATCGGATCCAGGTGTCTGACCTGGGAAACCAGTAAAGCCGGATTATGCCAGATGTGCTTAAATTCAGCTTTTCTGCTGGTTCCCAGAGCAGAATCACCCATCTCTATGCAGTATGCTGTTTCATAAAGGAAGGCCCATTCTATCCAAAGCTGCTTCTGCTTGCACATCGCATAGTGCTCCCATTAAAACATAGGTTTTAAATTTTTAATTTAATAATGCAGTTAAAGAGTAGTATTTCAAAATGGCAAATGGCAAAGCGTTCACAACGGCTCAAGGATTGTACCATTTTAGTGGTACCGTTTGGACAAGGATTGTTATGTTAACAGAACACAGTTTAGCAGGAGATGAACTCTGCTGAGGCGGGATACACACCGATGCCATCAGCTTGGTATCAGTGAAGTAATCAACCATGTTGGTGCATATAACAACCAGCAAAGAACACCAATGAAATTGTAGATAATTTTTGATTTAAAATCAGCTCTGTAAGGTGTCAGTCCTTTCTGGAAATATGCCGCTCCACAGAGTATAAAGTGTAGTGTTCATGGAGGCAGGCACTCAGATCTGAAAGATAGAAAACAGGAGAAGCTAGAAGATCCATCACTGAGGCCTCTCAGTATTTTAAAGATAATAGAACTTGTGCCCGGTGAGAGGGGGAATTAACTAACAACAACAACAACATCTGATTTTAACAACAACATTCAATTTAACACCCACTCAGAGCGGTTTACAATGTATTTTATTATTATCCCCACAACAACAAGCACCCTGTGAGGTGGGTGGGGCTGAGAGAGTTCTGAGAAGCTGTAACTGATCGAAGGTCATGCAGCAGGCTTCAAGCAGAGGAGTGGGGAATCAAACCTGGCTCTCCACATTAGAGTCCTGCTGCTTTTAAGTGATTGACCCAAGGTCACCCAGCTGGCTTCAAGCAGAGGAGTGGGGAATCAAACCTGGCTCTCCAGATTAGAGTCCTGCTGCTTTTAAGTGATTGACCCAAGGTCACCCAGCTGGCTTCAAGCAGAGGAGTGGGGAATCAAACCTGGCTCTCCAGATTAGAGTCCTGCCGCTCTTAAGTGACTGACCCAAGGTCACCAAGCTGGCTACAAGTGAAGGAGTGGGGAATCAAACCTGCATCTCCAGATGAGAGTCCCACCACTCTTAACCACTACACCTCTTCTCTGCATGCAGGTTTGCCAACCAAAACCAACCCTGCCCCATTCCTTGCCCCTGGTGTAGAGTACTCCATATAATTTTCTTTGCAGGGATAATCAGAGCAGGGAGCGGGAGGGACTGGTTTCAACTGGCAAAACTGCACGAGGAGGCATGTATCTCCTCTTCCATCCTGATGTGCTACAGAAAAATTTCCCCGTTAGAGAAAACATTGGCTCCCTAAGCTAGCGTTGCCAGGTCTTCTGCAAGATAACAAACAACAACAAGAAGAGAACCTCACAATAAACTCTTCATAGGGAACAGAAGTTTCCCTTCAGCAACAATTAAAGAGCAACACTTGAAGAGTATTAGTTGGTCATTAATATGCTGGTTCCTGGTTAGAACGTGAAAGAAAGACATCACATATTATAGTAGAGAGTCCAGTAGCACCTTTAAGACTAACTAACCTTATTGTAGCATAAGCTTTTGATAACCACAGCTCTCTTCGTCAGATGCATTGTCAGCTTTTGAGACCCACAGCTCTCTTCGTCAGATGCATCTGACTATCTGACGATGCATCTGACCAAGAGAGCTGTGGGTCTCGAAAGCTTATGCTGCAATAAAGTTGATTAGTCTTAAAGGTGCTACTGGACTCTACTATTTTGCAATGACAGACTAACATGGTTAACTCCTCTGGATCTATCACATATTATGGAGCAAAGCCTGTGGCGTTCTTGAGAAAGATCACGAAACAAGGATCGAGCCAGGCTCCTTGTTGAATTGCATGGCTACTACAGTCTCCGAATCACATGACTATAGCAGTCTTTGGTGATCTGCAAAATATAAAAAACACATTAGAAGAAAACTTGAACCTTACATGGATGTACCTTATTTATTGTTAGACTAGAACCTTTCTGTTGGAAACAGAAGTCAGAAATGGATGTTATGTATTTACATTGTTACTGGATGTTATGAATTGTAATAGGATGTTACGGGTGGATCGTTGTGAATTTAATGGATATTTTGCACTTGAACCTTATACAAACACTTACAGATTCACAATTACAAATTAGTAAAGAGTCCAGTAGCACCTTTAAAACTAATCAACTTTATTGTGGCAAAAGCTTTCGAGAGCCGCAGCGCTCTTTGTCAGATGCATCTGATGAAGGGAGCTGTGGTTCTCAAAAGCTTATGCTGCAATAAAGTTGGTTAGTCTTAAAGGTGCTACTGGACTCTTTACTATTTTGCTACTACAGACTAACATGCCTAACTCCTCTGGAACAATTACAAATTGTAACTCTTTAATTGCTCTTTAAGTGATGCTTAAGTGAAACTTCTGTTCCCTATGAAGCGTTTATTGCGGTGTTTCTCTTCTTTTTTGTTATCTATAATTGCCATGATTCTCCTCTGTTTTGTCACGTCTTCTGCTAGGGCAGGAGACCTTCTCCAAGCAACCCTTTCTTCCCACTGCTGCTTGGAGTGGTGGTGACAGCAGAAAAAAAGTGCCATTTGGCTAAAAGTATCAGACTTCTCTAGGAATCACAAGAAACGTTATGGTTTTGCCAAAGGGCTTCCAGCAATTTCCTGGAAGTGACATCACACAATCATCAACAGCACCTCCCCATGACCTTGCCCCACTGGACTCCCGCTGGTTGCCGACTTGCCAATCCTACCCCAAGGCTGTTTGTGGATGGGAAATGGCGGGCAAGGCATAAACCCTTCTTTTTGAGCATTACATCCCCATCCAAACCCAGTTTGAGGGAATTAAGTTTCATCAGGGCACTTTCAGCATACTTATGGTTGATGGGACTCAGGGAAGATCCATAAACAACATATCATGTAGTTAGGCCCTCAGCCTTAGTGACCACACAGGGCTGTTGTGAAGATAAAATGGGGAAGGAGAACCAGAAACAATGTGGTGAGTTTGTTGGAGGAAGGGTAGATTAAATTGTAATAAATTATACTTTTCTCCAAACAGAAATCACTTACTTGAGTGAATTGTTTAAGAAAGCACTCTTCATTTGATGAAACAGGAGTAGCTAGAAAGCAGTTTAGGAATGAGGCCTTCTTGGAGGCAACCATCTTTATTTTCGTTGTTTATCCCAAATCCTGTTAGAATATAGTCTTTCTTAACTCAGTGTTAGCTTTGCCAATTCTGGCTTGGGAAATTCCTGGAAATTTGTAGGCGCTGCCTGTAGATGGCAGAGGCTGGGGGAGGAGATGAGATGTGATGCTGCTCTAGGACATCTGTTTCTCCTAGACTCTGTGGCATACCATAGAGTTTGCCCTCAGGAGTTGCCATTTCCTCTAGGAGAACTCAGTAGTCTGTAGCTCATTTGTCATTCCAGGAGAACTCCTGGCCCTACTTTGAATTTGGTAACTGTGCCCAGGATGTAGATGGCGTGAAAGCTGGGCCATCACTATCCTGATGCGGTTGGGCCAGATTTAGAAGGTTGTTCATAACTGAAATGAAAAGTCTGATTTCCATCCTCTCCCTAAATGAATCCTCTTGCAAAACACAGTTATTTTTGCAACAGGGGAACGGGAAGAAAAAAGCTTTTTCAAATTTCTCTCAGCTCCATGTTGTTTCTGCAATCTGTCACTTGGTATAGATTCTTTCCATTATTTATTCAGCACCATTTACATCTCACCTGTAAATTCAATAAGATGTCAACAGTTGTGCAAAGAGAGAGAGAGAGACAGAGAGAGAGAGAGAGAGACAGAGAGAGAGAGAGAACTCAACAGAACCCCCGGCCCTTTGCCGAAGTAACAAGGCATTACCAACTGGCTAGAGAACAAACACAAAGCTCTTTTAAAAATAACATTAACGATTTTGGTCTTTGCATGATTGCTGTCCCCACCACCAAAATGACAATATGGAAAGAAATAATTCATTCAAGAGTATTTCTATCATCCGAGAAATATTGAATCTAGCTGTTTACTGGCAATAAAACCATTTTATTGTACAATAGAAAATGTTAGTCAACTGAGGGCGAAGCTACAAGTGACGAATGACACTTGAACGGCAAGTGTATTTCTCCCTGTTCACTTGTGCTCCACTCAATCCACTTGCCGTTCAAGTGTCATTCGTCACTTGTAGCTTGGCCCTGAGTGCTCTTGGGGAAAAAATAAAGGCCATGTTGATTTCTCCGATGTGGGCTTCTTTCTCGCTTCACTCTGGTCTTCTTCACACTTGCACGCTTGGCTCGGTGTGAATCCCTGTGGCATGATTCCATGCAACTCTAGTGTGTGTATGTGAATATTGCAGCTACATATTGCCCATGCCATTGGATCTCCCCACTCATTTGATGTGCTGCTAGCAGAAAAGGTGCCAGCTGGATAGGAAAAGACTCAATGGCCCCATAAATGTGGTTGATGTATTCATACATACCTATCGGAACTATGTGGGACAGAGTAATAGAGAAAATGCTCCTAAGTAGCTCATTGAGTGTGTGTGTCAAGGGGGCGGGGGGAGACACAATCTGCCTCTCCTTTATTACTTAGGATTTCTTAGTGCAAAACAGTTCCATATTTGTTTCTAACCTGAACTCAGTCATTAAACCCTTCATTCCAGCCTTCTCCTTTCTCACCCTGTTGAAATTTTCTTCAAGGAGCTGGAGAACAAGTCATTCATGTCCGTTTCTTCTAAACAGGTGGCCTCCAACCTTTCTGGGTCCACCCTTAATCCCTAAGTGGCAGTCTGGGACCCATCCAGCTGCAAGGAAGTGACATCGCAGAGATAGAACAGGAAGAGGCAGAACCAGAGTTATGACCTCACGGTCTCATGGCAGGGCAGTGGATGGCAGATCAAGCACGCCTGGGACAGGAAATGCAACCCAAGCTCAGAGAAGCGTTCAAAGGAGTTGGAGCTGTGGAAGAATCCTCTCCATTGTAGAGTGGCCTTGTCTGGACATGCCGCTTTTCTTTCAGTTGGCAGGCAGATAATAAATAATAACATTTGATTTATATAACACTCTTCAGCACAACTTAACGCCCACTGGCAGATATAGGCAGGAGGTGGGTCATTTCAGAAAAACAGCAAAAATAGCTATTCCAGAGCAACTTGCAGCTCAGCTATTGTGGCTTAAGGTTTCCAGAGGCATGGATTGCAGACCACAGTTCTAAACTATTGCTCTCCACTCTGCCTTGTTTTTCAATGGCAAGCAACCCATTGTTTTTCTCCTAGTACCTCCTACTTGACTACAGTCCTCACAGATGAATTCTCTTTCATCTTCCTGCTTTTCCTTTGTGATGTCCCTTTGATCTTCTGTTTCTCTTCCTCCTCGCTGGCACTCCTGCAGAATAAGCAACCGTGGCATCCTAAGATAGCAGCAGAGCTAGTTTGCCTATCCATCCCATTCAATTCTGTTACAGTGGCCTAAGACAAAGACTGACAACTCAAGTCCCATGGGCTAGATTCATGCCCAGAAAATATTTTGTTTGGATCCTACCAAATTTTATTCACCCATAATTTATCACATAAGAAAGAGAATAATATCTTCAATTTGTATAAAGCCTTGTACTTCCCACTATCCTCTGAGCATAAGCCTTCAAGAGTCAGAGTTCTCATCAGAAGAAGGAGGCGGAGAAAGAAGAAGAGGAGGAGGGAGGAATTCTGACTCTCAAAAGCTTACACTCTGAAAATCTTGGTCTCTTAAGTTGCCACTGGACTAAAATCCTCTAAGTTGCCAGTGAACTAAAATTCTCTGTTTATCCCCCTCCCCCTCATAACTTCATGCATGTCTTCCCACATGCATCTAATGGTGACCTCTTACACCATGAACGTTTATGCTGGAATACAACTTTGTTAATCTCTATGATGCCACAAGACTCCTGTAAAATAAAGAGATTCCACACTTCGGTGTTTATGTCTCTCTTTTGGATTTTGTGCGTAATTTCCTGGCTATGCAGTTCAGTGACGGTGTACTGCTTTCCATGCTGAAGAAAGTCCCTGATTTAATTCATAGTATCACCAATTAAGACAATTTCAAATAGCAAAGGTCAGGAAGTCCCTGGCCCCGAACTTACCTGGGCTGGAGTTTGCAGGCCACGCGGCATGGGGGGGAAGGCAGGCCAGCTTCCTTGCCTGGCCAGCACCTCAGTTGTGGCTCCTTTGGCTGTGCAGGGAACTGCAGGCTGTAAAAGCCCACCCAATCGGAGCCAGCTGGCTGGGCAAAGGAGGGTGAGGCTCAGTCCCTGGATCTGAGAGGCCCGCCCTTCCTTTACAAAGGAGGGGCTGGTCGGGTGGTGTTTGGCAGTTGGGCTCCGAACAGCAATCTTCCTTGCATAGTTTACAGCTCTAGGACTTTGATGGTAATGTTTTACATTTGGTATTGTAACAGGTTTTATAAACTCTTTGGGTGTGGTTGCTGGTGATCAATATTTTGTATATATAGGCAGGGGTCATTTTGTAGAAAAAGAGCTGGAGGAACTCATTAGCATAACTCATTAGCATATGCCGTGCCCCTTGACATCACCAGAAGTTTGTCATTGGCATAACTGATTTGCATATGCCACACTCCCTGACATCACCTATCCTGGCTGTTATGGATCCAATCCTGGCCATTCAGGGCTAAAATTGGGCCCAAAATGGCAAAAAGGGGCTGAAAATGGCCAAAAAGGGGCCCAAAATGGTCAGGATCAGGCCATTGCTGAGTGGGAGAGTGATCCACCACCTGTCAGAGGCCGGATCTGGGCCGTTTTGGCCCCAATCCAGGCTGAAATGGGCCCAAAATGGCTGAGAGTCAGGTGGGTGGGGCCACCTGACATGTGACCTCTTTGGGGAACTGCCGGAACTGCGTTCCTGTGCATTCCCCCTCAAGCCCTGTGTACAGAGTTTCTTTGTTGGGTTTGGTTGTTACTGTAATGTTACCTTTGCAACAACTTTTGGCTGGCGGTTTTGGCATTGGGCACGGATTCCCTTTGGGGGGAAACAGGGCCTGCATACAGTTTCCCCATAGATGGGGATCCCCATAAGGGATTTTGGACCAGGCATGGCAGCAGCAAGCCCAGCTCAGGGGCTGCTAGAGCACACCTGCTTCCAGGTGACAGGGGGACCACATAGAGGCTACCACCCATTGTGGATCCTACCAACTGTCATTCTGAGAGCGGAACTACAAGTGATAAAAGGCACAGGTTGGACACTTGTCAGCTTCCCTCAAGTTTTGATGGGAAATGAAGGCAGCTTGGTGGAATGTTGGACAAGTGACAGTTGAAAAGTCCATTGGACAGCAGTCAGAGAGCCAAGCTGCAAGACTAGGATGCCTACATTTCCCATCAAAACTTGAGGGAAGCTGACAAGTGTCCAACCTGTGCCTTTTGTCACTTGTAGTTCTGCTCTGAGGCTCCCCTTTCAGCAGGCGGGCTGAAGACATGAAGGGGTCATCAGCTGGCAGTGGGTCAGCCCTACGCAGATCCAACACTCCTATCACTGTAGCCAATAAAGTAGTGGCCTGTTTTTCTCCACACAATGAGTCATGCATATTTGTTGCTAGTCCAAGCCCCATAGCCCTTGAGCTGGACTGGAAATTGCTTTCTCGGACTGCCTGGAAACTTAGAGATAAACTACAAGAGACTAATTACACAAGGACGCTCACATGAAGGGAGTCACAACGTTAGCCAGGAAGCCTAGTTTTAAAAGACAGATAGGCTCTGTCAATTTCCCCTCTGTACAGACCCAGCAAAGATTGTTCAGAGAGGGTTTGTTTATTTCCTCTTCACCTCCTAGAACAGGAGATGAAACTGACAGAGCCTTTGGGAGGCAAAGAGGAAATTAGCAAACCCTCTGAGGCTTTGCTGGCTCTGTAGAGAGGGGAAATTGACAAAGCCTTCCAATCTCTTCTAAAACTCAGCTTCCCGGCTAACATTGCGACTCCCTTCACGTGAGCGTCCTCGTGTCATTTGTCTCTTGTAGCTTAGCTCTTAGTGGAACTCAGAAAGGCACCAATGAGAAAGACAGATTGGCAGATTGACCTGGAATCAGGAAGCTTCATACTGATGATATCCCCCAGTGCCATTTCTCAAGAATTTTCAAACTCTCTTGATTCAAAACTCTTCACCAGCAACAGTCAGCTAACGAAACTGACTGTGAAATGTTTCTGTCATGTCTGATAAGTACAATTTATCAGAATGCACGCAGTGGTCTGTTCAGGAGGCGGCACAATTATGTTGTCATGCTCTTGTAGCTGATAAATATGTCAATATGAAGACTTGTGTTGCGATGGTTATGACTAATGATGGACACAAAGAGGGTACTTAGCCAAGGTGCATTTCAGTGTGCTTTTTAGACTGGATTCTTTTCTAGGTCACATTGGAAGACATCTGGCGGTCAAGAAACACTCCGGTTAAATACGTAATTCTGCTGTACCCATCGCCAGAACACTACATGGAACAATAATATATTTAGTTTTTTTTTTTTGAAAATTTTTTTATTGGGTTAGAATCCGTTATTTTTACATTTACATTCAATTTTCCCCAAATTTTTCATTTCTAACCCCCTCCCTTTCCCCCCCTTTTGTTGACTTCCAACAGTTTTCCAACCCTTTGTCCCTTTTCCCTTACTTCTATTAAATTTCTCTATCTAAAACAAATACATATTCTCCATTATACTAAGCAGTACATCCTTAACTACTTTTCTTATTATATACCCAAACTGTAAGTCTTTGTTTCCATCTTAGATAAACAATTTATCCCTTTTTCCAATTTTAAATATTTCTATATTTCTATATCATAAACCTATATATCATAAACCATAAAAATCTTACACATTTAAATCAAACAATTTGACTTATTCTCTATGTATTACTCATTCTATCTTTTTATGGTAATTCTATATAACTCTCGTCACATAGTCAATCAATTTGACTCGTCTATACATTCAGTTTGGTGCATTATACAAATCTTATCAAAGAAAGAAAATATTGTTGGTTACTCAATCCGTATATTTAATCCTTATCCTTAATTATTTTCTATCAATATTCTATTTATTAACCAATATATATCTATATATATATCAATCTGTTAATCTAACTTCTTATAAATTCACATTTATCTCTTCCCCCCCCGGTAAAGTCACCCCCCTCTACATTTTATTATACTTCAGTAGTTCTCAAACTGCCACAGTTTTCCTCCCACCTCCCATTTCTTCTCCAGATATTGTTTCAGCTTCTCCCAATCTGTGTTAAACTGCCCTGAGTCCAGATTTCTCAGTTTTCTTGTCATCTTGTCCATTTCTGCCATGTACAGCAATTTGTAGGTCCATTCTTCAATAGTTGGCACTTCTTGTACTTTCCATTTTTGCGCATACAAAAGTCTAGCTGCTGCTGTCATATAAAATATCAACGTCCTATGATGGGCTGGAATTCCCTCCATTCCCAAGTTTAGTAGCAGGAGTTCTGGGTTCTTATTTATTTGAAATTGTAAAATTTCACTCATTTCTCTTATTATTTCCCCCCAGTACTGCCTAGCTACCTCACACGACCACCACATATGATAGAGGGAGCCCTCATGCTTCCTACATTTCCAGCATTTATTAGAAATGTTCAAATTCCCTAGCGCAATCTTCTTTGGTGTCATGTACCAACGATAGATCATTTTGTAGATATTCTCTTTAATATTTGTACATGTCGTTGTCTTCATTGTAGTCTTCCACAAGTATTCCCATGCCTCCATTGTTATCTCTTTGTTAAAATTTATAGCCCATTTCACCATTTGTGTTTTAACATGAACAATAATATATTTAGTGAGTGCATCTCACAGAGAACTTTTTTTAAGACGAGCTTGAAATATTTAGCTGATATATATTTAAGCAGTATGCAATTGTTAGGTTGTGACGCTGCCTTAGAGTCAAAATATTGGCCCTGATAGCACGGTATTGACTATTCTGGTAAGCACTAACAGAGATTGTTTGATGTCTCAGGCAAAGGAAGTCTTTCTCAAGCATGTTCTCTACCACTGAACCAGAGTCCCTCTCTAAACTGGTCCCTCTAGTGGAATTCTAGAGTTTTTGTCCTGTCTAGCTAAACTCCAGCAGAAGTCCCTAGACTCCTTCCTGCGCAATTCTGTGGTCTAGGTGGGAGGGGGGAAATGTTTGAGTATTTAGAACTGTATTTTCCTCAAGTTTCTATTCCTATCAAGGAAGCATGTACTGCTTGGATGCTTTCTTGCCTCTGGGTAAACCTATGGACATATATATGGAAAGAACTGGATTCCTGAATAAAATCATTTAACCAAGAGCTTGGACTTCTTGTTACAATGGTTACAGGGACCTGTCTGCCATATACAACCAACCAACCAACCAACCAACCAACCAACCAACCAACCAACCAACCAACCAACCAACCAACCAACCAACCAACCAACCAACCAACCAACCAATCAATCAATCAATCAATCAATCGTTTAATAATAAGGTCAAGGACCAGCACAGAACATCCAAAACTGTTCCTTCAAATAAAGCACATACAATTGCAACACATAAAATATAATTTATGCATACTTTACACATAAAATTCTTTGGAAATAATAATTGTTAACAATCAATCATACTGCATACTATTTCCTTACAAATTTTACAAGCTACAGCAAGGACCCTAGCACAGGGAGCAGTAATCAATGGATTGGCACCTGAAAGTAGTTTCCTGGGAAGTTCCGAGTATGAGATATTCATCAGAGGCCCTGGTCTACATGCAGGCTAGCTGAGCAGGCACCGTGGACAGGGTCTTTTCTATAATAGTGCCCAAGTTCTGGAACTTTCTCCCTATACAATCTTGCCTGGCATCAAATTTATGTGCTTTTAGGTGCTAAAAGATTCCCAAGCCTTTTAGATTCCCCCTCCCTTGTTTTATGAGTTTAGTAGATTGTCTTGCTTTTATCTCATGGCTCTTTTTATAGGCTTTTTATGGTTTTATTTTGTTGACAGGGTTTTTTTTTAGTTGTCTTTAGTTTTGTTGCCTGTTTGGTGATGCTGTCTTCCTGTCCATCCCGTCTCCCCCCAGCCCTGCAGCAGCAGGCACCACCCCCAGGCCCTGCAGTGCTGCCTCTATCAGTACCTCAGCCCCAGGCCACTTTCGCCTTTAGGCCAGCAGCAGCTGATGCCCAGGCACAACCGTGGGGAACAGCCTGCAGCCACTCAGCTGACTCACCCTTCTCCTGCAGTTGCCCAGGCAGCTCCATCTTAGCCAGGCCCACAGGAGGTCGTTGGCAGCACAAGCTGGGCAAGCACAGGCCCCAAGCTGTCAAGGGAGCCACTTGGAGAGGCTCCAGAAGCAGCAGGGGTGAGCCAGGCAGAGAACAGAACGAATGCTTTGCCCTGGGCTGAGATGGAGTGAGTGGGCCCAGGAGACTGCGCAGTCTACCCAGCCCTCCCATCAGATAGGCTGGGAGAAGGGCCACTCAGGGAGTCAGGGTGAGGATTGGGAGGTGGGGCAAGGGGAGACCTTTAAAGTCAGGGTCCTGCAGAGGCCAGGGAGGAATTGCAGGGGGAGGCCACAGGAGCCTGCTGTCACTCCCAGGGCAGGAGAAGGGCCAAGGTGGCGCAACCCTTTTCCCTGCTCATCAGACCGGAGGAGACCTGCCCAAGGAATTGCCAGGCTGGCAGACCGCCAGGTGGGGGTGCCGGGGAGGAAAAAGCCGCACACTGCCATTTTTATTCTGTTATCCTATTATATTATTCTTTTTTAGATTTATTTTTATCGTTTTTTTCTATCCAGCTTTTCTCCCCACTGGAGATTAGAAATGGCTGACAAAGAAGCACAAAATATCATTTAGGAAATTCAAAGTAGTGAACAGTACAAATCCAACTCTTGGGCTGGTTTTGGAACCACACAAGCTTGGATAGTTCAGGGTTGCAGGCTGCTAGCTATGAGCCAGGGGAGCTTTGGCTCTTGCTGTTGAGGTTTGTGCCTCTGACCGTGTCCAGGTTTAAAAATCTATAACAGGAATGGAAAGAACAGCTCAGCCTGGATCTTATTCATCTGTCAGCCAGGTTTCCAAAATCAACCTTGCAAATCTCTCTCTTCATACTGCTTCTTATTAGTTTTAAGCAGGCTACTAAACTATACAAAACTAGACAGCATTTAAATGGCTGCAAAAATCAATTACAAAAGCATAACATTTCTCAACGGAAAGAGTGATGGATCTCCTATTCTCTTCTAATAAAGGAGGTGATGCTTCCGTATGATCTATATTTGGGAGAAAATGAAAGATTAACAGTGCAATCCGATGGAGAGTTACTCCAGTCTAAGGCCATTGACTTTAATGGGCTTAGGTTGGAGTAACTCTGTTTAGGATTGCACTGTAAGATTCCTAACCTCGGGGTGGGGGGAAAGTTGCATTCAAAAGTCACATGATATAGAATGTATTCACTGCCTACACCACAGTCACATACTTTGTCAGAGAATGATACCTCCCTTGCCAAACCCTAGGTCTGAACATAAAGGCACATTCATACCAAGGAACAGTCAAATATGAACAATAATCAGGAAGCTGGCCAGACGGAAGAATACCGACAAATTGAGTAGAGCAAACATGTCGCGCTCTACAAATTGAGCTGTTATATCATGCCTGAATAAACGGTTCTTGTTATATGTTATAATTGTACCTGAATAAATGGTATGATTGCAAATAATAATATGGAGAGGCAGGATATAAATATTGCAGTTGAATAAATAACCTCCTGATTTCTCACTCATAACTTACCAAAAAGAATTCCCATGGACTATATATTTGAATTTTCCAAGTACAGGGTTAATTTGCACTCATATGAGACAATTAGAAAACCAAGCGGCTGAGACTTCCCAAGATCCCATGATGTATAAGCTGGGTTTAGTGTACCACACTTCAGTGCACTTGTATCTAATAATCAAATGGCGGATTCAAATCTCACTCGAGTTCAGTTTGCTCTCGGTTTTTACAGTGTCATAGACAGAGATTTGGTTTTGGATATGGACTGTGCTGAAAATTGGCTGAGAAAAGAGATGATGTAGAAAGTACTTTCAGAACTGTGGGTTGGATGCTCCATCCATTCAGAACCTCTAGGGCCTGAGAAACGTGAAACGTGCTGTTTCCCCATAAGCAAAAGCAACTCTTACAGATTTTGCTAAGGCTTCGACCAGTGTAACTGATTTTGCAACTGCTTATCCTGGGCCGTTTCCACACGGCTTACCTTATTCTGCAAAATAGCAAAATCTCGCACGAAATCTTGCGAGAAGACACTGTTAACAGCGTCTTCTCCCGAGATTTCGCGCAAGATTTCGCTATTTTGCAGAATAAGGTAAGCCGCGTGGAAACGGCCCTGTTTACACAGTTTACAGCATGATTTCAGTTATCCGTTGCAGGATAATTTGTAGTGGGCTGGATGTATAAACTTTCATGGATGTCTTCCACTGAATATCATTTATTGACAAATTCTAGAAGCGTATCCAGTTAGTCTTTTCTGGCTATAATTTTAAAAAATAAAAGTTTACTGCGGCATGAACAAAACTGATACCCCACCGTCTTTCCTCTAGGGAAGGCAAGTCAACAGATGTCAGGGCCCCAGGAGATCCTTCACCCAAGCATTGGCCAAACTTCGACGTGCTTACTTTCAACAGGGCGGCCACATCCTGGGAACCCTTTTTTTGTACTGTGTTGAGTTCTGGGATGGAAGAAAAGTGAGATAGAAATATACTGTGACGGAGTGTGCTCTGCTGGCATCCCGTATGAGAGATTACTTGTAATAAGATAACTAACATAGACCACAATTTGAGGAGGGGGCATCAAGTCACAGCCGACAGGGTGATTCTGTAGGCTTTTCAAGGCAAGGGACGTTCAGAGGTGGTTTGCCATGGCCTGTCTCTGCAACTTTGGCCTTTTTAAGTGGTCTCCCATCCAAATACTGAACAGGGCCAATCCTACTTAGCTTCTGAGATCTGAAGATATAAAGCTACCTGGAGCATCCAGGTAGACCACCGTTAGGTGCTGATGAAATCTCTTCTCTCTGTGATGAATTCCAATTTGGCAGACTTTAAAAAAAAATCGAGTACAATGATCTCGAGATCAGGAAGAGAGTAAATGGCCTGGGGGGCTGAACTGTTCTCCAGTTAGGTTTGGGTCTAGTAGCACCTTAAATACCGACTAGATTTCCAGGGACTAGATTTCCAGGGACCTGAATCTTGCTCTTCTACTACAGACCAACACAGCTACCCACCTGAAACTGTTCTTCAGTTGTGTCACTGATTGTGTTTCCATTTGATCACTCACTTATTGACAATTAGAAAATCGTAAATGTGGAGGCGAGAATCTGTGAATGATCACCCAGAAGCCACTGTAGGCTGAGATTAAAAAATGCCAATGAATGTATATTTACTATTAGTGATTTCCATTTGGAATAGCAACATCACACCGATATACATAAAATAGATGGGGGAAAGCAGGGGTCATTTCGTAGAAAAATAGTTGGAGGAATTCATTAGCATAATCCATTAGTATATGCCACGCCCCTTGACATCACCAGAAATGTGTCATTAGCATAACTGATTGGCATATGCTACACCCCCTGACCTCACCTATCCTGGCTGTTTTGGACCCAATCCTGGCCATTCAGGGCCGAAATTGGGCCCCAAAGGGGGCTGAAAATGGCTGAAAAGGGGCTCAAAGTGGTCAGAATTGGGCCACTGCTGAGCAGGAGAGTGATCCACCACCCGTCAGAGGCCCGATTCTGGCTGTTTTGGGACCAATCCTAGCTGTTTTAGGCCCGATCCTGGCCATTTTGGGCCCGATCCAGGTTAAAACAGGCCCCAAATGGCCAAAAATCAGGTGAGTGGTACCACCTGACATGTGACCTCTTTGGAGAACTACTAGAACTACGTTCCTGCGCGTTCCCCCTCAAAATGAGCCCTGGGGGGAATATGTCTTTTCCCATTCCCCCCTGCTCCTTCCCCTAAGGTGCATTTTAATGGTGTCTTATCCATGGATTGAAAAGTGTTGATGGCAAATAAAATTTGCAAACAGATGAAACCGGAATGTATAGTTACTGCACCCCATTAGAAGCTTAACGTTAGCCCATGTTCTTTGGAATTTGCACCGTGCTTCAAACACTGTGGGCAATCACTTAATGGTATGGTTGGGGGAGGGGGGAGAGATTCGGTTTCTCATGAATTGCTGTGAAATGTTCTACATGAAAGAACGACGGGTCTAATTTTACTCAGAGCATGAATGATTTGTCATGCCGAGATGTCCATTAGATCTCAACCATTGCTAAGGAGGCTAGGGGTAATAAATCATCATTCGGTATTGAATGAAGAAGCAGCACCTTTCTCCATTTGGTTGTTCCGTCATAATCATGATAAATGAAAAGCCCAAGACAGGTGGGTTTTAATAGGCATACAAATGCATTTTGGATTAATTAGATTATGTTTGTGGATGCTGGTGCCCTTACCCCCCGCTCCCCAGAAGCCTGCCATTCTGTGAACTGGAAAGGAGTGTGGAAAATATGAAAAAATTAGATGTGTTAGCCATTTAAATAGAAGACCCTGACCTCCAAATAGCGTCTATTTAATAAAATTCACCAGCAGAGATGTCTGTGGTTCAGCTTATAGGAAGTGGTCTGAAGGGATTATCAACTCAACCGGTATCAGGATTCAAAGTGGAAGTCTCTTGATCTACACCAGGGGTGGCCAAACTTGATAAATGGAAGAGCCATATAGAATAAACGTCAGATGTTTGTGAGCCACAAGACATGATGCATTGAAGTGACTTCAGAGGAAGAGGCGAGTTTGGGGGAGTGTCTTGAAAGTGGCATCACAGGAAGGGGTGGGGTTTTGGTGCAGTATGCTGGAAGTGACATAATTGGAAGGGGTGGAGCTTGGGAAGAGCCATCACCTGACCTTTGATAAAAGTGATATCACATCCTTGATAGGCTTCACCCCCAAAGGGATGTCCCCAGGTATTTTCCGAGTCGAACCTGGCAACACCAACATTTTTATTGAAAATATGAAAGACATGGAAAGAAAGAAGGAAAGAAGGAAGGGGAGGGAGGGAGGGAAAGACATGGAAAGAAGAAGAGAAAGGAGGGAAGGAAATAAACTAAAATAATCTGTACGGCCACAGCGATACTCGGAGACCTCTGGGAGATGCACAGTATGTCTAGAAGAGCCACATGCAGCTCCCGAGCCGCAGTTTGACCACTCTTGATCTATACCATAGTGTCCTGTATGCTACAGAAAAGGGGCATTCAGTCTATTTGCATCTCAGTATGGCACCACTCCTCTAAGACAGCTCATAAGTTCATTTCCCCTGATCAGGGATGGGTGGAATGATTTCTAAGTCAAATCTATTTATTTACCTGGGCAATTGCCTCTGTCTCCAAAGTCTTGCTGTCAGTTCATTGGCCAGTTGGTTGGTCTCCATCTGGAAGCCATCTTCTCCACCATATTGATTTGTTTTAACCTGATGCTCCCATCCTGTTCTGGAGTACAGATATTTTGGCTCAGGTTCTGGTTTACAATGGACTCTGCCTTCTCATAGGCTGTCTTTGAAATAGCGGTGTATAACTTTAAAGCCTTGTTTGTGTGTATTATGTGCTATCAAGTCGCCTCTGACCTGTGGCGACCCTGTGAATAAAAGACCTCCAAAACGTCCGATCATTAACAGACTTGCTCGGAATGCAACTTTTTCATAGTATTAGGGATGTGTGGTGGATTACTCCTATTGTTTATGGTAATGAAGGATTATCAATACCAGACAAGGTGAAAAAACCTTTGGAAGGCCTGGATTTAGGATTTGCACTGGCTGTTTTCAAATGTTTTGCCTATGTAATTAAAATTAAAGGATTTTAACTGCAGTAAATGTTAGGTCACTTTAAAATGGTTTGCTGTAGTATTTAGTGGCATTGCTCAAAGCCAAATGAACAGTATTGTTAAAGTAAAAAGTAACACTGGCTTATAATGCAAACCCCAACAAATCAAAAGGCTCACCCCATTTTTAAAGCCAGTCCAGACTCTGTTGGACATGGGTGGGGCACGCTGGTAGTTCACTTTCCAAAGTTACGAAATTTTGGGAAGGGGAATGTAATGCGAGGAGAGTGGGAGCTCATTAAACAGAAAAGACAGATTTCTGGGGAAATCTTCCTTATCTTTCCTGTAATTACAATTCCCATCTTCTCCAGGCATAATTTTCTCCCTAGGATTATGGGATTTGTAGTATTTTTGATCTGGAAAGCAGATGAAACCCAAAATCCTGTCCTCTTCAGTAGGAAATGATAGCTGAAGAAGATTAGTTTTATTGGTACAAGAAAGGCTTCAGAGGTCTCTTTCTTTCTAATGAGCCCACTAAACCGGCAATTGCTCCCTCACTGTTCCCAAATTAAAAGTTTTATTGCTCAGAAAGAGGAGGAGAAATGGTGCCCGTTAGTTGGGGTGGTGGTGTGTCTGTTTGTCTGATGTCTCTATCAAGCACCTGAAAAACTTCTTAGGACTTTTCAAATGATAGACAGGAAATTTGGAAATAACCCTTGGAAGAGGACTTCATTCATTCATCATCATCATCATCATCATCATCATCATCATCATCATCATCATCATCATCATCATCAAATTCGATTTATATACCGCCCTTCAGGATGACTTAACACCCACTCAGAGCGGTTTACAAAGTATGTAATTATTATCCCCACAACAAAACACCCTGTGAGTTCGGTAGGGCTGAGAGAGCTCCTAGAAGCAGTGACTCACCCAAAGTCACCCTGCTGGCTTCAAGTGGAAGAGTGAGGAATCAAACCTGGTTCTTCAGATTAGAGTCCAGCACTCTTAACCAGTACACTAAACTGCCTGATCTGTTCTAGTGCTCCATACAAATTTGAGTCCAATCCTGCCGAGACTCACTCTTCAATAACCATGGAAATGGCTTCCAATGACTCACATACCTTAAGAAGTTTTGTCTTTGGGGGTTTGTTCAGTGATTCACATGTGCAATGTGAGTTGTATCCAACAGATATGTGTGAACCAGGCTTATGTGAGGAGGGAAAAAACACCATCTCACAAATGTATAGTCGAGAAAATTGGAGTACAAAGAAAATAATTAGCTAAGGGGTGTACCAGAACTTTATGCAAGGCAGAAAAGAGGACAGTGCTGTCCTAGATATCACATCTCAGTATAGATGAAATTTTAAATGGTATTTAATTGGCAGCAAAGTTTCTTTCAACTGAAATAGTTTATTATGGGAAAATCATGCTGAATTTGCAATCTACATGAAATGAGCTCTACGACGATGCCCCTGACACACGGCAAATCTTTTCTAATCAAAGTCTAATCTGTGATTAATTGTTTAATCATAAATACCTTAGGAAGTGAGCTGTCACTCAGAAAAACTCATATTGAAACAAATGTTAGTCTGTTCCAGTGAATGGAAACAAAAGTCAGTGGCACCTTAAAGACTAATCAAGATACCACTTTTTATCATTCTGTGGCCCAGCTCTGACTTTGAAATAAGATGCTCCCTTTCTGTTCACCAAAGTGGCTCACCTGTCTAAAACATCATAAAACACCACCAGACCACAGAAACACCAACTAGAAATTTAGCAAAATAATCTCAGCATTAAAGTGTTCACCCATAGTACACAGACATCTGACATGTCCCCTCAAAGGCTTGATGGAGATTTTTAAAAAGTCTTAACAACAACAACAATTCGATTTATATACCTCTCTTCAGGACAGCTTAATGCTCACTCAGAGCAGTTTATGAAGTGTGTTATTATTATCCTCATGACAATCTCCCTGTGAGGTGGGTGGAGCTGAGAGAGCTCTGAAAGAGCTGTGACTGATGCAGGCTGGCTTCAAGCGGAGGAGTGAGGAATCAAACCTGGCTCTCCAGATTAGAGTCCTGCCGCTCTTAACCACTACACCAAACTGGCCCTTAACTAGAGAGGATTCTGAATCTTGAAAGCTGTTTATTTTGATTTTATGTATGTCAGTAGTAAGTAGGTTAGCGGGTTCCTAACCTTGTTCAGCCTGTGATCACTTTTAGAAATTTGAAAACAGTTATTGGGTGTCATCAGAGGGATCTTGGCCAACCACAACAGCTGTTTCCAATTGGGTGCCCTCTATAAGCACAAAGGTGGTGCTCCCTAGGTCCTTCTGAAGTACCTCTTTCTTCCAAGAGATACAGGAAAGGCAGGACTGGCTCTTTGCTTTGAGAAGCAGATGTTTTGAGGCAGTGGCAGTGAGTGCAAGGAAACACATCATCGGGTGATAGGGCGTCCATGCACTCAGCACTTTGTGGATGACTGCTCTACACAACGCATCCCAGCTGTCTTGGGGATGTTTTTATGCTGCTTTTTGGTTTCATTGGATTAAGGGAATCCAGTGAGGGCAGGAACCATCACTTACCTTAAGTGGACCTTGGTGAGCCTCATGAAGTCACGGTGCTTCTTTATTTTAAATCATTGCTGTTCCAATGATAAATGCCAAGCTAATTCAAATCCATGATCAATGTTCTAGTCCTGTTGGTATGCCTCTTTTATCTCAACATTAACATTTGCTAATCAGGCTACATGCCTTGCCCTTGAGGTGTAGAATAAATGTCTGTTTCCCCCCCCCCTCTCCAATAAGACTCAGCGTTGACAGACATGAAATACATATGCCATTTTGAAAATGCATGTGTATTAATCCTCCTTATGCTAATTCTTCACCTTTCTGTGTTCTGAAAGCTTCCCCTTGATGTAAACTTTACTTGACAGTTTTGCTTAACATAATTTATAAAGAGTCATGAAGCTCCAGGGATTTCTTACTAGCAGCTTTTGCATCCAGTTGGTCTCTCATATGAAGACATTATGCCTTGCATGAAAATTTGCCTTTTTATTTTATGGTATAGCCCAATGTCATCAGATCTCAGAAGGAAGATGAGCACTTGGATGGGTGACAATCAAGGAAGACTCTGCAGAGGAAGGCACTGGCAAACCATCTCTGCTTCTCATTTGTCTTGAAAACCCCTTGCTGAGGTTGCTGTAAGTAGAGATGGGCACAATCCAAAAAAAATTAACGATCCAGCTGATCGTGGATCGGCGCCGGCGACGATCCCGAATTAACGATCCACACCGATCATCTCCCATTCCCAAGCCATGGATTGTGGATCGTGGAGGCCAAAGCGGGCCGCGCTGCTATTCCCAGCTATGTGGGAAGGTGGGTGGTGGTGGCGGCCGCCGGGCCTGGCGGGCACGGGGAGGTGGCGACGAGCCACACTCCAAATAGCTGTTTCAGGGGGGCTTCCAGCAGCCCATGTTGGGGCTCTGTTCACCCTCCCTCAGCAACACAGGAGGTCTGTGTTTGGCCATCAGGGCTGCCTGTCAGGGTTTGCAGGGATGAGATTGGAGTGCCCATGGCTACAGAACACCCCCCTCCCCCTCCCTCCCCTGGGTGTCTTCTCCCAACTTGTGACTGCTTTGCCGCTCTGTGGTTGGAAAGAAGCCCTGCTGATCAAGGAAAGTTGGGCTTCCATTCGGGTTTCCAGGGCAACAGAAGGAGGGCAAACAGAGCTCAGGCTTTCCCCTGGCTCCGTTGCCAGGGGAATAGATTGCTGGCGTCTGAGTGTCTGGATCCCCGATCTGAGCCCGAACGCAATGATCCAGGCCTCTCCCGATCGCTGGATCACTGGCCGTGGACGATCCCGATCCGCCGGGTCATGATCGCACGATTGCCATTATCGTGGGTTTTTTTCGATCGTAATGCGGATCATGCCCATCTCTAGCTGTAAGTCAGTTGTGACTTGATGGTGCATACGCATGAACGTTGTTAGGAGACCTTCTCCGCCATCTTCCCAGTCCCATATGTCCTGCCAAGGGGCAGTCGTTCTCTTAGGATTTGAGGACAATTAAAACCAATTGATGGGGAAGGCAAAAGACTTTATTACACAAAGCAAATACAATCATTACATAAAGACGCAGGACAAGGGGAGTAAACATACAGCATAACATATAGCATAATATAAAGGAAAAATGCCACCTGATGCAAGCAATGCCCTTTCAGTCACCAGGGGACCCTCTCTGATGGTGACGGGTGGACTCCTATGGCCAAATACAACTGTACGGCACGCTACCGGCTCTCGTCTGTGCCGAATCCCCACTCAGAGGGTCCTTGCTCAGACTTATATACCTTAAAGCTGGCTTATGCCCACCTGCAACATCAGCCTCCCCAGAAGGGTCTTAATGAGAGGGAAGGTGACTAATCAGGGGGCCAAGGCTAAGGAATGCTGTAAGTGTCAAGTTGGCCTTGATGATCTAAGCCTAGCTGATAAGGCTAAGTGACTGGCCCTTACCCAAGGCCTGATTGACCTGGTCCTCCCTTAACCAAGATATACTCTTCTCGAGGCCAGAGCTTACCTCAGCCAGAATCAACACCAGCTGGCAAGAGCTTGCATCAGCAGAAAGTGAACAACAAGACATAATATAGTATAAGGCACATATTCAAAGGCTTATGTGATCCAAATATGGCTCTTTAGGCAAGATGGATGGACCTATGGCACCACTAACTCCTCGAAATACAATCCTCTTCCGCAGTTTCCAATATACCATATAACCAGGCATGTCTTCTGCTGGGCTGGGAATGGAGCACATGTATCATGTATCACAAATTGGGCAGTATGGTATTAAAGACATGGAATGGTGTTAAAAGTGCTGGAGCTCTGACAGAGAAAGAATGCTTCAACATCTCCAATATTCACATTTTGAGGAACAAGGCTACCCCCAAGTACAAACCTTTCTGGCAGTGATATGGTTACTAACAGGTGAGGGAAGTGCCATGAGAAATACTTTTTTTTTTTACTCTGCATGAGTAAAATGGCATAGAGAATCGCCATTGCCTCACATAAAATGACCAGGAAGAATGGAGCAGTAGAATTCTTGGCTTGAAAAAGCAACTGTGAAATGGGCTGTCTAAAGAGCTGGTGCACCCGTTGCCAACTGCCCAGGAGATTTGGGGATTTTTCCTCCTGGAGCATACTCACCCATCATTGGATATCAGCAGACATCCTGCCTAAAAACAGAAAAACATATCAAAGAGACAATTATTGAAATCAACAGATGATTGATACTTACCTGAGAGGGATATTGTGATAATTGATTAGTAATGTGATTTCTCCACAGGCTCTGGTTGTGATATGAAAACTATTGCTCAATTGCAGTAGAAGGATATTATATTATTATACATGTTTTGACCAAAATGTTGCTACACTTGGGTTGACCTATACATTGTATTTATTTATACTGAGACAATCTTCATTATTGTATTAGTGGTCTCTTAGGAATTTCCTCCTTTGTTCAGAGAGATGTGGTTACTGAGAGTGGAACTATAAGTGACAAAAGGCACAGGTTGGACCCTTGTCAGCACCCCTCAAGTTTTGATGGGAAATGTAGGCGTCCTGGTCTTGCAGCTTGGCTCTCTGACTGCTGTCCAATGGACATTTCAACTGTCACTTGTCCAACATTCCGCCAAGCTGCCTACATTTCCCGCCAAAACTTGAGGGAAGCTGACAAGTGTCCAATCTGTGCCTTTTGTCACTTGTAAGTCCGCTCTAACAGGTGAGGGAAGTGCAATGAGAAATACTTTTTTTTTTTACTCTGCATATTTGGACCCCTAGCATTGGACACAAGTTTGTCCCCACTGTGTTCTTGTCTCATGTTCAACCAGCATTTTTGAAATGAGACAACGTAGTGCTTCACGCATCCCCGCCACAAGGACCTGGCTGGAGCCATTAATAACGGCTGTTGTCCGACTACGATTTTAATGGCTCGCAGGATAGTTTGTGTTGAGGAAATTTGTCGGCATACACATTTTTGGAAGTTATAATCTCCAGGCTGCCATGCACACAGCTGGTCACAGAAAAAAAAATATAATCAATTACTTTGATCTTAATGAGAGCTCTGACCACATCTGCATGAATGAATTTCTGGTTGCCGGGACAGCCATTAAGCCAGGATCCATGAAGCAAGGCAAGGTAATGGATTAGTCACCAGGGGTTCAATTAATGGTTTTAGTTCCCAGCGGCATATTGATGTCCATCAACTCTGATTCCCTTGTCAAAAGCGGGCAGGCAGGAACGGCATCCATGGCACTTAATTTACACAGCTTGTAAAATCCTGGAAGCAAGAATTGACAGAAGCATCTGATTTTTTTTTTTTTACCTCAGGACAACATATGAATTATATTCTTCTCCATCTCAAAAGACTTGGGCTGAAAGGGCAGATTCATTCTTCAGCACAGAGTAAAGAATCCAAACTAAGGGTAATCGTTACCCTGAATCATGTTTACGGCGTTGGGGGGTGGTAGTGGTCGTAAAATAAGAGAACAAATCAGCTTTCTCTCATTTGGGCTAATGACGACAAAATAATTTTATCCTACTACAATTATATTGTACATGGGAGGAGGGGTGGACAGGGTGTATGTGTGTCAAAAGCAGAAGATTTAATGACAACCCATTTCGAAAAGACACGGATAAGCTGCCTGAGGTAACTGTAGCTGAAGAGAGTGATCTAGAGCAAACAACAAGCTTCTCACACACCAGTGACAGGACAGCTGAGGAATAACAGTGAGTTAGATACATGAGGCACTCCTTGGTTAATCTTTTCAGGACTTCTCTCCTCATTTGACATCCATTTATTGTGTTAATTTAATTTATACTCCCACTTTTCTCAATAGTAATAATAATGATGACGATAACAACATTCAATTTATATACCACCCTTCAGGACAACTTAACACCCACTCAAAGCGGTTTCTGAAGTGTGTTATTATTATCCTCACAACAATCACCCTGTGAGGTGGTTGGCTGAGAGAGCTCCAAGAAGCTGTGACTGACCCAGGATGACCCAGCTGGCTTCAAGTGGAGGAGTGAGGAATCAAACTTGGTTCTCCAGATTAGAGTCCAACCACTCTTAACCATTTACACCAAACTGGCTCCTAAAATGGCTTACAACGTTCTCCCCTCCTTCATTCTATCCCTTTTCCATGCTGTGTGAGCACTGTCTTCTGATTGCTGTACTTCTACTTGTTCTCCCGCTTAAACTGACCCACATGCAACTTAGTGGAGCCCGTTCCTTCTCTACAGTGGCTCCCACCTTGTGGAGAGAAATCCCTGAGGAGGAGAGGGCTGTTTTGAGGAAACAAATGCCCTTTAGATACAATTTAAAGGCTGCAGGAGTGGGAAAATGTATATGTAAAATATCAAGATTAGGTGTACATTTTTGATGGTGCAGAACTTCACTCCCTCTGTTTCCCCACAAAGCATGACGTTCCCTCATATGCAGGCATACACCCATGTGAAGCTTGATTCCTCTGCCTCTTTTAAGTTGCACCAGCACCAGAAAGGCTTAAAAACACAAAAGACACATACCTATCTCCTTCCTAGCATGAAACGGGGAATTGTCCCAGGGTGTGGGCCTCAGCAGATGCACCATTGTGCAGACCCTTTAAATTAATGTTTTATAATCCATTTCTCCTCCTGCCTCCACCACTCACATCTCAGTGTATTTATTTTTTCATTTATTGAAATATTTATACACTGCCTTTGTGGCTCAAGGCAGCTTACAATTCCAAAACTTAAAAACATATCAAATATGGTGAAATTCCATTTACCATTACCACCCTGCTATGGGATGTGCCTAGTAGCTTAACAGCAACAACTTTGCATCCAACCTTTCTGATGTATTGGTAAAACAAGTGACCGATATGAGTGCCATCCAGCCACAGTTAAGGTCTTTCAGGCGTCACTGACTTCACTGAGTGAGAGTTAAAAGTCCTATGGAAAACAGGGGGCTTTCTTAGTAATTTACAGCTTGTCTAATAAAGGCATAATTCAGCTATGGAAACAGGATAAAATATGGCTTCTTGGCAGTTGTTTAATATGGTAAGCAGGAAAAGTGGACTGTTGTGTGCATGGTTTGCGCAAAGTAGTAGGCTATTTATTATTTTCATAGATCACTACAAATTGCCTGACAGCAACTGGGATTCTAGTTAGTGCTTCACAATTGCCCGCTACTAAGTAAAACAAAAGAAGTCTTGATGGCTACCGGAGGAATATTGGAGAAAGGGATCGCATTTGGATCCAAGGAACTAATATGGCTGCCCGCCCATGTAATGACAACACATCTAGCAGCCCTTTATGAAATATCAATATAATTGCTCAGTAGGAAGAGTGTGACTGGCCTCCTTGCTCTCCCCCATGGCCAATAAACGGGAGGCTGAAATAAAAACCAGTGATTTGCATTGTCTGATGCAAAGCAATAACCATGTCCTGAACAGGAAGAGCTATCTTTATTACGCAGTACAGCCCTTAGCCCTCGCTTGAAGCATTCAAAGGACTGAGTATTTTAAGTTCAGCTGGTGATAAAGTGTGAGTGATGAGCTAGCCGGACTGGCAGTTTTGTGATGGAGTCATAAGACTGCTTCGCAAAACAGATAATATACAAAGCAAAGGGGGGGTTGTTAGTTCTTCCATAACTACTAGTATATCTTTCAGTCATCACCATAACTGGTGTTCATCCAGTCCCATTAATACATTGCTTTAATTTTGCCTTGCATAACCCAGCCTCTTCCCCTGATGGGTCTTGTCTACAACCTTATTGCCTCAAAGAATCCTGTCAGGCCGTACAAATTAAACATATTTTATTTTAGCGTCACTTTTTGGAGGTTAAAGTGGTCTGGAAAATGAGGAGGTGTGTAATAATTGATTAGAAATGGAAATTACCAAACATATTGGTATATAAAAAACAGGTTGGTAACATAATCATCTGATAACTGATCCAACATACCAGAGATAATCTACAGAGCCCTAATTATGGCTACTCACCTGTTACACTCTTCACAGCAGCTTCTCCATTCTGGGGTCTTTTCTGTGGAGGTCTCAACACTGTGGAAAGAACTGCCACTAGATGGGTGCAGTACCCCCTTGCTTGTAGCTGTTTTTAAAAAGCATTGCAAAACTGTTTTATCACCATGAATTCTTTTAATTGGCTCATTGGTTTCTGTGCTTCCGAGGGGATTTTGTTTTGGAGCATGGGTTTTGATTTCTGTATTTTAAATCAACTGGTTTATACTGTATAGCACTTTGAACCAATTTAAGGGAGGAAATATAGTTTTCTAGCTGCTTTAAATAAATAAGTACTTGAGAGACCATTTCTGCTCCTGTGTACCACTGCAGTTTTTAAGATTGACTCTGAGCACATTCTTCTGTACACCAGCCATGCATTAAATTGGATCCTCAAGGGCCCAAGAAGGACCAGTCTCAATGGCTGCCCTTCAACTCTGACATTATCTTCTCCTGGAGTCCTGCCAAAGCCAGTAACGGTGTAAGATGTTTTAATTCAAACTTGGTCTTTGGTAGCTACATTAAACACACATAGAGAGATGAATTTGCGGTTCTTATATTTACCATGTATCTTCATCCATAGGATTTATTTTTAATATGCTATCATGGAAGACGATTTTAAATCAGGATGTGGCCTTGGAAAATTTTCCCTGTGCTGTTTCTATCCCTCCTCCATTATTGCTGGTTGCATTTGCTTTTGCCACAAAAAAACAGCTGTTTTTGGTAAACCACACCTAAACAGTCAATAGCCTACTAATCTTCCCCCAGCCCCAACGTCTGAGTTATAGCAATTTTGGTTCTCTGGTTAGGAAACTGGAAACAGTTCACATTTGTATGATGTGCCTTCACATTATATGGTAGACTTTTCCCATCAAGTTCTGTTTTTATAACACCACTTTAAAAGCCCTTTTTATAGCCGTCTGCTTCAAACATCAAACTCTTCAGGACATAAAGTCTCCTGTCTTTAAAAACTCCTACCTGGTCTAAAAGGGTTCATGTGGGAGAGGTGCCTGTCCAAACCACAGATAACAGGACATTCCGTAATGAAAAATCATTGTCACCTTACAATGAACTCTGCACAGGTCATTGCTAGTATGAGTGTAGAGAATGCACAACAATATAAAGAACTTTCTCCCTGCTAAGTTCCAAGGGTAGGGGCCTGGGGGTGATCCTAGATGCCTCCCTGAAAATGGAGGCACAGGTCGCAGTGGTTGTCAGGTCCTCTTTTTTCCATCTGTGCCAGACCAGGCAACTTGTCCTGTACCTGTCAACCCGTGACTTAACTACAGTGATCCAGGCAACAGTCATCTCTAGACTAGATTACCGCAACTCGCTCTACGTGGGGCTGCCCTTGAGCCTGACCTGGAGATTACAGCTGGTACAAAATGCAGCAGCGCACGTTATTGTGAGAGTGACAAATGGGGCACATTTAATGCTGATATTACACAAGCTGCATTGGTTGCCAGTGGAGTACCGGATCAGATTCAAGGTTTTAGTACTGACCTATAAGGCCCTATGTAGACTGAGACCAGTGTGTCTGCGGGATGGTCTCTTCCCATATATTCCCGGGAGGACATTCTGATCAGGGTGTCCTCCCGGGTGTTGGTGGTCCTTGGCCCCAAGGAGACCCACTTAGCCTCAACCAGAGCCAAGGCCGTCTCAGTCATGGCTTCCTCCTGATGGAACACTCTGCCTACTGAGGCCAGGGCCTGGCAAGACCTACTATCTTTTCACTGGGCCTGTAAGACAGAGCTGTTCCACCAGGCACACGGGCTTCCGTCAGCCTGAAACAACAAGGGGTATATCAAATCTAACCCTCCCTGTGAAGGCTGGTTCGTTTGGTTCATTTTTTGGTTCGTCACTGCAGACAGCCTGGTGCCAATCAATCAGTTTCCTAGGCAACAGGGGATAGACTTCCTGCAGACCTTCTGCTGACCTGGAAGTGACCTTCTGCTGACCTGGAAGTGATGATTTTCTGACCTGGATGTGACTTTTCATGAACCAAACGAACCAGTTTGCAAACCAGGGGCAGGTTCGTGAAAGTTCATGGCTCATGGTTCGTGAAATTTGATGAACCACGAACCACATGGTTCAGTTTGTTTCCAGTTCGTGCCCAGGCCAGTTCGTCAGAAATGGGATCTGACGAATCATGGTTCACGAACCATGAACTGGCCTGGTTTGTGCTTAATTTTGTTTCGTATTTCGGTTCGTGCCCATCTCTACTGCTGACACCAGTCTGGTCCCTGAAACTGAGCTTTTGCTCATCTACTGTCTCCATGCTACTGTCTTTGGTATTTTCTACCCTTGGGCAATAAAGACGACACTTGAAAGACAGCACACTGATTCGTACATTAATAGACTGGTGTACAAACAGGAATCATGCCAGTTAGCCAAATGATGCTAGAATCAGCCTTCTTTCTTTTTCTTCATACTTTTGGCAAAGCATCCAGTGTGAGAGGGATCAATAAGAGGCGATGGCAGGACATCCCGCTGTTGGCTGCCTATTGCCTCCTAGATGGATGTGGACCGACCCCTGAAAGATCCTTCTAAAGAAGATGGATAGGTCTTTAAACTGATAGACAGCTCAGCTACTACAATGTCCAGAAATATGCATATAATCATAGTAATGTGTGCTTGGGTGGTATCTGGCCAAATCTAAAGTGCTTCAGATAGCGAATTTTCTATATATAGTTGCTTTAAGTTGATCAGCTACTGGATCTTGGAAATTACCCACAGGGTTGATGATGTCATTCCACGGAAATATTTCTTGGTGTGGGGAACATTCCAGAGGTCTGTCTCAAAACAAAAGATAAGAAATGGCCCTGATCCAGCTCGAGGCATGCACACCTAGTTGCATGCAACAATTAATGTCCCCAGATGGGAATATGCATATCCCCTTCTAATTGAAAAATGCAGTCTGAACAGTTCTGCAGGGTTTGGATGACCATAAGGAAAAAGAGACAAATTCGGAGTGTATCCTTGTTGCTTGCGTGGAATTCTGCTTCTCCCCAAGGTTCTTGGAAAGCCAATTCCATTCTCTGATGTTCCAAGAGAGACTTCTACTGATGACAATTTCATTTATTAAAAATACAAATACTCCATTTCCCCCCTAAATTGCTTGAAGCCATTTCCAACAAAAATAATAAACCTATAGCTGCAATAAAAATGATAAAGCCATAATAAACCATCAAGCAGCAACAATCATGGAACACTGGCTAAAAACAGTAGTTTAGCCTATGCTCCAAAATAAAGCCACAAAGCACTAATGTTTTTAAATGAATAATTAGAAGAGGCAATCAAATGCCAATCATAGATGAATAAACAAAACCCCAAAGGCAAAAACTCCCTAAGTCACTGAACAAACAAAAAGTCTTGTTGCCTAATCACTGCTAAACTTGAGGCCAGGCTGGATATTATGTACTAAAAAGGGAGAGGGAAGGGGAAAAAATCCAGTCGGTTGAAGAATTGTAATACGTGTGTACTCTCTCTTTTGGTTTCTTCTAATAAAAAGGTATCTATTATGGTTGTGTTTGGGATTTTTCTTTTTATGGATCACCACAGCTGCCTACAATTTTTGTCCATTTCCACTCCTCCTTTACTCACAAAACTAGAGTGGAGGGCATTATGGTAAAGGCAAAGATTCTCTTATTCATCTAGGGCCAACCTGTATATAATGGTGGTATAATTGATAATGCCCTGGCCTGGGTAACCCAGGCTAGCCTGATCTTGGAACAGGCTAGACCTGTCAGATCTTGGAAGCTAAGCAATGTCAGCCCTAGTTAGTACTTGGATGGAGGATCACCAAGAAAGTCCAGGGTCGCAACACAGAGGCAGGCAAATCACCTCTGAATGCCTCTTGCCTTGAAAACCCAAAGGGGTCGTTGTAAGTCAGCTATGATTTGATGGCAAAAGACCCTGACAAATCTATTGGAATGTTCTGGATGATGCTGGAAAGTATAAGCTCACTTTTGTGAGCACCTGCATTTCCGTTCTGTCAAAGGTGGTGGAGAAGGGCCGTTCTTCACCGGGGTGAAAGCTGTTTAATTTGGCTTGAGATGATTGTTTGTGACTCCCGCTCCCATTATGTAACTTATGTCAATCGTGCCGTGAGTCATAGAAGTGGTTCCACTCTAATATGACACATCCCAGTAGGGTTTATTTTTAAATTCTGTGACTTCGGAAAAAACGATCTTAAGGAAAAAGGAGTGATGTCAAGTCAGACTTTTAGTAACTTCTCTTACATAACAAGAAACAGAGGTCAGTTCTTACGCATGGAAATGTTATGCCCTTGTAGATGCGCCATGAGGAGTCACAAGAGGAATGTCTTGTTGTGCCTGCTGTGGGAGTAGCAGCAGACTGAGTGCATTTGCCATAGTTTAATTGTACTGGATGCATTTGTGCCCATTTGCTTAGAAAATCTTGAGTGTGTCCAAGGAAGAAATGGGGTAAGGAACATTCTGTTACCATTTGTAATAGTAGAGCGAGTTTAGTGTAGTGGTTAAGAGTGGCAGGACTCTGATCTGGAGAGACAGGTTTGATTCCCCACTCCGCCACTTGTAGCCAGCAGGGTAACCTTGAGTCAGTCACAGCTTCTAGGAACTCTCTCAGCCCCACCAGCCTCACAGGCTGATTGTTGTGGGGATAATAATAGCATACGTTGTAAACTGCTCTAAGTGGGTGTTAAGTTGTCCTGAAGGGTGGTATATAAACCAAATATTATTGTTATTGTTGTTGTTGTTGCTGTTGCTGCTGCTTCTGCTGTTGCTGTTGCTTCTGCTGCTGTTATTATTATTATATATCTGTCCATGTGAATCAGCATTCTTTCCAATTTGGTCCCAACTTCACACCAGGGTTGCCTGAACATAAAAAAACCTTTACGTTCCTTCTGCTTTTCAATCTGAGCAGCTGATGGCTTGGGTTTTATACTCAGCTTCAGAAAATGTGTCCAGTCTGGGCAAGAACCAACAAAAACAGGAAGCAAAGGACCTTGAGAAAGTGGTGGAACTGCCAACATAACTTTGGAAGATGGACTGAGACCAGGCTTGCCGTTCTCCAAGTGAGGCCTGAAGATCTCCCAGAATTACAACCAGGGATCCCACTCCCCTGGTGGGGGTGGGGGATACCCGACTCCCACCTTCTGCCCCTGCCACCACTCACCTGGTCGTGGGGGGAAAGGCACGGGAACGGGTCTTCTGGGCATGCTCCTAGGGCGGCATGATGATGTCACTTCCAGGAATGAGGTTGTCGCACTGCCCTGAGAACACTCCCTCATTTGGCAGTGGGTCAGTTTTGGAGCCATAACCAGCCCAATGTGTGTGAATAGCATGATGGGAGCAATGAAAAGGTAATCTCGGGGTTCCTGTCCCCACGGGAGGGTAAGGGGACCCGAGAACCCTAATTCCAACTGATCGCCAGACCACAAAGATTAGTTTTCCTAGAGATAATAACAGCTTTGGAGGAAGGACTCCATGGCAATCCACCCCACTTGATGTCCCTCCCCTCACTAACAACAACAACAACAACAACAACATTCGATTTATATACCGCCCTTCAGGACAACTTAATGCCCATTCAGAGCGGTTTACAAAGTATGTCATTATTATCCCCAAAACAAAACACCCTGTGAAGTGGGTGGGACTGAGAGAGTTCCACAGAACTGTGACTAGCCCAAGGTCACAGCTGGCTTCAAGTAGAGGAGTGGGGAATCAAACCTGGCTCTCCAGATAAGAGTCCTGCTGCTCTTAACCACTACACCAAACTGGCTCTAAACATCACACCCATCTACTTCTTCCTTCCTCTTCCTTTTAACTACTTCCTTCTTGCCTTGCCCATTTCCTGGATGCTTACCCAACTGCCAAACTGCCACTTTCTTGTGCCACTGTCTTATAAGAGGGAGAAATTTTTCCTGGTACACATTATTTATTTGTCTGTTTATTTAAAACTTCTTAACCTTGCTTTCTCCTCAGACTCAAGGCAGCAAACAGTGCAACATTATTTTGCAGAGACAGAAATTATAAACAGTCCAACGAATAGGTTTGCAGCTCAGATTAAAATGCACAAATTGTAAATTTAAAAGCATTCAAAATTTAAAACACACACACACACAGGATTAAAATGAGCATGGCCAAATCTGCTGGAAACAATTTATCCTCCACCAAATACTCTCTGCAAGAAGATTGTCTTAGAGTCAAACAAGACATTGCCACTTCTGGAAGTCCACCTTGGGGGCTTACAGTGACATTGGGGCTTAGACTTCCCACTGGCAACTCCTTTTAAAATCACAGCAGAGGCCCAGTTCAGTTTAGGGTTGTCAGCCTCCAGGTGGGACCAGAGATCTCCTGGAACTACAACTGATCTCCAGACTACAGAGATCAGTTCCCCTGGAGAAAATGGCTGCTTTGGAGGGTGGACTCTATGGCATTATATACCCTTCTGAGGACCCTCTCTTCTACAAACCCCACCCTCTCCAGGCTCCAACCCCAAATCTCCAGGAATTTCCCGATCCAGGGTCTGGAGAGCAGTTGTAATTTCAGGAGATCTCTACATTTGTTCCAAGCTAAGCACAGAGGTAATATTGGTATTTCTAAAGCATGAGTTGGCAAACCTAGTGTGGCTCCAGACCACAGCATGGGGGGAAGAAGAGGTTCCTGCCCCCACCTATTTTCCCAAGCTGAAACAGTGCGGGAGAGTGTTATTTGCCTCATTGGAGGAGATCCACGTGCACTGAAATTTGCACATGGCGCCCCTCTGTCCCTATGCCATTTTGGCTTAAGAAAATGGCACAGTGTGTGTGTGTGTATGTTATGATGAGTAATGCCCATGGGTAATTACGTGTGGCATGGACAGAAGAACTCTTGAAATGCAAGATCCAGAAGGCTCATTGGCTTTTGTTGTCTTTTGAACAAGCCGCTGATGCTGTTGAAGCCACACACAGTTGACCTGCCAACGATTGCCAAGAAGCACTTCGCGTCACAGCGCTAGAGCTCGGTAAACAGGCTTTTTATGGCAACTCTCTGTGTGGAGGAGAATATGAAAAAAAGTATCTGAGGGCTCTTAAGAGCACTGTTGGCTGCTGCATAAATGAGATGTTGAAAATGGATTTCACTATTGAAGAGCACTTTTGGCCAGTAGAGTGTATGTACACAACAGAAAGCATCCTTCTCTGTGATTTTCAGGAACTCACTCTTTTTTAAACTTAGCTGTGGCTAATCTTGAAACCACTTACTGTCGAGTTATCCTATTACAGGCATTAGGAGGAACCAGAGTAAATCACCAGGGAGCTGCCCTCTTTATGTCTCCTTGCGTTGTGATCTCTGTGGGCCATCAAGATTGACCTTCTAATGGTGTCTTCCTTCCATGCAGGACGTTCAAACAACAAAGTTGGCCAGGGAGATTTTGGCTCGGTTACTTTGCAAGGCTATCCTTTTGCTAGAAGTCTGATAAAGATCGCGTTGCCACAGCTCAAAGAGTAAAGAGATTCGGGATCAGAATGATGAAAGAAAATCTGTTTATTACCAAATAACCAACTGTTAAAAACAGTTATAAAAACAGACAGGCCGCAACAGACATTGGCAGAGTCACTAGCAGGGCTCTTTTTCAGCTGGAATGCGGTGGAACGGTGTTCCGGCACCTCTTGAAAATGGTCACATGGCCGGTGGCCCCGCCCCCTGATTTCCAGACAGAGGGAGCTTAGATTGCCCTCCATGCCAGTCTAAACTCCCCTCTGTCTGGAGATCAGGGGGAGAGGCCACTGGCCATGTGACCATTTTCACCAAGGGCAATTTAAACTTAAAAAAAATCCCCCCTTGTTCCAGCTGACCCAAAGTGACGTCATTGTGTGGCCCTGAGTTCCACCACTGAGTTCCACTGCCTCTTTTCCCAGAAAAAAAGCCTTGGTCAGTAGTCTGAAGAGATCAACATGTCCAGTTGTGCTGGATCAAAATTGCTGTACATGCGCTCTAATGTTCATGTGCCCTCCGTCCGTTAAGAATTGAGGCATAGAAGTCTAGAGTGCTCCAGGCAGGGCTGATGAAGACCAGCTGTTAAGCCCTTTCATAAGAACGCAAGAAGTGCCCTACCAGATCAGACCAAAGCCTCATCCAGTCCTGCATTATATACACATAGCACCCGACTAGCTGCCCATGCTCACCAGCAGCTGGGGATGCCTTTTCTGGGACTGCAGGAAAAGGTGTCGAAAAAATGGAAGCCAAATGGCCTGCAACCATTTTGAAAACAGAGACTTCTGGAGTCAAGGGAAAAGCCGCCAGCGTTTGGGGAGTAGACTATCCGTTTAAGGTACACATGCTGTAATTGAGGTGTACTATTAGTTGCCTATTACAAAACCATGATGAAAAGGAAAGCAAGCGGTATCCAGTTGTGTTGGTTTGAATTACTTCATTGAATGCATTGACTATAAATATTCCACATGGGTGTGCTTTCCTTTGAATGCCCCGAGGAAGCTTTTGCATGGTGAAACGGGAACGTCAGAAGATGCAAGCATTTTCCCTGGCCATTTCCACACACATTGAATAATGCACTTTCAATGCACTTTCGTAATCCTTTAGAAGTGGATTTTTTGTTCCACACATGGAAAATCAGTTTCAAATCGTCACTGAAAGTGACGTATTGAAAGTGGATTATCCAACGTGTGTGGAAGCAGCCCCTGTTGGCTCTTTAATTAACTTTACTTTTGGCACACCTGAAGCATCACCTTCACAGACTTGGACGCATTCTTTGTGATTAGAAATTGTTGTTATTACACATTACTTTAAACAAACCAACTTATTTGTGTTATACTGTATATAAATTGCCGTTATCAAACTTATATAAATTGCCTTTATGTTAAACTGTATTGGGTCCCCATTTTTTTCATATGCATAATTGTTGATTTATAGATTGTATATATTTATTTTCATTGTCAATTTATTACATTTCTGATTGAGTAGTATACTTTTTAGACTGTGTTGCTACCTTCCCTGTTTGTTCTGTTTATTACAAAACCATGGCCTGAAGTGGTGATGGAAGAACATTGCAGGAGGAACGAGTGGTCAGAGAAGCTGAATGTGAAACCAGTTCTGTGCGCCAAATTGGACTCTGGTGTGCTCAGTTTCTTTCTGCATATGCTAGTTTGCACAGGCACATTCATGCCTGATGCTCATGTAGCTTGAATGTGTGAATGAAACATTGCAGATCAAGCAAGCAGAGTCAGAATTTTCATCTCCCTTCAAGGTTTCATGGGGGAAGTGGTCACTCAAGGAAGAATTTGCACAAAAACAAAAGGAAGTCCTTCTCCATCCAGCACATAATTAATTTATGGCATTCACCACTGCAAGATGTGATGATAGCTGTCGGCTTAGATGGATTTTTTAAAGGATTAGACAAATCTGTGGAGGATTGGCCTCTCAACAAGAATTGACTATGATAGCTAAATGAATCCTTCATGTGCAAAGGAAATGTGCCTCTGAATTTAAGGTGCTGGGGATAAAACACATGCACAAAGCAAGAGGCCTTTGTGTCCTCTCTGTGAGCTCTCAGAGCTGTCTAGGTGTTCATTATTAAAACAAGACTCCAAACAAAGGCCATTTCCACATGGCTTACCTGAAGCCGCGTCATGCCGCAATGTTGCGGATCATGCCGGGGAAAATGCGAAATATCGCGTTTTCTCGCGCAAGTTTTGCGCGACGTCGCGTAAAACTCGCGCAAGCAAATGTGATATTTTGCATTTTCCCCAGCATGATCCGCAACGTTGCAGTATGGTGCAGCTTCAGCTAAGCCATGTGGAAACAGCCAAAGTGAAGAGGAGGCAGGTGTGGCCAGTGCCTACTCGAAGTACCAAGATTAGCCCCTAGTATTTACTCACATGCTTTTATTTATTGACTTCATTTACACCTTGCGTTTCTCCTCATTGAGGACCCAAAGTGGGTCAGGCCCCACAGACTCTCTCAACCCAGAACCTCAGGTGAGATTGTCTCTCTGTGTGGAAGGCATAGATCAACGTGGTGCCAACTGTGGTGTCCAGAGTGCCTATCGATATGTCTCATGCACCCATTTGTATCTGGAGTGTTGGCAATAAAATCCAAAAAATCTTTAGTCGCTCCCAACCAGTTGACTGGTTTTCAAAGTGCTGATTTCATCGTCACAGTTAAATAGCATGCCCTCACCAAGGAGAGCTATTCTACCTCCTTGGTGTGGGAGGTGCTTCAGAACAGAGTTTAGGAGGCATCACTCCTTTGAATGTATGGAATGCCCTTTCAGAAGAGGCTGCCTCCATCCGTACGTGGAACTGGGCTTGGAACCTTTCCTTCACCTCCCCACAACAGACACCCTCAGAGAGCTCTGAGAGAGCTGTGACTGACCCAAAGTCACCCAGCTGGCTTCAAGTGGAGGAGTGGGGAATCAAACAAGGTTCTCCAGATTAGAGTTCTGCCGTTCTTAACCACTATACCAAACTGGTAGCTATTTGGAGATTGTTCCTGCTCTTGTGACTGACTTTTTTTAATTGTCCCCATCCTTGTGGCAGCCATTTTGTGGTGTCACCCATTACCCTCTCAGTAAGGTTGGGACTCCCTGGAGTAGACAGTTAGAGATCTTTATGACCTTATTTGTGTTGTGTTTTTGCCAACAATATGTTGTCATTTTGAAGGGGTTTGATTTGCCCATATTTGAGGACTTGTTTCTTTTACACAGTTTTGCATTGTTTCTATAAATAATGCATTACATTTACACATGTAATAAATACATAATGCTGAATTTTTTTGGTGTGACAAGAACTTTGAAAATTGATTTATGGGGAAAGTTCAGTGTGAAGAAATAAAAAAAGTGCAAAAATACACGTGTTTTGTTTGCTAAGAGCAGAAGTAAAAACAAAATTGGACCTTTGGATCAGTATATGGTAGCATCCTATGGATCTTGCAGTGCAATCCTATGCAGAGTTACTCTGATCTTAACCCACAGAAATCAATGGGCTTAAACTGAAGTAACTGCATAGGATTGCATTGTCAGTCTGCTCTAGCAACACTATGTTTTGTAATGGCAAATAGGTAACACATATTGTTGCAAGATAGTTTCAGATGGGATGAAGAGAGCTCTGACTCTCAAAAACTCACACCTTGAAAATCTAGTTGGTCTCTAAGGTACTACTGGACCCACACGTTGTTGCAAATAATCAAGGGCTGACTGATTGAGCGATGATGGGAAATTGGCATCCATGTATGAACAGGGCCTTGATGGTAAATTGTCCAGAAGTGCTTTCAAAAAGTACACTGTGTTTCAGCCAATGGATGTTAAACCTTTTTAAGCATTTGGTATGCGTCTGGATGGTACAACTGTTAATTCATCTTTTTCCTTATTTTGTCCTTCCTGAATACTCTAATTGGAACAAAGTTGGATGTTGCATGTAATTTAGTTATCACTAAAAGGATTAATTTGGGCAACCTCCCCCCCCATCTAAATTGGTGCAAGCAGGCCCATCGACCAGACAAACTCCCAAATCAAATATATGCACATAAACAAATCTTCCACCTTGCGAGGACAGGGAGAATTCTGTTAGGCATTTTAAATGTCCCAGATCAATTTGGTTGCCAAGACAGGTCAATCAAGATATAATTGGCTCTAATCAGTACTTCTGCCAGCTGTGAGATTCTTTACCTGCATCCAAGTCCAATTCGTTTGTGTTTTCCCCTCAAAAAGTAAGTGGGATGTCTTCTTATCTGCAACAAAACTCACTTTTCTTCTCAGCTGTGCTATAGTAAGAAGGGGGGAAAGGAACAAAACCATAAGAAGAAATGGAAAATGTCAATGTATAAGATCTGAATTTAAAAAAGCAGATTTGGGTCACTGCTAAGCAGATCGCCCCTATGTATCATCCAATGTATCACTACCAAGGGGCCTCCCAACACCTGTTTTCTTCCTCAGAGCTTCTTTCCCCCAAAACAAAGAGCCAGTCTTGGTTTTCCTATACCTCATTGGAGAAAGAGATACTTCAGAAGAAGCGAGGACACAAAGGAGCACCTATTCAAAAACCATTTCCTTCACTTAAAGTGGATGCGTGGCTTGGTTGCCACTTCCCAACATTTTGTGAATGGCCACAGTTCCTCACGGCAGCCATTTTCTGACTGTCCCTTGCAGCCTTTTTGTATAGATCTCTTCATTCTTCTCCAAATTCCATATGTGCCCCCAGACTCAGTGAAATCGAGGACCCCTGCCTATCCCACTCCCACTTTCCACTGCAGCCCATTGATCTCCCTGAAATGCTACTGTTGGAGTACAGGGGGGCCCTCAAGGGCATGAAAAGCAAATCAGAGGTCTATAGCAGGAAGGGAGGATTGGCAGAAGTTACACTTCCCCTTCCCTTAGTGGATACTTCATTCCAGATCCAATTAGAATATTGAATTTAAGACATGGACATCCGAGGATTAAATTCCTACTTGATGACTTTGGGGTAGCATTGTTTCCCTGTTTAGCCAACATTGTTGTAAGTGGGACCAAACGGTGGGAGTAGAACTGTTCGTGTACATTGCTGTGGCTTCCTGGATATGTTGCTATGTCACTTCCCAGTCTAACCCGGAAGTGACAAAGGGTAGGTCTAGGAATGACCAGAAACTCCATAATGTTGGTGACATCTCTGTTTTTTTAATTCCCCAACCACCTACTTTCTAGGGCCACAAATAGGCTAGAAATAAGTTTGAGGGCTGTCAAGGAATGATGTTGGGAGACTGCACGAGAAGCATCCTGAATCTGGGAGGAGTTCAATTCCATTGGGAGTTCTCATTAGTAAAAACTGTTGACTGATGATGTAAGGTCCAATCCCTGTCTGAAAAGAGTTTAGAGGATCGAGCAAAATCACATTTCTTGATTAAATGGGTAGCGGCCTTTCATGCATCAGCCTGTCACTATAAAAAAAAACACCCTTGTTCTCTTTCTGTTGGTTTACTATCCTGGACTGTAAATCCCTCATTATAAAAAAGTATGAGAACGAAAAATGAATTGCATATGTCAGAAGATAGCAAGCTGTGCTTTCCAGAGCATGCAAGCAAGCATCAATCAATGGTATGTCATCCACCCAGAGCATTTCTCTATCTATCTCTATTACATTTTTATACAGTCCTCCTTTCACAAAGCTTAAGATGACATATATGGGTCCCCTCCTGTTCCCATTTCGTTCTCCAAACACTCCTATGATGGAGATTACGCTGAAATGACTAGCCCAAAGTGAACCTCAAGGCAAGGTAGGGATTTGAACCCATGTCTTTTTATTTCCTAGTTTGACATGCTGCTAACCACTATACCACAGTGGCTCTCGCACTGTTCTCTGGCAGGTAAATAATGTAGGAATCTTTATTCTATAGGTTAACAGTTCTTTGTTAATATTATTAACCAGAGGGCTACATGTTTAGAGAGTCTTTTTGCTTGCACTCCTGAAGGTTCTCTACCTGACAATCACACCTTTCCATTATTCTCTGTTTGGTTGTTCCTTCCCGTCCATCTCTTAAAGGAACCTTATCCTCATGGCTGCAGTGTCCTGTTAGTGGTGGCTCCCATACTGTGAAACTCCCTTCCTACTAAGAGCCTATAGGCATGCTCAAGTGATGGTTTGAAATTGTTACATAACAGATGTATGGTCTCTCAAAGCTGCAGTGGTTTTTGGAGTTTGGTAATTCCGATGTGTGACCTACCAAATGAAAGACAGCTGTGCACTGTGGGTGTTAGACAACCTCAATTTTTCAATACCAGGCCAATAGTTAAAAAAAAAGGTTTATGAATCTCTGCTAAGCTGCCTTCAGCTTAATAACAAAACAAAACAATAACAATGACGACGATAACAACATTCGATTTATATACTGGCCTTCAGGACAACTTAATGCCCACTCAGAGTGGTTTACAAAGTATGTTATTGTTATCCTCACAACAATCACCCTGCGAGGTAGGTGGGGCTGAGAGAGCTCCGAGAAACTGTGACTGACCCAAGGTCACCCAGCTGGCTACAAGTGGAGGAGTGGAGAATCAAACCCGGTTCTCTAGATTACAGTCCAGCTGCTCTTAACCACTACACCAAACTGGCTTACTAGCTAAGACCTACTCAGACCTAGAGCAGTTGTGGTGAAGTGCTTAAACTATTGATCTAGAACCAGGAAGGGTGGGAATTCAACCATGGAAGCTTGCTGGGTGTCTTTTCGGCCTGCTATTCTCAACCTAACCTACCTCGCAGGGATGTTGTTGTGAGAATAAGTCAGAGGGGAAAGCCATGTAAACTTTTCTGAGCTCCTTAGAAGTAGTGTAGGATAAAAATGCATGAATGGATTGTTTCTTTTCCCTGAAATTATACCTAGACTTAGATCCAGAGGAGTTAGCTGTGTTAGTCTGTAGTTGCAAAATAGTAAAATGTCCAGTAGCACCTTTAAGACTAACCAACTTATTTGTAGCTTAAGCTTTCGAGAACCACAGCTATCTTCATCAGATGCATCTGACAAAGAGAGCTGTGGTTCTTGAAAGCTTATGCTACAAATAAGTTGGTTAGTCTTAAAGGTGCTCCTGGACTCTTGACTATTTTACACCTAGACTTACTCCTTGTAAATCTATGCCATCTCACTTATTGTACTGAAAGGAAGCATAGGTGCCATTTGGTTTTAACTGCTGGAAGAAGGAGGCAGATGTTATGAAACTGTGAGCGCATAACACACTATCTTTGAGAAAGAGCCAAGGTGGTCCCAAAGTCACAGCAATATTTGTAAGATATGCCAGACGGAATGAGTTCGACAGCCTGGTATAAAATGACAATGTGCAGATCAGAAAATAAGAGAGCGAATGTGTGTGTTGTATACACTGAGAAAATTCTATAAAATCCTCCCGATATAAATTCAAAGTGTGGCTTCGTGCAGTGGGAAGAAAGGTCTCCCGCTCTGCATTTTATGGAAGAGAAATGGGGAACAAACATCTGTCACTTATCAAATTAGCAGCTGGATGTAGCTGTCAGCTTGGAGATGTACAGCTGAAAAGTTCCTTTTTAATGGGCTGAGGAATGTGAGGGTACATTGAAGAGAACAGTTTGATCGGGAAGGAGCATCGAAAAATTTGGCACTTTCTCCTGGAAACATCTGCACTGTAAGTAAAAGCAGTGTATATTAGGGTTTAACAAGCTAAGGATGATATACAAGCTGAAATCTTTCATAAGAAGATACAAAGAACCCAGAGTTTTATAAAGGCATTCATAGTATCTTCGTAAGCAGAGTTACACCTTTTGAAGTCCATTGAAGCCAACGGACTTAGAAAGAGGTGACTGATTAAAATGATGCCAACTATATTTCCAGGGTATGAACTTTCAAGAGTCAAAGCTTCCTTCGTTAGATACATGGATCTATCTGACAAAGGGAGTTGTGACTCTCAAACACACTCAAAGCTCCTAGCCTGAAAATCGAGTTGATCTCTAAGGTATTCTTGGACCCTAACCTTGCTCTTCTAGTACAGACCAACATGTCTATCCACCTGGGCCATTTTCACACTGCTTACCTTCGCTCGCAATGACCCAGAACATCGCGCAAATCTTGCGCAAGAAAACGACATCTTCCGTGTTTTTTGCACGATGTTCCGGGTCGTTGTGAGGGAAGGTAAGCAGTGTGAAAACGGCCCTGGTATGAGCTTTTGAGACTCGGCACTCAAGTTTCAGTCTTGGTCTGCTTCTGTTTAAATAGAAATCATCGAGGCCAATAATCTGACATTGTTTAGAGTTATTAAATCCATGTTATTGTTTTTCATCAAGCCATTTCTCTTTACAAGAGGTCAGGATATTGAAAACACACCAGATTATTATTTTTATTCTTTTTCAAATGTGCTCAGCCACTTCAGAATCTCTTTATAATCAAGGACAGTTTACGGCCATTCCTCGAAGACGTACCGCTAGATGCATTTGTTTTCCTCACTTAATATTTTCTTCAGGTGAATCAAATCAATACTTTGAAGATAAATTGGCTTTTGATGTGAAAAAAAAAGTATTTCATTACCAATAGGCAATAAGACAGAAAAAGGGACATTGCTTATTCCTTGTGGCGTGAGTGTATGAACAGAAACACTTGAGGGGTTTTTAAGTAGTGCATTACAAGGACTGTTTCGCTTGCCAAGGTAGTTATCTGCCGAAATCAGAAACATAATTATGGTCAGCGGAACTCCTAATCTTGAAACGACCTTTGTTTTTAATCCTTTATGCTATCATTCTGCATCTGGATTTTCTCCATGTTGCCTTTGAAGTGATTAAACTACATGGTGAGACGAGACCTAAGGAATTAACAAGGCCACAAAATCGGGGGGGGGGAGTAGATTATGTACTTCCTATAGCACTTTGTGAGGGCTATGAAACATCGCAATACTGATGGGGAGTTTTTGCACGGAGCAGCAGCTACAGACATGCAGTGAAGAGATGGTCCAATATGGCTCACTCCAAACATTAGCCCATTCATGTCAAAGGATGCTGGGAAGGACTGTTTTATACATGACATAAAAAAGCCAAATTTGTCAAGGGTTGCCAGCTCCAGATGGGGAAATTCCTGGAGATTGGGGGGGGGGAGCCTGGAGAAGTTTGCATTTGGGGAGGGGAGGGACTTCAGCAGGATATAATGCCATGGAGTCTACCCTACAAAGCAGCCGTTTTCTCCAAGGGAATTGGTCTCTGTGGCCTGGAGATCACTTGTAATTCCAGGAGAACTCCAGCTACCACCTGGAGGCTGGCAAGCCTAATATTTGCCACCAACTGTGTGGTTTTCAGATATTAACATCCACATATACCAAGAACACAGCAAACACACATTTAGGGACCATATGCTACCAACAAACCTCCTGATATATACCATCAACATGTTGTCTGAACAGGAAAACATGTATGTTTTGCAAATGTCTATGGGTTTGGTATACACAAACCGGAAAATCTAGGGATTGTTTCAGGGGCATCAAAGCTATAAGCACAATCAAAATATACACATTACTCCTATTCAGACAACATGGCAACCACACATATCAGGACGATCAACACGTGTTTGCTGGACTCCCAGTATATATAGATGTAACATCTGAACAGAGCTTAGGAGTCTCAGCAAATCCTGTCTCCGGGATGACTTTAACAGTATGAGTTTGTGTGTATGTACAAAATACGTAATACTGTGCAATTTAGTTCAAAAACAAAACAATAAAACCCATCAACTTAACAAACAATCATCTCAGCAGTTTATGGCTGGAAATCCTGATGGAAAAAAAACGTGTTTTTAAAGTCCTTCTTGAAGAGACCAATGGAACAGAACTAGTGGACCCCCTTCCAAAAAGAAGTGAATAAACAGGGGGCCACCTCCGTGAAGTCCTATTTCCTGTAGATGTGAGTCTCAACTCCATTTCTGATGTTTGAAACAGAGTGTATTACTGGTAGGATTCACTTAATTACATTTTTATGCTATCCTTCTGTAGCATAGAAGTCTCCCCCCTTTTTAGTCTCCTGTTGAGACAGGCTGAATGATATTAATTTGCCCAAGGATACCCATTAAGCCATGTGGATGGAGGGAGGGGGGTATGTTGAACCCATGTCACTCCAGCGTTCCAATCACTATACAAAAACCTGGCTATCCATTCTTTGGTTCCTCTATCCTTTACGGTGCAATTCTAAGCAAAGTTATACCTGTCTCAGTCCACTGAAGTCAATGGTCTTAAAAGTGTGTACCTCTGTTTAGGACTACACTGTTATTCAATCCAGAGGAGTTAGCCATGTTAGTCTGTAGTTGCAAAATAGTAAAAAGTCCAATAGTACCTTTAAGACCAACTTTAATGTAAGCATACTTTCGAAAACCACTGTTCTCGAGATGCATCTGACGAAGAGAACTGTGGCTCTCAAAAGCTTAAGCTTACATTAAAGTTGGTTAGTCTTAAAGGTGCTGCTTGTCTTTACTATTATTCGAGCAAGTTTCGCAAGTTCTTAAACACTGTTACAGTACCAGTTACAGTACCTGCATCTTCCAGGTGTTACAGAGTTACAGTACCAGCAGTTTTTGTTCCAGAGCGTTTCCAGGGTGGAAGTAGCAGTGGCAATTCTGTAGAGCCAAGATTCACAGCAGGAGGGTTTGGATCTTATACAGGTAATAAAGTTATCAGGTGGTAAATCTTACCTCTTGGGTAATACGAAGAATCAGTGGCAGCCCTCCTTGGATCAAAGGCACAAAAATGTGCATAAATGCGCTAGCAAATTCCAATAAGATTATGGGATATCTGAAGTTTGGCCAATTGGCATTTCTTCGAAATAGTGCCATAATTCTCAGAGAAAGCTGTCAGAGCGTGGCAAGAAATATTTTTTTAAAAAATAATCTAAAGGCTCCCAGGAACTCAGAAAATCTACCTGCTGAGAAAACTTGCTGCTGCATCTCTGTAGGACGTGCCATCCTGTGCACAGTGACTCCAGCCGAATACCAGGGTTCTGTTACATCAGCATTCAGCTTTGCCTCTGCATCAGATATGATCAAATCATTCAACTGCTATCATTGCATAAATAACTGCCAATAAAGGTCATACGGCCAGAACAGACACTTATGCAAGTTAATGCTTATACCAAGATGAACCGTTGGTCTTTCTTCTTAGCCAGTTGCCAGGATCTCAGGCAAAGAGTTGTCCAACCATTACTACGAAGTTATTTCAGCTGGAGATACCATGCTGCAAGCCTGGGACCTTCAGTGCACAAAGCATGCCTGTCCTTGAACTACGGCCTCTTCCTGTACATTGTTAGAAAAACAGGATGGATAATTTTTACTTTCACGTCCTCAGAGTATATAAATAAAGTGCTCCTCCAGGTTTAAGTTGCAACGAAGCCCATTAGCTACATGAGAAGTTTGAGAACCACCGAGCAGATAGAATTGAGGTTGTAAAATCATAGATGCACTTGCAGTTCCATTTATTTCAGTGGGTCAAGATGTGTATCTTTTAGGGGGGAAAAACTGGGCCAAAGGTTTAACTTGTATAATATTATCCTTATCTAGACTAGCATATTTGGGCCAGTCTCTGTCTTGGGAACTGCCCTGTGTGAAACTTCCACTGCGGTAACGACCGTGGAGGAGTGCACATAACATGCATATTGCTTTCCGATCTAATTAAAAGATAAGAAAGGGTGGGAAAAGCGAAAGCACTTTCTTATCATCAGGGCAACCTCAGTGCAGACTGAGGTTGAAACAGGGAGGGAGAGATCAGAAGCAAACACAAGTCAATGGGTTCAATCTAGACCAAGTGGAGATTGCAATGTAACCATACCCCCCCCCCCCCCCCGCCGTGGCCAGGTCTAAAAGAATACTGAGTATAAGTGCAATTTCAGTTTGGCACTGTGTATTACTGTTACACCAAGTATTGATCTATGGAAAGCTGTGTTTGTCTCTCTTGAGCCAGATTTTTGACCAAATACTATTAACTTTGACTTAAATGAAGACTGCAAATAATGACATTTACTTAAATATCTATCTACATCTTCATCTATCTCTGAGCTTTAGTTTCCTGTGATGTAGCTGGCTGAATTGCCTTGTTATTTTAAGATTGGATTCCGATTAAATGAAAGATACTTGTCTTTTTCTCTGCATCTCTCTTTTTCGCCGACAGCTCTAGGAGTCGTGCGATGTGCAAAAGCATCACATTGATCGGGTATCGACCACAGCTGAATTATGAAAACCTGCCTTTAAAAAAAAAAAGGTTCAGCATCAACATAATTTAGTATCTGCTATTCTTGTGTGCCAGTATGAAAATACCAGTCTTGGCAATCACATGGAAGAATAATCAATATTTTATAATATTACTTTTAAAAAATCCCCCTGCAGAGACTTTATTCTGGACGACTTCTGTGTTTTTAGAATATTTCTGGCGGACTGAAGAGAGACATAAGAGATCAATGCAATTTATTTCAGGATTTCCATTTGGAAAAATTTGCTTCGTACAACCATCAAACTGTCATCTATAGTGTGTTTTTATAAGGGAATTATTTGATTCTTCTTTCCTCCATCCTCAGTAGAGATTTTGCCAGCAGAAGATCCAGGGCTGAATCCTTGGTATTTTCATTTCAACGGATATCCAGTTGCACAGTTAGGAGGAAGGGACATGTGCCCGAGGCATTGGAGTGTTGGATCCTATGGGCTATATGTTGGCTGGCATCCTGTCAAATGATACACAGACACAACTCATTGGGTTGAAATGGCCACAACTTTTTTGATTACAGCCCTTGGAGCATTGGCAAGGCATAGGGCAGAGGATCCCTGGCATTGAAAGGCCCTTCACTGTTCGATGCGTTGTTCCCCCAGCAAGCCTGCTGGCCACTGCAAGATGGCAAGTGATGTTCCACTGCCAACAGCTGCTGGATGGCCCTTGCCACCCCTTTGCCCGCAGGGATGAGCTCAATCTACTCTGCGCTGTTCATCCCCTTGGATCCAGCCCAATGCCTGAAAACCGCCAAACCACTAAAGTTGGGACTGGCCACCCCAACTGCCCCCTAACTCAAGGGAGGCTGAGCTGGAAAGCATCTTGCTCCTGCCATTGCTGGTTGGAAATGGTGCCAAAGACACACCTTTCCTATAGAAGAGGCTCTCCCACTTGGCTCCTCTTCCATAGCTATCCTTTGCCTTGCCCCGAGCCTAGTCCTGCAAAGAAAAACAGCCCAGGGTGAGTCTGCAAGCTTCCTTTCCTGCCACAGGAGATTCTGTATACAGAGGTATGACTCTACAGCCAAATGTGTTTTAGTATGGAACCAACTATGGCTCTTAAAAAAAAGAAAATAAAATCTTTACGTTAAGGTGTATTGGAGGGGCTGATGGGATGCTAGAATAACTAGTATGTAAAGGGAACGGCAGGCAAAGATTTTTATTTTTATTAATGAGGAGGGGAACCTGTATATTTTGAGGGTTTATCATTGTTATTTCACAAGTTATTTATATGGATTATTAATTTTTTTTGTTAATAGTGAGGTTTTTTGTACTTTATTTACAGGTCTAATTGTGGCTGGGCTACTGTCCTTATCATTGTCTAGGGTTTCCAGATGTGAGCTGGAAAATTCTTGGAGACCTGGCGATGGAGCCGGGGGGAGGGCAGAGTTTGGGGAGATGAGAGAGCTTAGGGGGGAAGGGATGCCATAGAATCCACCCTAAGACGCTGCTATTTTTTCCCAGGAATCTGACGTCTGACCTCTGGAGGTCAGTTGTAATTAGAGATGAGCATGAAACAGGAAAAAAACAAACCCTGAGCCCTACAATAGCCTCATTTATACCCAGAGATGCCAAACTCGTAGGGAGACTTCAAAGGCACCCTCACTCAACAACCTTCCCAGCAAGGACAAGAGCAGAAAACAAGAGTCTTTTCAGTCTCTTTTGAAGCAGCAGCAAATCCAACCCAAAGCTCCCAAATCCACTCTCTCTCACTCCAAATACCAGCAACAGCTCCTCCCTCTTCCTCTGTCTACTGGAACTAAAAGCACGAGGCAGAGAGCTGTGCCTTATATAAGAAACACTCACATAGAGCAGAACAGGAGCTCTGTGTTTGGCAGACAGTCCTGCCTAACAGTGTTTGGAGGGATGAGATTGGTTTTCCCATGACTGCAGAAGGCCCATCTTCCCCCTGCTCGTTGCTGTCATAGAACAGAATGGGAGCTCTCAGATTGGCAGGGAGAGCTGCCTATTAAGGTTATGTGGGCTAAGATTGGAGTTTCCACGGCAACAAAAGGTCTGCAGACATTTTGGGCCTATGTTGCCTGGGGGAATCAATGGATCTGCTCCAGCTTGTCTGGCATCACAAAGCATTCATGAATCGAACAAATCGGCCCCCAAAGTTGTGGATTTCATGAAAAATGCACCCCATGAAATGCATTTTCGCGATACACGAATTATCCTGATTCGTCATGAAATTTGATTCATATTTCGATTCGTGCCCATGTCTAGTTGTAATTCCAGGAGATCTCCAGGTCCCATCTGGAGGACAGCAACCTAAACTGTAGTAATAGTCTGATTTGGCCGATTCTCCTTGATGTACCACTGCCTGTCTCTGACCCATAAACAACTGAGTAGTGCTGATAGTCACCGGTTGGTATACAGTCCTCTAGCTCGAAATTCCAGCCCTTACATTTGCAGTCTGTTTAAAATGCTTTATGTAGAAAGCAAGCCTAACAAAATTCTTCAAGCTTAATTCACCAGGACTGTGTTTTAACTACACTAAAAGTCAGGAGCTGAGATTCATTTGTAATGAGGTCATCAAGGTTTTTATAATTCTTCTAGTTACTTCTGCTCTGGACAAAAACTATTACTGGACTGATTAAAAATTAAAATGCGCACATTCATTCAGCTCATCAATGGGGGCAGCCGTTCAAATTGCAGCTTACTATTCCTGCGCCGTCTTTCCTGATTTGCAAAGCAATTCGAGAGGCGACGCACGAGGCTGTGCTTAAAGGGGAAAACGTCTCCTTTTAATTTTTTTTTTTAATGGAAAGTGGGATGTAAAGTGTTTCAATGGCTGTAAGCTATTTCATGCATTGCCAAGCTACATCAGGGCTCCTGATAAAAAGAAAAATGTCCTAACAGACTTTCAGCCACAAATAGCTGTGAAGTTAGAGAGCCAAATTGTGTGTCAGTTGGAAGTGTTGGGATTATTGAGGGGCTCAGAGAGGTTCACCCAACAACCTTGACATAGAGGCTGTACATCTGGTGGGTGCAGGTGTGTATACCCTCTCCCAGCAATGGGTAGCACTCTGAACTCTTGTAAGGTTGCACCCCAGTCATCACGAAGAAACCAGAGCTTGGTGGAGATGAGACAAACCTGGTTTATTCTCATTCTAGGTACTCCTTCCTCTTCCCCAGATGTGCAAAGTTGCAACAGATGACCTTCTGGGAAGCAAATCAATCGGTCAAGAAGAAATTATAAATAAACAATGTAGATTTTTTAAAAGTACCGTTGGGCACAAACAGCAAACAAGCCATTCGTGAGGCTCCGTTCTAAACGAACAGGTGGTCGTTGCAAGCCTCGTTGTTGCCTTCATCAGCTGTTTGTGAAGCCAGACAGTCTGGGGCCTTTCAATCAATTCCCCTGGCAACGGCAGGGGCTGAACTCTGTCTGAACTTCTGGCTTTCCTTCTGGCTTTAACCCTTCAAAGTACTTCGAGCAGAGTCCCGTTTTTGCCACTGTGAAGAGAAAATGACAACAAAGGGAAGGACCCATGGATCCTGCCTTTCCCAGGATGCAATCTCTCTGAAACTTGGGGGGGGGTGTCTTCAGAGGACAGTGAGGACTATGTCCCCTGCAAATTTGGTGGGTATTGGACATTGAGAATGTCAGTTTATGGGGTGTTTAAAGGGACCAGCCCCTTGCATATGGCAGGAAAGGGCCCTTTAAACTATCAGCTGGCAGGCGGCAGGGGGGGATTCCCCCTGCCACCTGCCAGCTGATAGTTTAAAGGGATCTTTAAGGGGCCACAAACAACAAACAATGAATATGTTTGTGAACAGGGTCATGTTCATTACTGTTCGTTGTTCGTTGTTCATGGATGGCAACGAACAACGAACAGTTTGTTCAGTTTTTTCCCCCGTTCATGCCATAGTAAAGAGCTGCTGTAGCACTGGTTTAAGTAGTTCTCATGACTACCACGAGCTTAGCAGGTGGCCTTGGGTAAGCCACTCCCCTCAGTGGCAGCTCCCCAGCTGTATTGTGGGGATAATAACAACACTGACTTTGTTAATCACTTTGAGCAGGGCATTAATCTGTCTAGAAGAGCTTTATATAAGCACAGTTATTATTACAAGGGAACTGCTGCAGCCTAGCAGTTAAGTGGCTGGGCTGTGAATCAGCACCATGCTGGTTCAACTCCTACAACTGCCATGTGCTCAGCAGGTGACCTTGGGTAAGCCACTCCTCTCAGCCCCAGCTCCCCAGTTGTATTGTGAGGATAATAACAACACTGACTTTGTTAACAACTCTTGAGTGTGGCACTAAGCTGTTCAGTAGTGCAGTATATAAGCACATGGTTGTTGTTGTTATTTGAACCAAGGCTCAGGAGCACATGGGCACACCAGTAAAATAACTTTTGATGCAATCATCCATACAATCCCATCAAAGTTGCTTTTATTTACTTGCATTTAATGTGCACATCAGTAATGTGTGTCTGGAGAAATGCTTCTTCTTTTTTTCCAGCCGTGGACAGTATCAAAACCTTCACCTTGGATGAAAAGGTATCTCTTAGCTGAGAACAGGTGGGAGGGGAGAGGGAACACCAGATGCTTTAGTCATGCAGATGTGGCTAGAAGACTTTTTGCTAAAGCTTACCCTGGGGGAGGGACAGAGACTTGGAGGACTAAAATGGCAGAAGTGTTTCTTCCTGGAACCTCCAGGAAAAGCCCTTCTGACCTACCCTTTTGACCTGCCCAGGGGGTTGGCAAAGGGAGAGAATAAAACCTCCTGGCACGGGGAGAAAGCTCTCTTTGGCTGATTTGAGCTGGAAGCTGAAGGAGCTGAGAGTTGGCTCCTCTAAGGCTCCCGACCTCCAGGTGGCAGCAGGAGATCTCTTGGAATTGCAGCTGATCTCCAGGCGACAGAGATCCATTCACCTGGAGAAAATGGCTGCCTTGGAAGGTGAGCACTATGGCATTATACTCTGCTGAGGTCCCTGCCTGCTCCCAATCCTGCATTTCTTAGGCTCCACCCCCAAATCTCCAGGAAATTCCCGACTCGGAGCTGGCATCCCTTGCAGGTGGTGGACATTTGCACAACTAAAGCGTCTGGCTTTCCCTTTCTCCTCCCACTTGTTCTCAGTGAAGAGATACTTTTTTTAAATTGGAGGTGGTTTTGATATAATCCACATCTACAAAGAAAAAGCGTTGGCTGTCTGCATGCCTGAACCATGAAAGGTATGAAGATTTCTCAGTAAGCTGGAACTTTCTAAGAGAGACAGCCTGCCTTAACAGAAGATCGAAGTTAGGTATATACAGAGGGAGGGACCGAGGAATAGTGTTTTTACCCATTTCTTTTGAGTTCCCTTGCTTGCATTGGTGCTGTGCTTAAAAGTATGAATGTGAGGGTTCCCCCCTTTTTTTCAAATAAAAGCTTTTTAAATTCTTAAATGCTAGTAGCTGTTCTCTGTACTGTATAGACTCCCACTGCTCATTCATAATCTCTAAAACAGGTGCCGTGGAAGGGAGTGGTTTGTTGGCAATTGGCTGAACCGCAGCGGAGCACAAGTAGGGTTGCTAGTCCCCCAGTGGGAGTGGTGGATTCTCCACTCCCAGTCTCTGCCTGCCACCACCACTCACCCGGCCTGCGGGGGAAAGGCAAATTGGGGGGAAAGGCAGGAACAGACTTCCCAGGGTGCACTTCTAGCACGGTGCAATGATGTCACTCCCAGAAGTGATGTAATCATGCAGGCAATGTGAGTGCTCCTGCACTTCATGCTGGGTTGATTTGGGGCCTGAAGCAGACCCATCCTTTAAGAATGAGCCTGGCACGAAATACGGGAGCACTCCTGTGGTCTGTGAGATGATGTCACTCCTGGAAATGATGTCATTGCATGGCGCTGGGAGTGTGTGCACATTGCACATGCAAGGATGTTCCAAAGATGAGTGCCAGGACACCCCCCTCCTCCCAGGAGGGTAAGGAGACCTGGCAACTGTATGCACAAGGACAATAACCATTTACTGCAGTAACCATGTACTGGGTAGAAGGAGACTGTGCACAAGATAGCAGTCAGAGTAGGAAGTCTGTACAGGGGAGTAGGAAGTCTTGGCCATCCCCACAGGCAATTGTATAAAGGCCAAGTGGTGGCAGCAGGTTCAAGAAAGTAGTAAAAGCCCCTTTGGAGGTTGGGGGATGTACCACATGGGTGGTACGAGCCATGGCCAGGTGGAGTTTTGGACTGCCACGGGTTAATCCCAGGTGGCAAGAAGGAGCAGTGCTCACAGATAAGAGGGGCTGTTCCATCACAGCATGCATTGCCTGTTTTCAGCAAAGTTATGATTTCATTCTGCTATCTGATCAAATCCACAAATATGAGGACCTCTCCTCCCAAAATGCGCTGGAGCTGTGATTTGAGCCACTCAATGCTTTTCAAAGATGCTTGGAGGAATGACATTACCTACTTTTAATGCTACGGCATGGATCGACACAGTTCACACAAAGATGATAGTGACCTGCCATTTATAAGTATAAAAAAACTTGACTATATAACTGAAACGTGCCACAGGCATCTCTTGGCATAGACGTGTGGTTTATGTTCCATTCATAAGCTCCTAAATGTATAACCTATCTATGGTAACGCTTGCCAGTTTCCTTGTTGGGTTACGAGCGAGGAATTTACAGCTGAGCCTGTAACCCCATGTCTTTGGAGGTTTAGCGAACTGCTGTGCATTAAATGTTTTATGAAAAGGGCAATTAATTTTTTTTCTGTATGAACACCGCTTTTTTTACTGTATTTTTCTAAGGTGGCCACACTAGGGCTGAAAGGGAAATGCTGAGGGCAGAGAACATATCAAGGACATATTTTTCACTGGGTGAATCCAAAGAGGAAGTGAAACTTTTGCATTTGGCTGTGGATTTACCCTGCAACAAGTGCTGCCTGCAGACCCAATGATGATACTTCTTGATGATGGGCTCTTCTGCAATGCTTTGTGCTCTGATGTAGCTGATTGGCTTTTTGCTTTGGGTGTGGAGAAAGTGGGCACCCATGTCACCCATTGGTGGTTCCCATGAGTATCAGCTTTGGAATCTCTAGTATATTAATCCGTCACAATCAAGACCTTTAATGGCATAATAGCATAAAGGATAGGCTAATACAAATTACAGGATCATTAGTATATAAGAGCACATAGATTTCTTTGGGAGAGGCAATATTTCATCATTGTGCATTCTTAAATACAGTTGCACACAGAGTTAACATTATAGCAAACTGCTCATGCTCAGAAATAGAAAAGGAAACGGTGGAAAGTTTCTAATCTGTTGGCTCCAGTTTGGAAACAAGAGCACACACATCCAAGATCGGAGGAGAGATTCAGATGAGGGGAACTTCAGGGACTTCATGAAAAGATATGAGAAGAGAAGTAGGGAAGCGAAGGATAAAAAAATAAGATCCAAATCACAGGATGCCCCAGAAAAAGATGAAGGAGCTTCAACCCCAGACTATTCGACAGCTTCGGAAGAAGAGACGGGACCTGCAACTTCCAAAACTGTAAGCTTTAAAGTTAAATCACAGAGAGTAACTAGAAGAAACAAAGAGGATAATGACAAAGAATACCCATAATGGAGACAAAACCTATAAGCATCTTTTCAACCAATATCAATGGTCTGAACTCACCAGAAAAAAGAAATAAAACTTTTAGGCAATTAAAAAAGTTAAATGTGGATATTATTTGTTTACAGGAAACACATATAAGTAGTGTTGAGAGACGCCCTCTCTCAAGCAGCACATTAGCTTTCTCTCGGCATTCCCTTTTATGGATATGTCCCAAGGAAGTATCTAGAGTGGATGAGGCATCTGCACACAGAAGAAGGATCTATTCTCGGTCTCTCTTGCCAACACCCACCAGAAGATATAAAATACATTCTGTGTGACAAGAAGGGGATGGCTTTGCATTTGCATGGCTCTTCTACTGCCCCCAAAGAACAATAGATCATTAGTTCCAGGGCTGCCTTGTCCATTCAAACAGAAGTGGTATAAATATATTGCTCATCTGTCAACTCCCAGCGTGTGCCTTCGCAGTTTATTTCTAACTTCTTTTCCCTGCAGCTTCTTTTTTAAAAAAAACCTTCCTGGTTTGGTACATGAGAACACAATGGAACTGTTTGCACGTATTCAAATGTTTTCCCTGGTTTCTTTTCTTTTCTTTTTTTTTTGCTTTGACATTTTGGCTGGACAATTTTTCATCTTCGTAATTTCTCATACAATGGGATGCAAGCAACCCGTTTGTAACACCATCATTGCTGATCACTTGCTTCATTGCTTTACTGCAAGGGACCAAATAGATTCAGTCAAGCGCATTACGGAACTACGGGAAACATCAGCGTTAACACACACTGTTTCAGCTTCTTGCAGAATGCTGCAATGACATGATCTTAGGTTTGATTCATGCAAGGGAGAAGTTAAATCAAAAACATTAATGTTTCAGATCAACACAACAGGGCTGGGAAATTTGAAAGAATTCCTGCATATCCTCCCCCGCATATGTCTTACAGGGAAGGTGTGATGGACTCCCCTTCACTCCCCCACTCTGAGGCCGATTTTCCCTCCAAAATCCAACATTTTCTGCTTTGGCTAAGCAGCCCCAGAGAGCATGTCTCTATTTGTGCTTTTAAAGTCTTTTTTTGTCCCACCCTGATAAGCAGGCTTTCTAGTTCAGTTCAGAAACCTGATGAGGGGAAAGAAGGAGCTCTCTTCTTCTGTGTGGGAAATGGTACTGGAGACTGCATAATGTTGAAAATAAACAAGAACTTTATTGAACAGGCAGGGATGGAATAAAGGCAGTCAGGGAATGAAAAAACTGCGGAAAAATTTGTGGGTAGAACAGAATACTCTTAAAATCACAAGCAAAATAGTTTTCTTTAATCTTCGTTTCTATGTTCTTAATCCTTGACAGTGAAAAGCGTTTTGTCTATTACTTAGGTTGCAGCAACAATGTTTCTTCACAGAGTTCCCTTTTACAACTCAGGTTTCCAGACATTAGTTCAAAACTGTTTTCCCTTTACAACAGACCTGGGGTCCTCTTCAGAGCCAAACTCGCTGGGCAGGGATTCTTCTTCTTCATCTAAGAAGATATAAACCTTCTTCACTTGGCTTGAATGGGAGTCTCCACTTATTACCCGATCACTCATTGCCACCTCCCTCCCAAAAGTTCTATCGTGGCTGTGTAAACAGGTTTAAGCTTGTGCTGGCTTTTATACTTAGAATTATTAACTAGAATTCTCCCTCAAGACACTGATTTTACAGTTAGGGCAACAGATTTCCTTCCCCCATACCAGAGGGGAACCTGTCTGACCCTCCCTGTCAGATGCTTACACACACTCTCCCCAAAATCCTGTCAGCAACCAACTCTCATCCAGAAGTTGGGGTCTGACTGGCCAATCACAAGGAAGGGAGCAAGTCTGCCAATCAAGCTCTTATTGCAGGCCATTGTTACCTCCTCACCTCCTTCTCTCTAAGGGGTGCACTTAGGAAACCTTATTTACAGTGCATTCCATCACAGAAGTCTTTAATATCTGTGTAGAATTACAGACTTGAATGTACATTAACACCTGAAGCTGCCAACTAAGTCAGACCAATCAGTCTATCAAGGTCAATCTTGTCCACTCTGATGGGCAACAGCTTTCTGGGGTCTCAGGAAGAGGTCTTGCAAATTACCTAAGACCGTTTTAATTTGAGATGTTGGGGGATTGAACCTAGGACATTCGGCATACAAAGCAGATACTCTACCACTAAGCCATGGCCCTGCCCAGATGTCATCGTTGCCTGCTCTTGTTACATATGGATTATCACTGGTGGAGCCAAGAAAACTCGCAGTGTAAAAAGAAGTCATGCCCTACTTTCATTAGATGTTAGCGAGAAGAAAACTATGAAAAGGTGACAACTAGATATGATGTTTTCAGGGACCTTCTTGTGCCTTCTGAGGAATTGTAAAGGTTCCAGTGTAGAAATTCTGTGCGGTATTATTTTCAAGGGAATTTTTGAATGCGAGTCCTTTGCTCACCAAAGATTTTTTTCCCTACAAACTTAAGAAATCAGTCACATTTGCCATTGTTTATGGTCCACTGTTTGCATGAAACCAAGAGAGATCAATGCAAAAAATAAATCAAGCTAAGGATTCAAAAGATTGGGATGCCTCTGACATAATCAGACTCAATAAGTTAGCTAATTAAGCTTACAGATTGTATAATGAAACCACCCGATCGGAGCCAGACAGATCAATTTTTTTCCTCACCTGGTTTTTATAATGATTAACAGGCTTTCAACATAGACAACAATAGCTGTTGACTACAAATGTTATAGTTGGAACCTTTTTTCTTGCTAAGACTGAAGAAAACCCATAAATAATGTTTTTTTTCAGCTTTAGAACTCCACACAGACGACAGCGACAGTAGAAATATCACTCTCCAAGCTCCCTTTGACTTCCATGGGAGTTACACATTAGGGAATTCAGTTTTTAAAGTTGTTTTGTGGGATCTGATGCATATATTGAAGTATGTGCCAAAGAAATGGTTTCAAATGCAGAGTTCCCGTCCTCAGTTATTTCCATGTCATCCCCAGTCATTCCCATGTCATACTAATTGCATGGAAAGTTTCAAACATCATGGCACATGCATGAGTTTATTTAGACTTTTGAATTTTAGGGAAGGGTCATGGCTCAATGGCAGAGCATCTGCTTTGCTTGCAGGAGGTCTGGAACCGGATCTCTTGATGGAGAAACAGATGGCTGTTTGTGAAGATTTCCCCCAGGCCTCAGAAACAGGATGCTCTAACTGGCGCTGTCAGTGTCTCTGATTGCTCCTCACCGGCCTCACCTGGGCGTGTTTCCTTCACCAAATCGACCGTGCTCCGTGAGGCAAGAGTTCTCTTGCATGCCATCTGTGAGGGGAAGGGGTGGTGTGGATTCCCCGGGCCCTCTTAATCCACTGGGTGGCGAAGCTGCTGGCTCCCTGTCTAGCCTGGAGGTTCTGAGCTCACCCTGCCCTTCGGCTCTCCACCAGGGGAGGCAAGCCTCTGTTGGCTGGGTGCCAGCTCCCGGCCCTCACTGGAGCCTCTTGCCTCTTTCCTCCTCCACTTGTCTGCTTTTCCTCCTGCACTATGCACCTCCCTCTCTCCTCGCTACCCTCCACCTCTTTCTGCCTCTACCTCTTTCTGCCTCCCAGCCTCCCTTTTGAACCTTCTGCCTCTCCGCCTTGACCCCGCCCCCTCCACGGCATCCCGGTGCTTCTCCTCCCCCATCCCTCTACCCTTCCTGCGTTGGCCACTCCCTGAAGTCTGTCCCTGCTGCACTCTGCAGCGCCGTGCTTCTCAACCGGGATCCTCGTTCCCTGAATCCCTTGCCAAGGTGAGCTGCCACACTGTTGTTATGAATTTTCACTTACACTTGACTCCCCATCTAGACTCTGCCAACCTGGCTATGCTGATCCATGCCACAATGACCATGTGGCTGGAGTACTGTAATGTGCTATGTGTGGGGCCGCCCTTGAAGACAACCCAGAAGATTCAGTTAGTTTAAAACACCATACCTCATTAGTTGATTAAAATTCAACATGGCCAGCATATTGTTATAGACATAATTGGGGGCTCAATTGGTTTTTAAAAACTTACATGGCTTAGGCCCTGCCTGTCTGAAGGACTGCTTCTCCTTATACATCTCAGCATGCTGGCTGTGATCTTTGTGCCAAGTCTCCCTATGGGAAGGTGGAGACTGGAGGCCAATCCCAGGGCTTTCTCAGCGGTAGCTACAGAGCTAAGGAACAGGCTGTCGTCGAAGGTTTGGGATCATCATATCTTCTGCTCATTGTAAGCCGTGTAAGGTGGCTTCGTTCAACAAAACTTGATTGCATGTCTGCCTTGCCAGCTTTTATGTTGCTGAGTTTTTAAAATTTGGTTTTATTTATCTATTGTTGCAAACAGCCATGGTTTCCCTATGTGTGAAGAAAGATGATATATAAGAATTTTGATAAGTACTTATGTACAGCCTCTACTACCTGCATGACCCATAATAATTTATGGGCATATTTCCCCATCACTTATGGTTACCAGTAGAGATGGGCACGATCTGCATTACGATCCAAAAAACCCGACGATAATGGCGATCATGCGATCGTGACTCAGCGGATCATGATCAGCCACGGCCAATGATCCAGCGATCAGGAGGGGGCTGGATCGGGGCTGGATCATGCTTGGATCAGGAAGCCAGACACTCAGGTGCCAGTAATCTATTCCCGGGGCAACGGAGCCAGGGGAATGCCTGAGCTGTGTTTCCCCTCCTTCTGTCACTCTAGAAACCCAAATGGAAGCCCAGCTTTCCTTGATCAGCAGGGCTTCCTTCCAACCATGGAGCAGCAAAGCAGTCACCAGCTGGGAGAAGACACCCAGGGGAGGGAGGGGTAAGGAGGTGTTCTGTAGCTATGGGCACTCCAATCTCATCCCTGCAAACTCTGATAGGCAGCTCTGACGGCCAAAAACAGACGGCCAAACACAAGCACAGATGCCGCCGGCATCACCCACCGTTCTTTTCTCGCCAGCGTGCTCCTTTTTGGCCTGGCGGGCAGGCACATGGGGGGGTGCCCCTGAGGGGAGGCGGCTCATCGCCCTCTCCCCGTGCCTGCAGGGCCCGGTGACTGCCGCCATCACCCGCCTTCCCACATAGCTGGGAATAGCAGTGCACCTAGCTTTGGCCTCCACGATCCACAATCCACGGATCGGGAACAGGAGATGATTGGTGTGGATCATTTAGTTGGGATCGTCACCGGCGCCGATCCACGATCAGCTGGATCGGCAATTTTTTTTTTATCATGCCCGTCTCTAGTTACCAGGTCTCCTGGGCTTAAAAGTGGGGATGGGAGGTTTGGGGGGGGGGGGAGGTGTGCTGGAAGGATTTACCTCTGGAGCATTTCCACGTTATGCTGGGCATAACATCATTGTCATTTCCAGTGTGACACAGAAATGCTCCATTGCTGCTCCATTGCTTGCCCCATTCCTGTGCCTCCCCCCTGCAGACCAGCCAGGTGAGAGGTAGCAGAATGGAGGCTGGGGGTGGAGGACTCCCCCACTGGGAGAATGGGATTCCTACCATCATTGCATTCCCATGCCATGAGAAGCAACCTCTGTTGAATTTCTTCCTGTCATGAAGCTGTTTAAAGGAGCAGAAGCTGCATCACGAGAACATGGAAATGTAATTGTAGAGTTACTAAGTTTGTGATTTCGGCCCATAGTGATTTAAGTCAGGCAGTGGTTTCAGCTCATCAGAACATCTTTATTGCAAGTACAACTGGTTACCACGCTCCCGAAAGGGCCAGATATATACACCCAAACTACGCCCCTTTTCAGTGACCCACCAATAGGCACACATGCAACTAGGATCTTTCATTTGCATGCCCTAAATACAACACAACTTCTTTACCAAACCGCAATTGGCCCGCATCCCAGAGAATCGATTGGCTGCTGCTAATTTACTACCCAATAGGGTTTCAGACCTGAGGAGCCTAGCTTTACCTGAAGCTAGCCCAATACATAACAAGAGTAACTACAAAACAAGCATCTGATCAGGCATCTGATGAAGAGAACTTGATTCTCGAAAGCTTATGCTATAATAAAATTGGTTAGTCTTAAAGGTGCTACTGGACTCTTTTTGATTTTACAAAACAACACAGTTCTTGCATAAATCCAGTACTGGATTTGTCTTGCCAGAGCCAGCCAAAGGGCTTTTCACATGCTAGTCATTACCCTTCCTCCTGCCAGCTGGTTTAGGTGCACCCCAAGCCACTGACTGACACAGGAATATCCTCAGCCACTGACTGGCTAGGCAGCTTGGAGCTTAAATGTCTGCCGATGCAGCAGTAGAAAGTGCAGGCAAATTGCATTCCCCTGTATCACTTCCAGACAACACTGTAGGGATATCTGAGGGTTCCTAGAATGTCGACTGTCTAGGCTCTGGCACAATGCTCCCCTCTTTTCCCCTCTGCATCCACTGAAAAGCGAGCCTGAAGGCAGCCAGCTGGTCAGCTTGGTTGCTGGCTGCAGTGGCAATGCCGGGCAAGGGGTGCCATTAGCCCCTCCCTCCCTTTGACACCCATGGCAATTACTTACAAATGTCTTTTGGGCAGGCCACCACTGTGTCTTGGTTTGACTTAAGTGACTAGTGATTCCGCACACATTGGATAATGCACTTCCAATCCTCTTTATAGATCATTTGGAACGGATTTTTGTGTGTGCAGAAAAATCCACCTCAAACAATTGATAAAGTGCATTGAAAGTGCATTATCCAACGTATGCGGAATCAGCCATATCAGAAACATCAGTTGCCCTTGTTTTTATGATGGAGAAAGAGCAATTCGATTTTTCAGCTCTTGCTTGGGAGTCACTTGTGAATCCAGGTGAATCTCCTCTGCAACTAACATGCAGTGCAGACTTTAACCACATCCTCCCTTCCTCAAACCCCTTTAATACCATTTTTGTAATCTCCTGCCTGAAGAACCGTTTGTCCTAATAAAAAGTATAGCGTGTTGTTGTTTTTTTAAAGATATAACCAGTTAAAGGGATATTTATTATAATACTGCATTCCTACTAAAGTTGTTTTGTATTCCACTAGCTTTGCTGTTGCTGTTTTTATGCAATCTAGTGATTCTGATTGGATCATAACAGCATTGATCTATAGGGGTACCCTCAAGAACAGGTGTCATTTCCAGATTGCCTTTATAATGAGAGTGTTTTACTGCCACCTGCTGGACAGGGTGTTTCGGAAAAAAAAAGATGTGTATGCGCCTTTCTCCTGTTGTACATAAGAACAACAGCTGGCTCGTTCTACTCGCATAAGGAATATTTGGAGTTGTCAGTTCAGCTGACTTGATCTAACTGAAGAGGATATTTATTAGCATCCCTCTTCCTCTGTTGCGTTGGGGGAAATTATTGCTTTGAATACTTTATTGGCAGAAATTAACCTGGGTAAATATCTTGGAGTGCCCTGATCTGTCTTCTGAGAGTGCTGTGGAAGGCTGCTTATTTGCTTTCTTCTTGGCCAACTGTTACAGAAGAAGGTGGGAGGCAGAAAGAATATACATGTGTCTCAAGATCTCAGCAGCAAAGAGAATTCAGTATAGTGAAGCCAGGCTCCGCAGCTGGTCACAGAGCAACCAAAAAGCATTCCTAACTATCTGTATAAGATTTAATCATGAATCACTCTGGACATCTGGTGTGATCTTTGAGCTCGGAATGGAAACCAGCTGTCTTTGGTGAGGCCAAATCCTGTGGCACCACCAAGAATGAGAAAAGAAACCCCACACAAAAGGAAACAGAGAACTACTAGCTAGGATTTCAAGAGGTTTTTCTGCCTCATTCCACCAGAACGACAAGACCTCCCACATAAAAAAAGTCTGATAAACCTCCTCTTCCGGCATGTGGCAGCAAAAATGACCACAAATCAATACTTGAAGGGGACAACACACCTACAATAAACAATGTAGAAGCGTTTAAAAGTAACCTAGCAAATCCGATGGCCAAAAAGTCAAGCTGGGCCTGAGAGATTCTCTTGTTCTTTGGCTCCAGTGTTGCTGACCCACTTCCTGAATATTATTTCCTCTGACCGTGTTCCCCCACTGTGTCACAGAGTTATTTTTCCTCATCTCTCTTATATAGTTCCACGCCCATTCAAATTAAACATGAGACTCCCAAGATGAGTTGATTGCTTTGACTTCTGGAGTTACAGAGCAGTTAGTCCAAACTAAAATCACTGGGATGAACTTTGTACACAATTGCATTGTAAACCCCTTGACTTTTATCTGGAGTGTCTTTTCTGCATGCCACAGTCCTCTCCATTGCTTCTCAAAATACTTAGGTGGTTGTCGTCCCCTATCCACGCCAGCAATCCTCTTGTGTTCCTGGTGTGGGGAGTGGGGTGAGGGGTGCCATTGAGTTTCCAATTAGCTCCTTACCACAATTCAGGAGCTACAACCTCTAGGGACGTGTAATAAGGGGCAGGAATGCAATGGAGCATACCATAACCATACAGGCACCAATGTTCTCACCTGGAAGAGAACTCTCAGAAAACAGAGAAAGGCTGTTTTCCCTAAATGCTTGCTGAGAGTATAGAGAGAGAGCTGCTGTAGTATAGCGGTTAAGTGGTTGGTATGCAAATCAGCACTCTGCTGGTTTGAATCCCACTACTGCCACAAGCTCAGCAGGTGACCGTGGGTAAGCCACTTCTCTCAGTCCAGCTCCCCAGCTGTATTCTGGGGATAATACTAACATTGACTTTGTTCACTGCTCTGAGTGGGCAATAATCTGTCTAGAAGAGCTGCTGAGCTGTGAATCAGCATTCTGCTGGTTCGAATACCACTACTGCCATGTGCTTAGCAGGGGGCCTTGGGTCAACCACTCCTCTCCAGTTCCCCAGCTGTGTTGTGGGGATAATAAGAATGCTGATTTAGCTCACTGCTCTGAGCGGGGCACTAATCTATCTAGAAGAGTGGTTTATAAGCACATTGGTATTAAAAGTAGCCAAACTCATGCTGAATTGAGCTGAGGACAATTTGTCCAGCATTAGTTATGAGTGGAGACTGGCAGAATCAGAAGCGTTACTAGTTTATTCAGGGCCTAATATTGGTTACATAGTTGGACAAATAAAGCACTGGCTGTTTGCAACCCAAAAGGCTTTTTTCCCCCACACAGGCCAAAAAAAGGGTCAAATGTCAATTCTAGGATGGCTAAGCTGCAGTTTCATTTCATGTTCTATGAGAGGAAAATGTTCTGTGGATCCAAGATCAGAGCAAATGAAGAGATAACAATAATAATAATAATAATATGTGATTTATATAGCACCCTTCAGTATAACTTAACGCCCACTCAGAGAAGTTTACAAAGTGTGTTATTATTATCCTCATGACAATCACACTGTGAGGTGGGTGGGACTGAGAGAGCTCTGAGAGAGCTGTGACAGACCCAAGGTCACCCAGCTAGCTTCAAGCGGAGGAGGTTATTTCAGGACATTATTCCAACTTAACTGAGAGTCGAACCACACGATACGAATTACACGAGACCGAGCGAGTGTCAGGAGTCCTGTCTTACCCCAAATGCCAATGTCCAGCATTCTATTGATGAGCACATGTCCTGGTCCAGGCACACATTCAAAATTTTGTGCTCCAGTGTAGCCGCAATGGCGCGTGTACGCAGTCACGATCAGTAAGTCGGCAATGCAGAGTGTCCTTATTCCCTATATCTTCTGCTTCCTATCTGTGCAAAGTGGAGATGCATGATGGGATATCTTGGAGGTATGTGGAGAAAACCCATGCTACCGCGAACATGGGTTCGATGGAGGTCCTGCAGTCCTGGCGCGTGTAGTTGAAAACAACGTTGGAACACATGTAAGTAAGTTTTTGTGTCATTCATGTGTAATTCATATCATGTGGTCCGGCTCTAAAACTGCAGGTCTCAGGGCTGCTCAGCACATAAAGTTCCAGTGACAGAAATCACTGGTCTTGTCTTCATCATGAAAAAACCTTGTTTTCTTTTCTTGGAAGAAACACCATCCTACTATCCCATCTGGTGGGATGATGGATCTTCTTCCAGTATAACAGATATGGGTGAGAGACCAAGGACCCAGCTGGTATAAAGAGTATGTGTGTGTGGGGGGGGGGGGTTGATGCATAGGAAGAAAAGTACACATATAGTCACATTCCAACTTGTTCTGGGGGACCAAGGTGGTTATAACACTCTCTTGGAATCAGCTTTACAGCTTTCTGGTTCCTACACTCAGAACCTGTAAGATCTCCTGACATTTTGTTGGCAGCCGTGTGAAAATTGCAAATCTGTCAAAAGGTTGTAAGGCAGAGGGAGAAAAATGATGACTTTGGTGAGATTGCAAGGAATGATGTTTATGATCCACGCCGGCGCCACATTTGTCAAGAGCATGAGGCAAGTGGGTCGTGATTTGTTGACGTTTAGCCAAGCAAAATGCAAAATATTAACTGAATTCCAAGAAGTGTTGTAATGAACTTCATGAAGAATAATGCTGATAAACAAGGAGATATTCCAAGTCTGATCTTTATCTGAGGCACCAGAGCAAGATTTAAGTCCAGCAGCACCTTAAGGACCAACAAGATTTCCAGGGCACAAGCTTTTGAGCGTTGAGCTCTCTTCATCAGATATCAGACAGCTTTGACGCCCAAAAGCTTATACCCTAGAAATCTTGTTGGTCTTTAAAGTGCCTCTAAACTTGAATCCCACTCTTCTACCAACCCAGCTACCCAGCTGAAATTATCAAAGGCAGCAGTACTTTTAAGATGAAGATGATTCCCATAAAGACAGCCAGTTTCGTATAGTGGTTAAGAGCAGCAGGACTCTAATCTGGAGGGCCGGGTTTGAGTCTGAGGGCCAAGCTACAAGTGACGAATGACACTTGAATGGCAAGTGGATTGAGTGGAGTGCAAGTGAACAGGGAGAAATACACTTGCCGTTCAAGTGTCATTCGTCACTTGTAGCTTGGCCCTCGTGAGAAAGGTGGGCTATAAATGACATAAATAAAATAATACATAAATAAACTTCTTTTTTAAAATGGAGAGCTCAGAATGGTGCCACAGGGGGAGGAAAGGCTCCTGCCCTCTTCCAATTCTTGCATGTGAGGAAAGTTACTTCACTGATTTTGCATCAGCATGCAGAGCAGCTAAGTGCTGTTTTCATTCAGGAAAATGGTTTGGGGGAGGGCAAGAGCACTCTTTCCCTTTGGGGTGGGATTCTGAGCTTGTCTGTGTTCTCTCTTTTTAAAAAGAAGCAGTTCCCTTCAGCTGACATGTGACTGCAGAGAGCACGTTAAAACCAGTGCCTGCCCAGGCAGAAACGTATTGTTTAGAGCTGCCCTCATTCAGTCTGATTTGGACTTGCGGCAATCTCAGAAGTTCTTCGAAGGGTGTCCCCAAATGGTGCTTTTAATAAGTTTCAGTATTGCTCAGAGGATGTTAAATCTAACTCCATTGTTCAAGAATCCAAAACCCACACCAAAGCGCCTGTTTCGTCATTGAAAAATGAATCGAATCAGGTCCAAAGACTGGATGATTCTTATTCTGAGACCCAGTTTGGTGTAGTGGTTAAGAGCGTGGGACTCTAATCTGGAGAACCGGGTTTGATTCCCCACTCCTACACTTGAAGCCAGCTGGGCGACCTTGGGTCAGTCACTTAAGAGCGGCAGGTCTCTAATCTAGAGAGCCAGGTTTGATTCCTCATTTCTCCACTTGAAGCCAGCTGGGTGACCTTGGGAGAGTCATAGCTTCTAAGAGCTCTCTCAGCTCCACCCACCTCAGAGGGTGTTTGTTGTGGGGATAATAATAATAGCATACTTCGTAAAACGTTCTGAGAGGGTGTTAAGTCATCCTGAAGGGCAGTATATAAATTGAATGTTGTTGTTTTTATTGTTGTCAACAGTGATGACTTGGGGAGATTAATTTTAACTCCACCCATTGCCATGTCTGAGTGCTTTTCTTCCTTCCATTTCCCGTTCCGTGTACAGCTGGTCTTCCCCTTCATTTTTCTGAATGGGGATTTCATAAGACATGGCTTCTGACACTTTGATGGTGTTAACATGTTTTGTTGTATTCCCTGCCTTTTCATTTGATAATTCTGTTCCAAAAAAAGCAATTCCCATCTCCCACCCCACCCCATCAAGTTTTTTTCCAACAAATATTTTGGAGTGACAAACAGCAAGAAAAAAGAGGCTTTTTTTTGTAAGGGCCCGGCACCCTGCTTGCATATCAAGTGTTTGCTAAAGATATTCCTTTCTTCCCACGCATTATTTGTCTGCAGAACTTTGAGTGTTCTCTTTATGCAAAAGGGGTGTCTCTCTTAAAAAAGGGTTTTTTAAAAAAATGCAAGTGATTGTTGCTTCTGCTTGCTATTCACGGCAAGAATCTGAATAGCCTTATGAATAACATGAATTGATGTTCTTGTCATCTGCAACAATATTTACAGAACATAGTGTTACATTAAAAGGGAAATTGGAGGAAAAGATGCGGCACCGCCGAAAAGGGTGTAAAAACAAGCCAATTCCTTGAGCGTCGTCGAAGCGGCTCACCTTTTTTTTTAACCGCTTCGCTGGGCTTATCATTCATCAACTGTTTAGATCAAAATATTCTCTTTTTAAATCGGTTATTATCTTCCAAAGTGGGGTGTGTGAGTTTTTCTGCAAACTTCTTTTTGTACTGGAAGGTGACAAATAGAAAAATGTATATGACATAGTATGACAAGAACTGGAGACATCTCATTAGCAAGAGAAACTGTCCACCATTCAAATATGGTAATACTTTTCTTTTGAAGAAGGGGAGGGGAAAGCAGAATTTTACAAGCCACAATCATTGGCGGTGGAGGGGGGGGGGTAGGGGTAAGCCTGAATTGAATCTGAGATATTGTGCCACAATCTCTGCAGCCTTTGCCTCAATGTTTCTTAGCAAGTGATGGGCTGTTTGGCGCAGTAATATCCCAGTATTAAATGCAGACAGGATTTCGACTGTATTAGCCATCGCAGAGTCAGCAAAAGGCTATTATTTCAACATAAATATACTCCTTATTGAAATAAACACATCTCTGTGATCTTTCATTCCCCCTGAGCTGCTGGAAAAAAATCCTCTGCATTGATGCCTCCCTGCGTGTGATTTTCAATATTATCTTTTCTTTTCCTCCAGAATGGATTCCTGCACTCATGAAAGGAGATGGAATTATGAGCTCAACATTTAGAAAATAAACAGAAGTTCCCCTTTTTTTAAAAAAAAATGGATTGCAATAAACACAGGCAAAAAGCTTCTGGTGCATGCATTGGAAGAAGTGCTCTTTCTAAAGCAAATCATCAATTGCTTCAATTTCACTTACTTACCCCAAGTTCCTTTTCTATACATGCCGAAAGCAGCAAAAGTAGCAGGAAAAGTCATAGAAATGGCACACTTTTCCGAGCAGATGAATTCACGTAGAACATGTCTATAGGGATAGCTTCAGGATGGACAGTGTTATGTAGTGGTTAGAGTATTGGACTATGCTTTGGGATACCAGGTTCAAGTCCCCACTCTGCCATGAGACTTGCTTGGTGACGGTTGTTGGGGGTTTTCCGGGCTGTATTGCCGTGGTCTTGGCATTGTAGTTCCTGACGTTTCGCCAGCAGCTGTGGCTGGCATCTTCAGAGGTGTAGCACCAAAAGACAGAGATCTCTCAGTGTCACAGTGTGGAAAAGATGTAGGTCATTTGTATCTACTCAGGAGGGGTGGGGTTGAGCTGAGTCATTCTGTAAGAGTTTCCCAGGGTGTGGAATGCTAATGGCGGGAGGCTTCACTGAATCCTGAGGAGGTTCTTTTGCATATGGATTGGTGCTTGATGTGCTAATCTTCTCTGCAGGGCTATTGTCGGGTGTGGAGCGTTTTGTTGGCCTGGTGTTTTTCAGAACTGGAGCCCATGCTCTGTTCATTCTTAAGGTTTCTTCTTTCCTGTTGAAGTTTTGCTTATGCTTGTGAATTTCAATGGCTTCCCTGTGCAGTCTGACAAAGTAGTTGGAAGTGTTGTCCAGTATTTTGGTGTCCTGGAATAAGATACTGTGCCCTGTTTGAGTTAGGCTATGTTCAGCCACTGCTGATTTTTCAGGCTGTCCAAGTCTGCAGTGTCTTTCATGTTCTTTTATTCTTGTCTGGATGCTACGCTTTGTGGTCCCGATGTAAACTTGTTCACAGCTGCAGGGTATACGGTATACTCCTGCAGAGGTGAGGGGGTCTCTGCTGTCTTTTGCTGATCGTAGCATCTGTTGTATTTTTCGGGTGGGTCTGAATACTGCTTGAAGGTTATGCTTTTCCATAAGCTTTCCCATCTGATCAGTAATTCCTTTGATATATGGCAAAAACACTTTTCCTGTAGGTGACTGTTTTTCCTTGGTTGTTTGATTCATCCTGGGTTTGATTGCTCTTCGGATTTCATTTCTGGAGTAGCCATTTGCCTGAAGTGCGTGGTTTAGATGATTAATTTCCTCATTGAGAAAGCGCGGCTCACATATCCGTCTTGCACGATCCACTAATGTTTTCATTATGCCTCTTTTCTGTCGGGGGTGGTGATTGGAGTTTTTGTGTAAGTACCGATCAGTGTGAGTTGGTTTCCTGTAGACCTTGTGACCTAACTGAAAGTTTGCTTTGCGGATGACCAAGGTATCCAGGAATGAGAGTTTTCCCTCACTTTCTTTCTCCATTGTGAATTGTATGTTCAGGTGGATGTTGTTGAGATGATTCAAAAACTCCCTCAATTCTTCCTCCCCATGGCTCCAAATGATGAATGTATCATCCACAAACCGGAACCATACACTGGGTTTGTGGGGTGCTGATTCTAGAGCTGTTTTTTCAAAATGTTCCATGTAGAAGTTTGCTATAACTGGGCTGAGTGGGCTCCCCATGGCCACCCCATCCATCTGTTCATAGAATTCGTTGTCCCATTGGAAGTAACTGGTTGTCAGACAATGATGGAATAAGGCTGTTACATCCTCTGGGAAAATCTGATTAATCAGTGCAATAGTGTCTTTTACTGGAACCTTGGTAAACAGGGATACAACATCAAAACTGACAAGTATGTCTTGTGGATTGAGTTTCAGAGAACTGATTTTGTTGATGAAATCTGCTGAATCTTTGATGTAAGACGAGGTTTTCCCGATGTGGTCCTGTAGGAGATCTGCCAGATGTCTAGCTAATTCATATGTTGGTGAACCAATGGCACTCACAATGGGTCGGAGTGGGACTGAATCTTTATGTATTTTGGGGAGTCCATATAGTCTAGGTGGCTGTGCTTCAGTCTTGCATAGTTTTCTGTGCGTGTCGGGATGTAGTGAGGAATTCTTGATCAGCGCATTTGTTAGCCTGGTGATTTTGCAAGTGGGATCTCGTTTTAGTTTTTTGTAGGTGGAGGGGTCCAGGAGTTCCTTAATCTTCTTTTTGTATTCCTCCGTTTTCATGATCACTGTAGCATTGCCTTTATCAGCTGGTAGAATGATGATGTCTGGATCTGCATTGAGGGTCTTGATGGCATTCTATGAACAGATGGATGGGGTGGCCATGGGGAGCCCACTCAGCCCAGTTATAGCAAACTTCTACATGGAACATTTTGAAAAAACAGCTCTAGAATCAGCACCCCACAAACCCAGTGTATGGTTCCGGTTTGTGGATGATACATTCATCATTTGGAGCCATGGGGAGGAAGAATTGAGGGAGTTTTTGAATCATCTCAACAACATCCACCTGAACATACAATTCACAATGGAGAAAGAAAGTGAGGGAAAACTCTCATTCCTGGATACCTTGGTCATCCGCAAAGCAAACTTTCAGTTAGGTCACAAGGTCTACAGGAAACCAACTCACACTGATCGGTACTTACACAAAAACTCCAATCACCACCCCCGACAGAAAAGAGGCATAATGAAAACATTAGTGGATCGTGCAAGACGGATATGTGAGCCGCGCTTTCTCAATGAGGAAATTAATCATCTAAACCACGCACTTCAGGCAAATGGCTACTCCAGAAATGAAATCCGAAGAGCAATCAAACCCAGGATGAATCAAACAACCAAGGAAAAACAGTCACCTACAGGAAAAGTGTTTTTGCCATATATCAAAGGAATTACTGATCAGATGGGAAAGCTTATGGAAAAGCATAACCTTCAAGCAGTATTCAGACCCACCCGAAAAATACAACAGATGCTACGATCAGCAAAAGACAGCAGAGACCCCCTCACCTCTGCAGGAGTATACCGTATACCCTGCAGCTGTGGACAAGTTTACATCGGGACCACAAAGCGTAGCATCCAGACAAGAATAAAAGAACATGAAAGACACTGCAGACTTGGACAGCCTGAAAAATCAGCAGTGGCTGAACATAGCCTAACTCAAACAGGGCACAGTATCTTATTCCAGGACACCAAAATACTGGACAACACTTCCAACTACTTTGTCAGACTGCACAGGGAAGCCATTGAAATTCACAAGCATAAGCAAAACTTCAACAGGAAAGAAGAAACCTTAAGAATGAACAGAGCATGGGCTCCAGTTCTGAAAAACACCAGGCCAACAAAACACTCCACACCCGACAATAGCCCTGCAGAGAAGATTAGCACATCAAGCACCAATCCATATGCAAAAGAACCTCCTCAGGATTCAGTGAAGCCTCCCGCCATTAGCATTCCACACCCTGGGAAACTCTTACAGAATGACTCAGCTCAACCCCACCCCTCCTGAGTAGATACAAATGACCTACATCTTTTCCACACTGTGACACTGAGAGATCTCTGTCTTTTGGTGCTACACCTCTGAAGATGCCAGCCACAGCTGCTGGCGAAACGTCAGGAACTACAATGCCAAGACCACGGCAATACAGCCCGGAAAACCCCCAACAACCATCGTTCTCCGGCCGTGAAAGCCTTCGACAATACATTGCTTGGTGACCTTGGGCAACAATGAAGGAGGAGAAACTATGTAAATTCTTATCTCAGAAGAGCTATGTAAACGATGAGCTCCTTGGGCCAGACACTGGCTGATTCCGCACATGTTGGATAATGCACTTTCAAGGCACTTTAGCCATCATTTGGAAGTGGAATTTTTGTTTCACACTCAAAAAATTCCGTTCCAAATGATCTCTAAAGAGGATTGGAAGTGCGTTATCCAACATGTGCGGAATCAGCTACTCTCTGTCTTTTAGCCTAACCTGCCTCGCAGGGTTGTTGTGAGAATGGAATAACAAAAGGGAGAGCCATGTATGTTACCTTGAATTGCTTGGAGGAAGGGTGGGTTAAAATGTGATAGATCGTGGGCATATATGTCAAAGCTGAATTTCTATTAATTTAAAGGGAAAGTAGAAGGCGGAGTGATTTCAAGCTTGGAATTAGCAGGCAGGAGTATGAGGCCATATCTTGGAAAATAAGTACTCAGGGAGCCAGTTTGATGTAGTGGTTAAGACTGGCAGGACTGTAATCTGGAGAGCCAGGTTTTATTCTCCACTCCTCCACGTGAAGCCAGCTGGGTGACCTTGGGTCAGTCACAGCTCTCTCAGAGCTCTCTTAGCCCCGCCTACCTTGTGAAGATAATTATAACACACTTTGTAAACCGCTCTGAGTGTGGGATTAAGTTGTCCTGAAGGGCGGTACATAAACTGAATGTTCTTGTTGGTATTTCTCTTTTCTGCGCTTACTCCCAACTCTGCTTATCCAAGCCTTTTTTCTTCTTTCTGGAGATGCTTTGGAAATTGTTCCTACTGGAAGTTCTTTCTGGATGTTATAGTTCCAAATTACTTGTTTCTGAAGTAGAACCAATTAATTTGGCCATTGTTCCATATTTAGATTTCTAAATTTCATGTTGATGTATGGTAGCCTGAGCAAGGAGCCCTCAACACAAGTGAGAAGCAGAGGTGGTTTGCCAGTGCCTTTTTCTGCAGTTTTCCTTGGTAGGCCCCCATACAACCTGCTTAGCTTCTAAGATGTGAAGAGATCAGGCTATAGGAGATCGGCCCTTCCCTTCCCGTCCACTTTACTGTTACATGATATAGCTTCATTATATTAGAGGTACCATCCACTGTTTGCTTAAAGCCAAATTTAAGGCAAACATGGATGGTGACAGAGATGACTGGATTGATTGCATCCAAAAGTACATCTCTCTGTATCTATTCTAATAAGAGATCTGTGCAGACAACAACCGGTTCTAAGTTTGAATCCTCATCCAACCATAGGGATCCAGTTAGAATATACCTTCTTATTGGTATGATAGTAAGGCTACGATTAGAGAACCCCATATCAGCTTTATAAAATCTAATTCATTTCCCGACCGCCCCTGGCCAGCCAGTTCTGTTTCTTTTGTGTCAAACCTTGACACCATGCTGGGATTCCATGTTGAGATGAAAATTGGAAAACAAGTACACAGGTTTACTCCATCCTGATATTATCTCTCCACCTCCTTCCTTCATCCCCTTCTTGTGATACTCTAATCCATTAGAAAAATTCTTCAACATTAATTTGCAAAGATTACATCCTTATCTATAAAGATTTGGAACTTAAATTTATTTTCTTTTATTATTTTGTGTAACGTTGGGAAAGAAATGAATTGCCTTTACAAGTGTCTTCCCCCCCCCCCCCCACAACCCCTTCTGAATTCTCCGCAGCAAGTAGCAGTTTCTTTCTTTTCCCTTTTATCTTCTGATTTCAAGTACAGTTATGGTCCTATTCTGTTTCCTGCTGCTGCCTTTGAGCATAATATTTTAGCTCAAAGACACTCCACCAACCAATTAAAATGAATTAAATTAGTACCTGCCGGGAGAATGAATTAAATAAAATGCACAATAATTCCATTCACACCCATTTTTCTTTGTACCATAATAACATGAACGTTACGTGCCCGCCTAACATCTGAACAAACAATTTAATCCAGCAGAGGAAAAGAAAAATAGCCCATGCAAGGGGAGGGGAAAAAAACCAGATTAATACAGGGACAATTTCACACATATTTTCTTTAACTAAAAGTCAACAGAAGACTTTCCCCCTCCCTTCAAATGATCCAACTCAGACCAAAATTCATCATCTATCTTTCTAGTAAGGAGTTGGAGCAACAGATGTGGTGCTAGGTTCAGAGGGAATTTCATACTTGCAAGGAACCAGTGTCAGGAATTGGCATCTAAACTAAACTAAACTCACTTTCACCCAAGAAAAACAACTACATAATGAGAAGGAGTATAAGCTTTCCGTACCCCCAGAATTTGGATTATGGAAGCCACATCTGGATTTAGAAGAAGGTAACAGAGGTGTTGGAGAACACATCAGGGCCATCTACCCAACAGATGATATACCCATAGCAAAGGAACCAAGTTTTTACATTCTAAGGCTCGCTCTACTTAATACGGGTCCTCCAACTTGTGGCGCTTGCCTCACGCTTCCGTTATTTAATGTTATAGCTTTAGTTTTGCTTCAAATTAAAAATGACCCTACATGCTTAGAGGCTTTTGTTTGCTTACATACGGCATAAATAAATACAGATGTACATATCCATGTGTGCAAAATGAATGCCTGACATGAAAGGGATAATTCATGAACGCAAATCATGTCTCCAAGTTGTAAAACCGCCAAAAAAACAATGAAAATGTGGTATTGAAATGCTGAACATGTGGAAAAGGGGGGCACTGAATGACTGAAGATGCTCCTCACTTGAGATGCTACATGGTCCAGATGTATCTTTTGGTCCATGGAGAAATTAGACACTAGTCTTTTGTTCATTCGAACACCTACAGTATACTTTGCCTTTCCATTTGTCAAGCCCGTAAGGTAGCTGACAATATTTTAAAACCACCATACACATAAAAAACAAATATATCAAAAGACCAGCAATTAAAACAAATAATTATAAATTAAAATAAATAAATTAAAAAATTAAAAATAAATATCAACTATGTACAGTAGGGCCTTGTGAAACTATCACCAGATTATCTATCCTAAATGCTATAGCCCTAAATGCTCTCAGAAGGAGGTTGTCCTTTCCCTTCTGCAAACATATCAGCCACATCTCCCTAGAAAAGACAGTCCACAATTGTGGAGCCACAGGCAAAAAGGCTCTGTCCTGCATTGCAATTCACTTTCTCTTTGGTAGACATGTTCACACCAGGCTCCACCACCAGATTTCTTGATAAATTTGATCTGTCCACTTCTGAGCAGGGCACATGAGAAAGGATCTGCCTATGCTTTCCCCCTCTCCCTGATTCCCACATTTTGTCCCCTACAAACCAATTATTTAATGCAGGGGTCTGTGCAATGTGATGCCCTTGAGCACTATGACTCCTGCTGACATTTTTCCTGGCACCCAACAAGGGTTTTTAGAAAGTGGGCAGTGTCAAGTGGGATTCTTGTCCAGCAGAAGTTCCGATTGGCTATTGGACATTTGATTGACTGTGCAAGTTTTTAAAAATGTTGGTTTGGCAAAGCCACCACCACAGCTCAGAGATCTTCAGTGTGTGAGTGAAAAGTCAGTTTGGTGTAGTGGTTAAGAGCGGCAGGACTCTAATCTGAAGAGCTGGGTTAGATTCCCCACTCCTCCGCTTGAAGCCAGTTGGGTGACCTTAGGTCAGTCACAGCTCTCTCAGCCCCACCCACCTCACAGGGTGGTTGTCATGAGGATAATAATAACACACTTTGTAAACTGCTCTGAGTAGGCATTAAGTTGTCCTGAAAAGTGGTATATAAATCAAATGTTATTATTTTATTAAAGTAAACTGTGGCAACCATTGTGTGGCAGGCTCCACCTCTTGGAGCATCCAGTTTCTGGAAGCCAGTTTGTGACTGTGCCCACCAGACTGTATCAGAATTGCAAAGATGTCTGCAGGGTCAAAAACGCTGGGGACTCCAGCTTGAATGCATATTTAGTTGGTGGTGGTGGAGAGTGCCCTCAAGCCATAACTGACTTATGGCGACCCCTGGTGGGGTTTTCATGGCAAGAGACTAACAGATATCAGGGACTGAACCAAAGACTTTTGATATGAAGTTCATGCTTTTCTGCCACTGAGTCACACCTCTGCTACTCAGTAAGTGTCTCAAGTCATAGCTGACTTACAGTGACCTGTGGTGGGGTTTTCAAAGCAAGAGACTAACAGAGGTGGTTAGCCATTGCCTGCCTCTGCAACCCTGGTCTTCTCTGAGGTCTCCCATCCAACCCTGCTGAGCTTCTGAGGTCTGATGAGATCAGGTTCACCTGCGCTATCCAGGTAAGGATGCTCATTTAGTAACATACTTAATAATGTGCATAATTAACAGGCTCTGGTTCTCTGGATGTGATGCTCGATCATTTAGAAGCCACCAGAGCAGCTCATCCCAGAAGCCAGCATTTCACATCCACTGTTATTCTGGGCATTATTGTGCTGAGTAGGTTACAGTGGCACAGGTTTTCTCGAACTGCACAAATGCCCCCTTTTCCCTTTGGCAGTTACTCTACAACTTTGTTGCATCAAATGTTTACTTCCACGTCCTTCCAATGGTCCCTTGCAAATGTCTCTGAACTTGGTTTAATGGTATGGATATTTTGATACAGGTTTTATATGCATTGAAGATGTATTGCACAAGCAGTCATCTGGCAGTGACAATCCATATTCCAACATGTAATCCTTCCCCCAAATCCAGGATGGGCTGGGGCACATCTGCTTAGGACACGCAGAAGGTCCCAGTTGCCATCTCCATCCTCTCTAGTCAAAAGGACCAGCTAGTAGATGATGTAAAAGACTTCTCCCTTCAGCCCTGAAGTGCTGCTGCCAGTCAGGGTTAACAATGTGCCAGCCTTGATAGACCTTGATAGACTCAGTAAGCAGCATCATGTATGCACTGAGCATGTGCAGGCCATCGGTATGTGTTACATGCCATCAAGTCGCAAGAGACTTTTGGTGACCCCGTAGGGTTTTCAAGCTAATAGATGAACAGAGATGCTTGGCCATTGCCCACCTCTCCATAGGAACCCTGGACTTCCTTGGTGGTGCCCCATCCAAGTACTAACCAGGGCTTACACTGTTTGGCTTCTGAGATAAGATGAGATTGGACTATCCTGGACTATGCAGGTCAAGGAGTGCAGGTCATAGCAGTGGTCCAAAAGAACAGGCACGGTGGTTCTATTCCACAGCGGGCTTGGAATGGTGCATTCCAAGGAAAATTCTTTTAGGAGCAATTCGGAAGCATCCTGATTTGTGAGCTCAGTTCATGTTCTGTTTCTGCAAGGCAGGCCAACCGACTAAGAAAAGAATCCAGCTTTTTGAGGTCCATACTTATAGCACAACAGCTTCCCCACTAAGGTTTGCAACAAACTAGAGGAAACAAAAAAAGTCTTCGTTTTATTATATATAAAAAAGTTCCCCCCATGAGCCAGTAGAAGAGGAATGAATCTGCAGGAGCTTTTTGTTAGCTTAAAATCTGTCCTCTGCAATCAGCGTGACAATTAGTGAGTTCCTTCTTATTAAAAGGAACTCATTATAGCTACCTTTGGAGGTTGATTGATCCACAGACATGACGCAATTTCACAATTTCAAGAGCACAGGCAAACTACCATTATTTGGGGAAAAGGTAATATTTAAAATAAACATTAAGGTAATTTACTAACTGGCTGCCCTAGTTAGGGTTTCCACTAAACTAGTCAATTAATTAAACACATGGAATTGTTGGTCTGGTTAAACACACCTTTTCCGTGGAAGTTATTGAACTATCTTCAGGGCTAGGAACCGGATATTTTCATTGGATACTGCTTTGGCTTCTGTAGGCAAGCTGGTTTTTTTTAAAGGTTTCACAAAACTAAAAGATAAAATGCAACAAGAACATAAAATACAACAAGAACAACAACTCAGAGCGAAACAGCTTTGGGAAAGTTCATATTAAGGCTTTATTAATGGCATTAACTTTATCCTTAAGGTGTATGATGCCTTTGAAAAAATCCGTTTGCCTTCAGAAGCCAAGGCTGGTTTTATCCTTAAGGTGTGTGACACATTAAAGAAAAACACCCATTTGTCTTCAGAAAGCAAACTGGGTTAAAGATGCCTATCAATACACACTTCGTTTTACTTCATTTCTATGCCACCTTTCTCCCCAACAGGTACTCAAAGCAGCTTACGTCATTCTCCTCTCCTCCATTTTATCCTCGCGACAACCCTGTGAGGTAGGGTTGCCAGCTCCAGGTTGGAAATTCATGGAGATTTTGGAGAGGGAGGGGTTTGGGGAGGCCTTCCAAAGCAGTCATTTTCCCCAGAAGCACTAATCTCTGTGGCCTGCAGATCTCCAGCCACCACCAGGAGGTTGGCAGCCCTAGTGAGGTAGGTTAGGCTGCGAGTGTGTGTGTGTGTGTGTGTGTGTGTGTGTGTGTGAGTGTGTGTGTGTGTGTGTGTGTGGGGCCCGTGGTCACCCAGCAAGCTTCCATGGCAGAATGGGGATTTCAAGTTGGGTCTCCCCACGGGTCATTTTGTAGAAAAAGAGCTGGAGGAACTCATTAGCATAACTCACTAGCATATGCCACATCCTTTGACATCACTGGAAGTGTGTCATTAGCATAACTGATTTGCATATGCCACACCCCCTGACATCACCTATCCTGGCTGCTTTGGACCCAATCCTGGCCATTCAGGGCTGAAATTAGGCCCAAAATGGCAAAAAGGGGCTGAAAATGGCTGAAAAGGAGCCCCAAATGGACAGCATCAGGCCGCTGCTGAGCGGGAGAGTGACCCACCACCTGTCAGAGGTCCGATCTGGGCCATTTCGGCCCCAACCCAGGCCGAAACAGGCCCCAAATGGCCAAGAGTCAGGTGGGCGGGGCCACCTGACATGTGACCTCTTTGGGGAACTGCCGGAACTGCATTCCTGTGCGTTCTCCCTCAAAATGAGCCCTGGGTCTCCCAGATCCAAGGCTAACTCTAAAATGTCTACACTAGGACCCAGGCAATCCAGGTTTGATTCTCCAGTTTGCCATGAAAGTTCACTGGATGACCTTGGGCCAGTCCCATACTTTCAACCTAACCTACCTCACAGGGTTGTTGTGATAAAAAAAGAGGAGAGCAATATAAGCCATTTGGGGTCCCCATTGGGAAGAAAGACGAGGTATAAATGAAGTAAAATATATATATTTTAAATTCCCTGAAGAGAGAAAGTTTGGAAACCACTGTCCCGGGTTACATATAAAACCTTGAAGTTTTTATGCCCCCTCCAACCCTTATTTCTGCTTCCTTTCACTTTTTATAAGCGATGAAAATATTTCCTGAGCTTATTCTTCCCCCTTCCTAATGAAGATAAGTGTTTATTGTATTAATTTTGCTTCAATATATTGCCTCTCTTTCCAGCTGTGGAGACACCCGTTTCTGCAAATTATTGTTATTTTTGTTGGAGGTGGTTGATTTATTTTTAATTGCTTCTTCGGGTCCTGAGGCACTTCACCAGTACACTTGGTTTAATTGCATTTATTATTTATGGCTGCAAAAGAAAGCGTCTACCTTGGGAAGTTATAGGTGAGGATGCTGATTTATAAACAGTGGGAAACATCGGCCATTTCTCCTGCTTACAAACAAGGATGATTCTGAACTCCCAACATTTACAGTCTAAGGGGAAATGGGTGTAAAGCAAAGCCTGAAGATTCTGCCTCGGGCAACAGGTCACCTTGTTCCTCAGCATCAGCTAGGAGCCTAGCACCAAACCCAGGCCTGTCACTGATGATTTGGGTTGTCTTGAATTCTGTTTATGGGCCCTGAGCATTTTTTTTGGCCGACCTTGGGACCCAGTGGCTGATTGAGAGCTTCATAAAGGGGCTTAATTTTCGATAATGGTTGGATGTCTTTCTCCAGCCCTTGGAAGGTCACAAGCCTGTCACAAGAAATTGCCCTTGATGTCTGACTGGAGGCTGAGAGAGAAACCAACCAAAGAGGATAGCTGAGGTTACCTAAACAGCATTCAGAAGTGGTGTGGTGATGCGGTGGCTCTTTAGGATAAACGGTTCCAGTGCCTGCTAACAGAGTCTGCTAGCAGCTCATGCATTCTGTGTTCAGTGATACAGCACCCAGTTTCACGTGTAGAAGGTTGCAGGTTCACGCCCCGACATCTCCAATTAAATGGTTGGGGGAGCGGGGAGAGGTACATGATGTGAAGCCTATCTGAGACTCCAAAGAACCATGGTCAGTCTCAGCAGAAATACTCATTGTGATGGTTGTAACTTGTAATGTGCGGTTATAGCCAGTTTGGTGTAGTTGTTAAGAGCGGCGGGACTCTAATCTGGAGAACTGGGTTTGATTCCTCACTCCTCTGCTTGAAGCCAGCTGGGTGACCTTTTATCAGTCACAGCTCTCTCAGAGCTCTCTCAGACCCACCCAACTCACAGGGGGATTGTTGTGAGGATCATAATTACACACTTGGTAAACTGCTCTGAGTGTGGCATTAAGTTTTCCTGAAGGGCAGTATACAAATCAAATGTTGTTGTTGTTGTTGACCACTTTTGGCTATATGGAAGGAGCTGGAGACAGTGAGAATTAGAGAGCGTTAAGGTGTGCTCGGAAAATACTTTATGTGTTTGCCTCCATATATTTTCTTATTGGGTGTCTCTCATATGATTAAACCCCAAACTTATCACAATACCTTTATATCTGTTTTCATTGAATGCCCTAACTGTTGATCATATTGTATTTTTGTTCTATTGATTATATCGTATTCACTTTTAGTATGTAATCTGCCTTGGATCTCAGTGAGAAAGGCGGACTATTAACAAGCAAATAACAGCAATAATAATACTGACCATAACAGACCAGTGATCTGACTCAATAGCCCTGTACTCACAACCCCTCTCTGTGTTGACTGAACACATGGAGAGGGAGAGAGGACACAAGCATCCTGACTCCACCCCTCACCTACATGTGAGCACAATGAGCACATGACCACAATGCCTACACATGGGAAGATTGTCCATGCGTACATGCTCTCCCAATGATCAGCAGCGTTTGAAGAGTAACATCCCCAATCATAGGGACAGAGTGTATATGTGGACATTTCCTCCGGATGTTTGCACCATGCAAACAATTCGGCGATCCCACAGAAGCAAGCAGTCCGTTGTCCCTCCACACACATTCATTCAACATGTGGAGAGATTATGGCTGATTCTGCACATGCTGGATAAGGCACTTTCAATGCACTTTATAGATCATTTGGAACGGATTTTTTCGTGAACGGAACAAAAAATCCACCTCAAACGATTGATAAAGTGCATTGAAAGTGCATTAGCCAACTTGTGTGGAGTCAGCCCGTGTGTACAGAGGGCTAGTGTAAAGCAGCTTACTGGGAAACAAATCTCTGTCCTGTTTGCTAAGGGTATTTTGGCTCTGTGACAGAGGGTGGAAATAAATGTTACAAAGTACCTAAGGACACTCAAGTGAACCTCATTTCACATGTCCCTCCTCCAACTTCCCATGCACTTGCTTGCAGAGTCAAACTTCAACTTGTCCACGTGAATACATTCACGCCTTCAATATCAGTTCCTCCTCAACTGCTAAAAGTATCCCAGGCTGTATACAACTGTCAAATTCCCAGTGTCCCCCACCTCCCCCATCCGTTCATTGAAATGCAGATCTTGACGCTTTCTCACATCTTAAAGAAATGCAAATTAGCAAGTGAGAGCCAAGCTACAAGTGACGCCTGACACAGGTTGGACACTTGTCAGCTTCCCTCAAGTTTTGATGGGAAATGTAGGCATCCAGGTCTTGCGGCTGTAATGGAGAGCCAAGCTGTAAAACCAGGATGCCTACATTTCCCATCAAAACTTGAGGGAAGCTGACAAGTGTCCAACCTGTGTCAGGCATCACTTATAGCTTGGCTCTAAGAGGAGCCTAAAGTACTTGCTCTACAGTGTCCCTCCCTGAGAGTTCTCACTGCAAAAACAGAGCTGAATGGGAGCTCTGCCCTCCCAACTCGGCATTTGTACTCCCTTGCAAATGCACTCACACAAAGGGAGCTCCAGTGAAAGCAGCATGCATGTGTGCCAAGCAAGAGACAGCCTGCATGTGAATTGGGGAGGACCACACAGAAAATCCGGCACTTGAGCATCCCCAGGTAATTCACAACAAGTATGTCCACTCAGAGGGTTATGGCTCTGTGACAGTGGGTCTATTTTGCAAGCCTAGATCCTGGAAGGTTCATGATTCCATCATGGCCGTTTCCACACGGCTTACCTTATTCTGCAAAATAGCGAAATCTCACGCGAAATCTCGCAAGAAGATGCTGTTATCGCACGAGAAGATGCTGTTTTCACGTGAGAAGACACAATAACAGCATCTTCTCATGAGATTGCGTGCGAGATTTCGCTATTTTGCAGAATAAGGTAAGCTGTGTGGAAATGACCCATGTTTCATCCCACATGGCTCCAGGAGGCAACAATTCACACTGGAACCATACCAGGGGAACCAAGTTAATTCTTTCCTCCTATACTGTTTTTCTGACCCCAGAGTCCCCAATAAAGACCTTGCCCTATAGGAGTACAGTGCCTGTTTGTTTCTAGTTTTCTCTCCAGTATCGTGTCATAACAGTCTGTTTCAAGAGGCCATTTTGAAGCTGTCAAGGCAGCGGGGTGACTCCTGCTGACCCTTCCTGTAATAATAGCTAAAGAACCGCCCCTCTAAATGCTCTCTAGCCTTCTGGGATCCCTTCAGCTTTTAAGATGTTGCCCAAAGCAAAGCACCTCTAGAAAGCAAAACTTTGCCATGGAACTAAATTGTGGAGTCAGAAGAACTTCCTTTCCCCCCTCTAATGGTGGGAAGAGAGAGATTTTTAAGGGGCATCTTTCCTTCTCCCTCTTTTCAATTGAGATTCTTACGGCTGCCTTTGATGCTGCTTTCAGCAACTTTATTTAGCCTTTGGTGTTTGCCTGGTCTAGCAACCTCTGAAGCTGCTGGAGGCAATTATTATCCCGCCTCAGGCTTTTGCTTGGTTGGACAGCTTTTGTTAGCGTCTGGTTTTTTTTTTAAAAAAATGTGATAAGTTCTTATGTGTGTCCTATTGTGCACCTGTCTCCTTTTGTCCACACCGCCATTCTTGTGAAGGTTCGATAAGATCTGCTAGCTTGCCTCTGTGACTCCCCCGACCGTTTTAGTGGTTTCGTTTTCTTCTCGTTTTAACTCATGCTCAAGTCACTTCCTCTTCAAAAACACCTGTGCAATGGTTCCTTTGACTCCTTTCCTTTTGTGGAGAAGGCCGGTGATCTCGAGTGACTTCTTCATGGTTAAAGGCTGCAGCAGTGGAAAGCCCTAGGATTGCCAGCTCCGGATTATGAAATTCCTGGAGATTTGGGAGGTGGAGCCTGTGGAGGGCGGAGTTTGGGAAGGGACTGCAGCAGCATGTTAGGCCATAGAATCCATCTTCCAAAGCAGCCGTTTTCTCCGGGGAAACTGATCTCTATGGCCTGGAGGTCAGCTGTAATTCCAGGAGATCTCCAGCCACCACCTGAAGCCATGTACACACACACCTCAACTGAGACTGAGCCAAGCTACAAGTGATGCCTGACACATGTTGGACACGTGCATCCCTTCTCTTTCAAACTGAAAATCTCTGTGGGCCAAGCTACACATGACGAATGACACTTGAACGGCAAGTGGATTGAGTGGAGGGCAAGTGAACAGGGAGAAATACACTTGCCGTTCAAGTGTCATTCGTCATGTGTAGCTTGGCCCTGTTTTGGTTTCACTTCTACCTTGTGCAAAATTGAACTTGTGAGTTTGAATTTCTGCACCATGCCACACACTAAACCATTTCCTACAAACAGATACTCTGTTCAACCTTATTTGTGCATTCATAAATTAGCATTAGATATTATACATAGACTGTACATATAAATGGTGTAGTACGAGTTTGGTGTAGTGGTTAACAGCGGCAGGACTTCATTTGAGAGAGACAGGTTTGACTCTCTACACCTCCGCTTGAAGCTAGCAGGGTGACCTTGGGGCAGTCACAGCTTCTCGGAGCTCTCTCAGCCCCACCCACCTCACAGGGTTATTATTGTGAGGATAATAATAACACACTTTGCAAACCGCTTTGACGGTGAAATCATAAGTAGAGTTACTCCAGTCTAAGGCCATTGGACTTAGACTAGAGTAACTCTGTTTAGGATTTCACTACGAGTGTGACATTAAAGTGTCCTGAAGGCAGTATATAAATCAAATGTTATTATTGTTATTATTATTATGTATGTTATAGGGAAAATAACATATAAATTATGTCTAATTAATAGAAAATAAAACCATACAATACGTATACAGTGCAAGCAAATCTACAACACTAAGTTGTGAAAAATAGAGAACTACATTGATTGGAATACCAGTGTATAAAAGAAGAAATAAATTGAGACCTTTTGGTCATCCCTATATTCTATCTGGGCTGCTTCTTGTATGCTGAGCAGTGGCGGGAAATGAGAACCCCCAGCCAGGAGCTCTTCCACTATAGCATGAGACCTGGGTGGGGAACTAACAGAATATATGGCAGAAAAAGATGCTTCTTCCCAAAGCCCTCCTGAACAGTGCCACTTGTTCCAGATGCAGTAGAACAGCAGAATTTTAGTCCAGGGGCACTTTAGAGACCAACAAGATTTTCCAGAGTATAAGCTTTTGAGAGTCAGAGCTCCCTTCTTCTCATGTCTGAAGAAGGGAGCTCTGACTCTTGAAAGCTAACCCTCTGAAAATCTTGTTGGTGTCTAAGGTGCTACTGGAATCAAATCCTACTGACCAGGCAGGTGTCTTCCTAACCACCTCAGAGAAGTTATTTCACAAGGAATGTGCCTCCCCCCATGACAGCCCATCGTGAAAGTCCGCATCTTTCTACTTTGGACAAAACCTACAGGTGTCTTATTCGTGTTTCACAATTTCCTTTGACCGTCCAAGTGGACTGATCTATGACTGATCTATGAACACACACATACCATGCATCTGACAAAGAGAGCTGGGGCTCTCGAAAGCTTATGCTACAATAAAGTTGGTTAGTCTTAAAGGTGCGGCTGGACTCTTTACTATTTTGCAACTACAGACTAACACAGCTATCTCCGCTGGATCTACACATACTGTGTGATTGTTAGTTGAAGCATTTCCTGATCAGCAGTTTCCCTTAGGGAAACTCTCTGCGACTTGTTTGAATATGAAAAGTAGTTTGGGGGAAGCGGTATGAGCATTGCTGATAAGGGTGAATGCCTCTGGGTTCATGCAAGCTATTTCCTACTCCCCTTCAGTGTTTTATTATCAAAAGTAATGGCATCAAATCCCTAATGGTTTTTGAACTCTGCAATAGCACTGCCTGCCAGGCTATGTTTTAATAGTTCGACAAATAAAACAGTGTTTTGTCAGATAATCAGTACAGGAATCAGAACTGCCCATTTCTATCAGGCTCCTCACATGATTGGCAGATTTTTGTCGTGCCTGAATAATAAAGCATGAGATCCCACTTACACTCCACCCCTGCTCTGTTGGATTCTACTCTTAGTCTTCCCCTTCCCTGCCTGATTCTGTCCCAACCAGGGCCAGCGCCAGGGTTTCTGGTGCCTGAGGCCGGAGGCAGCTTCAGGTCTGCTCTTGCCCCCTTGCATGTGTGCACAAAGTACTTGCACGCACCCAGACTATGGGGCAGCGGGCGCCTGGGCAGGAGGGCTGTCTGCTCAGACTGCCCTGTGCTGCCACTGCTGGCCTGCGCTCCGAGCCAGCCCTCCTGCTCCGTTGCTCCGCTTGCCACCCCAGACGCCTGCAGCGCCTGGCCCGCGGCTGCTGCTCCTGGCTGGGGGCGTGTGCTGGTGGCGGTGGCAGTGCGGGAGGGCTGGGAGGCTGCAGTAGCTGTGGGCCAGGCATGGCAGGCATCCAGGTTGGCACGCAGGTGGCTTCCCATCCTTCCTGCTCAGCTGCCCGCACGCTGCTGCTGCCAGCTCCACAGCATGTGCCCTTGCCCCTGGCGCCCCCTCCAACGCCTCAGTGCTGGAGGCAGTTGCGAGACCTGCCTCAATGGAGGCGCCAGCCCTGGTCCCAACCCTGCCTTTTATATTCCAATTTCCTCCAGGTTCACTCCTGGACCTTCCTACTCTGAATCCCCATTTCTACTTAAGAGGCCAGCATTTACGAAATACTGGCAAACCTAACAACAGTGTACACCTGGCTTTTATATGCCCGAGTAGTTCAGAGGTTACAGTGAGAACCTGGTTCAAAGCCCTCTGCAGTCTTGAAAATCAGTGGACGACTGTGGCCCAGACATACTCTCTCTAGGGCTAGGATGGAGTTTGGGGAGGATATGACATCACTTCTAGCTGACGTTCCAGGAATTTCTTCTCATCTCTATGGTTAACCATAGACACCTGGGGAAATTTCCAGAGTGTCTCTATGGAGGCTGTTTTTTTCTCCCGCTCCTCAATTTCTTGAGGATTGGAGCTGAGAGTGAGGGGTTGCCAAGTGGCCAAATGGCAAGCTTACCTATCTCAAACACTTGGGCGGAGGATAAAAAGGGGAAGGAGAACTATGTCTGTTGCCTACACTCTTTGGAGGAAAGGCAGGATAAAAATGTAGGTAGATTTCCAGATTACGTCTTAGGTGCACGTGTCCATACAATGGCGATGTGGGGCTTCAGTGTGAAATAATGCTCCATGGCAAGTAGCATTGAAAAAACATGTTATCTTTTTGACATGATTTAATTGTCTGGAACAATTAACCTTTCTAAACCCCACCCCCACAAAATCATATTTGAAAGGAGGAGACGTGACAGCAGCAGAGAATCTGAAGTGCCGCACGGATACCTTCGCCAAATTCATTATCACAACGTATCACAACTGATTCATGACACTGCAGCTTTGATACCTTTCGCGTTGTTTGTCTTAATGTAAATTAGCTTTTAACTTGCTTTTGGTGACAGCCACTTTAAGTAGTTTGAACTTTCCTAATGCTAACACTCTGTTTAAAAAATTCACAATAATTTTTTTGAAGGTGAATGTGTTGACTGTGATGCAGATAAGACAGTCGTTCCAACTCGCAAAGAACTTTACTAGCGCATGCTGTATTCCTGGCTTCCCATCAGGAATCGCGCTTTATCGCATTTCACCAGCTTGTAACTGGGTTTCAAAATAAACAAACTGTACCCTGTGGCAACACTTAATCCAACGTGAACTAGCTTCGTGCCCAGCCAAAACAATGCAACCTGATTTCTTAAAGAGCTAGGCTGTCAATGGGGAGACTGGGAAATTCAAAGAATAGCTGGAAATCAAATCCCCCAAGTTTAGAAAATCCTGGCTACATTACAAACAGGGTCAGGGCCCTCTTGTTTGGGGGCGCTGGGTTTATGTAAATGTTTTTACCATAGTTTTGTCTCCAATAAGGGTCCAAAGTGGTTTACCACATCATTCTCCCCCTCCTCCATTTTATTCTCACAACTGCTACCTCATGGTGTGGGATTGGCTGAGAGACACTGGTTGAGGTCACTCATTGAACATCCACAGGCATTTTCCCTGACCCCCACCAGTGCTTCACATGCTGGTGGGGAGTGAGGGTGGGAAATGAGTGCGGTTTACACTGACATTGTGCCAGCATGTGATGTCACTTCCAGTGGAAAACTGGAAGTGATGTCATGACATCAGGGTGACACTCTAGAATTCACCGGCATGACTGCCCCTGCCCACAAACTCCTCCTGGCCTGATGTCAGCTGCAGGTGTCAACCCTATCTGGAGATTAGTTCTAATTCCAGAAGAACACCAGGCCTCACCTTGAGGGTGGTACCCTAGGCTGTGGGGAGGCCTTGCTAGAAGCAAGAAAGACCTTGAAGGCCTCCGCCATTAAAATCTGTGTACTTGTGAGCATTGGTCCAATTTACTGAATTGGATGGTATGAGAGATCTACAAGTCAACCCTATTAATGTAGGATGTTGCATCACCAAAAAACTAAAATGCCTCTTAAGCTTTTCAATGACTTCAGTGGACTTAAATGGGTGCCGCTATGTTAAGGTTTACAAAGTTATTCTTCATGGATGGAACTGAATGAGTGTCATTCACCGTGGGTGTTAGGCCTTCCATTTATTTATTTATTATATATTAATTAGAGCAGATTACAACCAGAATATAAAAATATAACATGGTAGCATAACAATAAAAGTTCCAATAAATGATCATTAAAACAGCGGTGCACATATTGCAATGACCCTCCAATTAACTGCCCTCAGCCCATTTACCTGCCCCCAGCTCAAGTTTCTCGCCTCTGAGGAACTGAGGAGCAAGACAAAATAGGGCTTCTGCATTATGATGCTCTAGGAACTCTAGTCTCTATGGTAAAGACTATAGAGACCAGGGAAGGCAGCTTGAAGCATCACCCATAAATGACATCACATCCTTGGAAGGTTTCTTAAGCTCCCTTTCCTCCCCAAACTGCATCCTCCTGAAGCATCACTCCCCAAATCTCCCAACATTTGCTGAGTCAGTGTTGCGAACCGTAGATACAGTCAGAAGCCAGTGTTCTCCAACCCTGCATCCATAGCCAGACTCATGATAGCAGGAATCCCACTGAGGGAAGCAATGTATCAGAAAAACACAGAACACAAAGACCGCTTCCTTCCACAGTTCTCATTATATGGAAGCCTTCATAGCGGTGGGGCATTTTATTAGTTACTATATAAACGCCAGATATTCTTTGTTTCAGATCTATATTTGAGTCCGTAACAAGAGCGATAATAAAAATGAAATACATCGAAGTATCTCGACAGCACGGCAAGTATCTTTATCTTTATGCCTTCTCATAAACTCAGTGGTGTGGACAACCAGGGTCCAACAATCTTGTCCTCTTGTCTGCTCTGGAGCCGCTCTCCAGTGCTACTTAGCCGAAGGGCTCCGGTTTTAACATTAGGAGTACAAATCATCAGTTATCCAAGCTTATGTTTGACAAATTAAATTGCTGGGAATTAAAAAAAAGCTGTAGATCAATACAATTTGAACGATCAATTAATCATTCCCTTTAATTAAAACCGCCAAATCCCAGTACATTTCATTTACATTTTATTACACTATTTCTAAGCTGGAGCTTTTAGGCATCTGTATTGATTGGAACCATACTCCTCATACCTAGAGATCAAGTAATTTATAAATCGGCACACACCTCGCTATAGGATATATTGTTTAATTATCATAGGGTACTGCTCAGCGGGGCCTTAGATTGTGAATTAACTCAGATATCAATTCTTTACTATTCTAGTATGTGTTAACTGTTGGTTGCAAATTCAATTCTGGAGGACAGAATCTGGGTTGGAGGTGGTGGTGGCAACAGCTAGGTAGGGTTGCCAACTAACCAGACAGATAATAGTCAAGACTGCTCCTAGAACATTAATATCTGCAGAAATAAGTGGGTGCTGCCTTCCCTACCATGTAGATATGTATTATGCCTGGTGACCTAGCTATGGTAAAAAGCATAGGAGCCATTTATAAAGGTTGGCAACTCTTCGACAACACCTGTTTCGAAACCCCTTGGATATTTTTGGCACCCGTTGATATGTTCTGCCATTGCCAGCGTACTGCAGCTGAAAAAGTCAGGGCCAGAACAAAACCGCAGCAAATCAGTGCACACTGAAGAGACGTAATAATGATGTTGTTGAGTGCTTAGTACAGCCCACCTGAACATATGAAGGGGCTTTCTATGGAGTCAGACTATTGGTCAAAATCAGCATTGTTTGTTCTGAACTTCTGACAGACAGCTGCCATCCTGAGAAAGGTCTTTACGTTACCTTCTACTTGATGCTTCTTATGTGGACAGGGGTTTTTTTCAGGGGGAACGCAGGGGAACAGAGTTCCGGAACCTCTTGAAAATGGTCACATGGCTGGTGGCCCTGCATCCTGATCTCCAGACAGAGGGGAGCTTAGATTGCCCTCCGCGCTGGCGAGCGGCGCGGAGGGCAATCTCAACTCCCCTCTGTCTGGAGTTCAGGGGGCGGGGCCACAAGCCATGTGACCATTTTCTCTGAGGGCAACCCACTGAGTTCCACCGCCTCTTTTCCCAGAAAAAAAGCCCTGTATGTGGAGATGCTGAGATTGAACCTGGGGTCTCCTGCTATAACGGACTTCCCTTCACTCCCCCACTGTGAGGCAGATTTTCTCGCCAAAATTCAGTTTGCTTGCTTGGGATGAGCAGCCCCAAGTAGCATGTTAATCCTTGTGTTTTGAAAGACTGTTTGCCTCACCCTGATAGTCAGATATAATTTTGGCTTATTAGCCCAGCTCAGGCACTTGGCGAGAAGTAGAAGCTCTCTTCCTTTTTGTTGGAAATGGCACTGGAGACTGTATAATGTTCAAAAGGAAATAACTTTAGTTAACAGCCAGGGATTGGATAAGTGTAGTCAGAGAATGAAAATGCTGAGGTACAATTTTGTTGGTAGTACAGAATATACTTTGAGATACAGGCAAAATAGTTTCCTTGAACCTTAGTTTCTTATAATCTTCGTTCGTAACAGTGAGAGGTGTTTTTCTTAATATGTTAGTTACAGCAACAATATTTCTTTAGACAGCTCTTATGATAGCTCAGATTTTCTGAAGTTAGTTTAAAACTGTTTCCCCTTCACAACAGACCTGGGCCCTCCTCAAAGCCAAACTCCCTTCAGAAACTGGGCAGGAATTAATCTTCTTCTCAGTAGACATAACCCTTTCTCTTTTGGCTTGAAAGGGAGTCCAACCTACTACCCAGTCACTCTTGCCAAAGCACATTCCGTTCTATGGTGTCTGTGTCAATTGGGCTTCAGCTTCTGCTGACACTTATAGTAAGAATTCTTAAATTGAATTCTTCTTCAGGACAGTGATGTTACAGCAAAGGCAAAAGTTTCCTCTTCCCACACTCCAGAGGGGAACCTGTCCGACCTTCCCTGTCAGATTCACTCACAAACTCTCCCTGAATAATCCTGTCAGAAACCAACTGACTCCCTTCATTCTGGTTCTAATGGACCAATCAGAGAGCAGGGAGCAGCCTGCCACTCAAGCTCTGCATTCCAGGCAATAGTTAGCTTCATCCTTCCCAGCTCTCTGATGGTGCTGCACTTAGGAAATCTGCTTTAAAGAGCAGTTCATCACACCACCATACAAGGCAAACGCTTTACCATTGAGCCATAAGTGAAGCAGCCGTCTATTGAGTCAGACTATAGGACTGTAAAGATCAATATTGTCTACTAAAACTGGCAGCAGCTCTCCTGGGCTTTTCACATAACCTATGGCCTGATTCTTTTAACTAGAGGTACTGGGAATTGGACTGCATTTCTACCATGATTTCAAGGACTCCGAAAGCTTTATACATATTCTCTTCAACTATGACCATCATTCCAGTAAAGTAAGCCGACATTATTAAACACATGTTGGCAATAATGGCAAGGTTCCATCTAAGGCTTGTAAGGAAGTTTTTGGCCGAAGGAAGGCTTAGCAAGAAGCTTTCTCACTTACAAACCACGTCTTCCACTCTGTACTATGCTTTTCTTCCATTCTGGCAGTCTATTTAAATGTGTCCTTATCTTTCATATACGTATGTGCAATGAATATGTCCCCTTTTCACCAGCTATGCTAAGAGCATGTGCCTTACCACTTTAATTATCACGATGACCAGGGCCGGCGCGCCCATTGAGGCCAGGTAGGTGGTGGCCTCAGGCGCGGGGTGCCAGAGGGAGCATCGGAGGAGGCGTGGGGGGCAGGAGCGCGCGCCACAAAGCAGCAGCCTCCTATCCCTCCCACCCCGTGCTGCTGCTGCCGCTGCCAGCACAAGCCCCTGGCTGGGCGCAGCTGCCGCAGGCAGGCATCTGCGGCGGCGGAGGCAACTGAGCGGAGAGCTTGGAGGCCACCCGCTGCAGCGATCGGGGCAGCGGCGGTGCATGGTCCCGTGATGATGTCACGTGTGACATCATCAAACAGGCTGGTGCACGTGCTCGCTTGCGCGTGCGCAGGGGGGCACCCGGCTGGCCGCGAGCGCCACAAATCCTTGCGCCGCCCCTGACGATGACTCTCCCACCCCACCAGAGAACTCTGGCAAATATAGTTTGGAGGAGATGCTGAGAATTCTCTGATAAAGATCCCTAGCCTCAGTTCTAGATCTACGATTCTCAGAGTTACCAGGGAGGAATAATGGCTGACCTACCTTACAAGTATGCCCTTGTGGTACACAACAGAATGGAAGGCAAAGCAAAAGCAAAACAGCATTATTATGTAGAGCCGTCTCATCCACCCATCACATTGTGGCATGGCAATGAGTTCTGACACTTTTCATATATAAGATGGTTCCCTTTCTCCAATAAAGCCTTTGGTACTCATCTAGGGCCATACGAGCGACAACACATCCATCATTCAGTTAGTGTCTTATTCTGCGTTCCTTTGAAAAGAAATTGACAGTGGTGGGGTATTTTATGCATTATATGTGTATGTAGGAAAAGGTAAATAAAAAGGAAAACAGATTCAAGGGCAACTGCCTTCTGACCTCCAGGTAAGCTGGAATGAATATGTTTTGCTAATAATTGTAACCCATTATAATCCAAAAGAGCACATTCTGTGGTTTTGAGCTTTATGGATATACTAATAATAAGGCCCGTTGTTTGGGAAAATACAATGGGCCCTAGCAGTGCTCCCCTCCCCGTGCTTCCCCTTGTGGCATCAGGCGAGGAGGGTGGATTGGGGAAGAAATCGGGAGGCTCCCTCCTCCTCTGACCCCTCAGCTGCTACTCGGCTTGTGCACGACCCTCCCGAGACCGAATGGAGGTGGCAGGGAGCCCCACCTCCCCTGGCTGCTGTGGATCCTTGAGGGCCTCACCACCACGCTGAGCCTTCCCGCAGCGGCAGTGGGTTCTTCCACAGCACTAGGACTTAGGATTGAGGTGTTTTAGGACTGAGGTGCCTTAAAAACCGAGTCTGCACGGGTCTATTTTGCCAATTCAATGTCCATACTGCAGCATTTTTTGTGACTGTCTGCACCAGATTTGCCACCATGACTAGTCACTCCAGCCACTATGCAGCTTTCCCCCAGCTTTCCTGGGAGCGCTTATAATACAATTTTTTTTAAAAAAATCCACTTTGCAGTAAGCTGTTTCCTGTGTCTACTCTTTATTCTGTTTTTGGTGTTCCACCCTTCCCCCCCTCCTGCCCCCTGCCAGCCCACTGCATTGTGATTGGCTACTCTCGTCTAGCCAGCCTCCCCCTCCCCTCCTTTCCATTCTTCCCTGTTCTCCTCTTTCCTTTTTAATTTTTTTTTTAAAAGTCCAGTGTAGGATCAATGAATCGCTGGTTTGAAACCACAGGGGAAAGTTCTTTTTTTATTCTTTTTGCTTTGGCACGGGTGGGAATATTGGATAGGGGGCTAAATATCTGGGCATGAAAAATATCGTGTTTTAGAGAAGTGTGACTGGTAAAATACAAGACAATTCCATGCCTTTCGACTCGACTTCATGAAAAGTGAGTTGTGTCCCTGTTGCAGAAGGGGTTAAACTCAGTCAAGACCACTGGCCCATCTGATGGTGTGTCAGGTGCAGACAGGTCCTTCCAAGCCCCAGCTATTGTACTGAACCCAGGACCTCTCACATACAAAGCAAATGCTTTACCACTGAGCCATGGCCTTTGTCTTTCTAACACAACCCAGTGGTAAATCAAGCAGTGAAAACGTGTTGATATGTGGCTGTCTCAAACAAGAGATCCAGCTAGAGGCTGTAGCTAGCTTACTAAGGAATTACATCTATGGAGGCTGCAGCGCAGTTTTTCAGCCCAGTCCACTACGCTGGGGCTGTGCATGTTTAGCCATATCTGATACTTGATGTAATGTCAGTTGGGTGTTGGATAGAATGGAGGGAGCAGGAGGCCGAACAGTTAATTGAAAATATCTGATATATGTGTGCAAAGCTCTAGCAACTGCATTTACATTACAGGCACATCTGAAGCAAATATTCCAGTGACTCCTTTTGTTAATCTGTAACAAAGAGAATTATTAGGGGATTATTTGCCTTCCAGCTAAATCTGAAAAGTGCAAGTGGGAGGCGGGAGGGAAGAAATCCAGGGTTATTCACAGAGGTAGGTGACGGTTATAACCAATGTCTATAAAACATGGTTTTGAACATAGTCTAAAAAGTATGATTTACAACAATTTCCCAGAAATAAAGTGGGAAATTATAAATGACCTTTTACTTTTTCTTGGAAGTGGCATATTGAGAGCTAGGGAAGAGATGGGAGAGAGAGACAAGTAGGGCTTTTTAAATTGTTGTTTTTGGGGGGAAAGGTATGACTGGAGGAAATAAAGATGTTATATCGTAAAGGAGAGAGATGCTACTTTATTCAGATGAAGCATGCAGTTGTTAGAAGGTAATATCCAGACCTTTAGTGATCTCAAATTATTACTAGTGCAGCTTGAAAACCACCTATCCGTATTTCTGGTGGTGGTGGAGACTGCCATAAAGTCATAGGTGATTTATGGCAACACCTAGAGGGATTTTCAAAGCAAGAGACTAACAGATAGGATTTGCCATTGCCTGCCTCTGCAACCCCCTGGTCTATCGTTGGCCACCTAACCAATTCCAGTTCAGCAACCTTTATTGGCATTACATCCATGTTAACAAAAACACTCGACACAACCAGAAACTCAGTCTACAAATACACAACTCGCCATCTAACCAAGGTAGACCCTGCTTAGCTTCTGAGATCAAACAAGATCGGGCTTGTTTGGGCTATCCATGCCAGGGACCATACTTATTTCTGCCACTTTTCAAATCTAAGAAATGATGCCAGATTTAGAGCTGTTCAAATTATTTGAGCTTGAATATGTATCCTAGAAAACGGAGATTTGGGGATTTACAGATGAAAATAGTTGCATTCATTGTGCCTTCAAAGACCTGAGCTCTGGAAGGCACTTCAGTTTGGATGGAATACCTGCATTTAAACAGACCTGCAACCTATAGACATACATAGATGTTCTTAATTGAATATTTGTACAGATTTGCTTTGAGAATAGAGTACCAAGGGATTTTGTGGTGAGGATAACTTTGATATGATTGGATGAAATGCCCTGATGTCACAGAGAGGGCGATCTACGCAGGGAGTGTTTGGCTGCCTGGGACTGAGTTGTTTGAATCTGACAGTGGAGAAACAGAGTCTGGATACCAGTGTTTGGATGAAGCAAAGCAGTTCAAACAGTTCCTTGTAGATTAAAAAAAAAGTTTTAAATACTTAATAAAATACGGTATAAAAGTAGGGGGCAGCTACTGCCTTCAAGCCTGGCTTGTAGGCTTCCAGGTGACCCTGATGGTGGGGAACACTGGACCTGGATATTTTGGTGTCTGATGCAGCAGAGGTTTTTTGATGCCGTGAAAAGAGCCCTGCACACTCTTAAAGGCACTTTCTTTACTTATATTTCCAAACCAGTTTTGCAAGCTGTTAGGAGCTTCACTTGAGGATGTCACCACAGTCTCCCATCTGCTCCATTCTCCCTTCCCTTCGGCCCGCCCTGTCAGCTGAGGTGCCCGCTGAAGCCACTGGTGCTCGGGCATGCAGCTTAATCTCCATGTTTATGTAGAGTTAGAAAGATGATATAGATGTGTGATGATTATACAAACACACTGCACACACATATATGCATGTGTGTGTGTTTGTTATGGTTCTCAACTGTACTTGGGGAAATTCCTGGAGATTTTGGGGAGGGAATAGAACCTGAGGAAGGCAGGATTTTAGGAGGGGAGGGACTTCAGTAGGATAGAATTCACAGAGTAGGATTGCCATATACATAAATTACAAATACACAGAGTCGGATTGTCAACCTCCAGGTGGTGGGCAAAGATCCCTTGGAATTCAAACTGATCGCCAGAGCATAGGTATAATTTCCTCTAGAGGAAAAGGCAGCTTTGGAGGGTGAACTGTATGGCATTATATCCTACTGAAGTCCCTTCCCTCCTAAAATTCATATAAATATACACATACAACCACACACATATATATATACACACACACAAATATATCGTATATATAAAAATATATATTTATCCTATATATGTGATACATTTATATGATAAATACAAATTTATTTCATATTCTATTATATATATTAAATAAATACTAATTTATTTCATATTTTGTTTTATTTTTTATATTTTATTATATAAAATATATAAAATATTTTATATCTTAACTATATATATAAATGAACATACTTCTATAAATATAACTTGATTATTATCAGCACTATTAAAAAAATAAAATTCATAATTAATAAAGCTCATTTGAAAAGAAAAACAATCAATATATTATAAACAATAAGTCAAATCGATACAAAAGGCACGCCCTAACCGCTCCAGGCCACGCCCTCATCCTCCAACGTCATGCCTCCCGCCTCGCACCTCCGCTCTCGGGGCAGAGCCGGCGGAAACCACTGAAGAGAAGGCGCCGCCGCTTCTGCGCCTGCGCAGTTGTTTGACGGTACGTGTGTGCGTACGTCGCTGTGGGCGTGTCGCGCCCTTTACGCCCGACGCGAAGGTGACCGGCCCGAGGAGAGGAAGCGTCTCTGCCGCCGCCATGTTGTCCGTGGCCGCCCGCTCCGGCCCCTTCGCCCCTGCCCTGTCGGCTGTGGCGCACGCCGTGCCGGGCCCGCTGAAGCCGCTGGCGCTGGGCCTGCCCCTGGCGGCCGCCAAGCTGCCGGCGCTGGATCCGAAGCGGCCCCTGCTATGCCGGGAGTCGCTGAGCGGGCAGGCCGCCCGCGGGGGGGCTCGTCGCCTCGGCCAGCCTCAACGGTTCGTGGACGGGGGGGGGGATTCTCTGACGTCAGCACGGGGACGAGGAGACAGGGTTTCCAACTCCCGGGCGGGACATCCCTGCCGATTGGGTGTGGGACCTGGAGAGGGCAGGGCCTCAGCGGGGTAGGATGCCGTACTGGCCACCTTCCAAGGTAACCGTTTCCTCCTGGCCTGGAGAGAAGTTCTGATTCTGCTCTTTGGGGTGGAAGGGCCAGGATTTAAATGCAGGCTCTGTCTCGGCCGAACCCACTTCACAGGGCTGTTGTGTGGATAAAATTGATAAGATGGGAGCAAAGGTAAAATTAAGTAGGTAATAAGTTCATTGTGTATGGCCATAGGCCTTTAAAAATTCAAACATCCCTAAAATTTTAAAATGTCCAGTGTTAAAACCCTGTGTTGCGTAGCCTTTATTAGAGGAAGGGTAGGATAAATAGAAGATCAGTTATGACTCGGCTTAATCTGAGGGATCAGAGCTATGTATGGTATCCTCAATAGGAACATCTGGATAGAAATGATGTCCTTAAAAAGGACACCAGGACAAATTCCTTGTTACTGAAGTAAACTTTTGTCTGAGCTGGACAACTTCAAGTTGGGCTTACGTGACTGAACATATAGCAAGGAGTTCTACTGTAACTTTTATTCCTGTCATGCTGGTTTTCTGTAAACAGACAATTTTTGGTTTTCTGTATCCCCCAGAATCCTTAAGTGCATAAAATGAACACATCCAGGAACGGGCTAGATCCGATTCTTTTTCCAGGACATCTTGTTTTCTAGTTGTAGGAATCTTGCTGTTTGTATCTGTTCCACTTTTAACAATAATAACATCCTGTCCTTTCCCCAAGGAGCTGATGATGGTTTTTGTGCATGGTTCTCCCCTCATTTGTCTTAACCTCACAACCCTGTGAGGTCAATTAGGCTGAGGAAGGCTTGCCCACGGTCTGGTGGGTAGGTCAAAGAGCAAGATCCAAGTCTAATAACATGTTAAAGACCCGCTAAATTTCCAGGGTATGATGAAGGGAGCTTTGACTCTCAAAAGCTCATACTTTGGAAATATAGTAGGTCTTTAAGGTGCTATTGCACCTGGATCTTGCCCAGCGTCTGCTAGTGAGCTTCCTGACTCAGATCTCTATAGTCTTAACATCAATGTTACCCATTCATGCATAAGTCTGAAATGGATATAGTGCAGACACATAGACCTAGAGCTAAGACGTGTACATCAGTATACGTCAGAGACTTACTGATACACTTTGCCTTGAATAAGCAAGGCCTCTTGTTTTCCTGGACACAGAAGTTAGCACTTCCCGTGGAGTCGCTGGATCCTGAGCCCCATGGGAGATTAAATGTAGAAAGTTTGTGTTCTGATATAAAAGTACACCTGGGCACAGCCCTTTTAATTTCTCCTACAGCAGTGAGACTACTTTTATGAGAGAAAGTAAAGGACGCACTCAAGAAGCGAAGGGGCTAAATCTGTTCCTTTTCTTTCCCTCCACTTCCCAGTTGTCCCCAGAAAGCACCTGAAAATTAACTCTCTTTCTTTATGCATAGCTGTGTTCTCTACTTACTTATTTACTTACTTCGTTTATATTCCTCCTCCCCAGTTGGGGAACCAAAGCAGCTTACATCATTCTCTCCTCCATTTTACTCTCACAACAACCTTGTGAGGTAGGATATGCTGGGGTGTGTCTGAGTGGCCCAAGGTCACCCAGCACACGTACATGGCAGAATGGAGATTTGAACCTGGTGCTCCCAGATCCCAGTTGGAAACCCTAACCACTACACCGCATTGGCTACTTATGTTTCAGTGTGCCGGAAACTGGATTCTTGCTGCCTCGTGCCAAGGTTCTTTTAGTCCAGTTTTTCCCAAAGTGACTGGCTGGATGTCTTTGGAAAATTCACTAGTGGGCAACTAAGGCCTCCGCCTCCCTTTGTTGTTTGTCCTCATCACCTGTTGTTCAGAGTGTAGAAGTTCTGTGTATTTAGTGTGATAATTTCTGTTCATAAAAAGAAAAAAGGTGGAATAACACCAGAGAATCATGGGCAGTGTTCCAGCTGGTAAAAGGAGAAACGTTGAGGTTTATAATTATCCGAAAGCCACGTTTTCTGACCTGAAAGCCCGTTGAGGAGAGAGGGATGCTCATGCTGAGGCTCTTATTTCCTGTTGCCCTGAATCAAGATATATTTTTAAAAATTGCCACTAGAGATGTCTCCTGACTCAACATTTAAGCTGTTCTACCTTGTACCAAAGTCACTGATTTCAAGGCCAGTGGGCAGGCTGTTGGCATTGGGTGTGAAAATGCGCAGCTCGTATCCCTTCCCAAAGTGCCGCTTAGTACCACCACCAGTGAGGAAGAGGATCCATCGTTTCTCTTCTTTTCCAGGCTAGTCATGGGGCCCCTGCAAGACTAATCTTTGTACTCTTAGGAGAGGCATGCCTCCCCAAATTAGCACAATGGCATGTTTATATTTCACCTAGATTCAAATCGGCAAAAAAATGAACTGCTGTTTAAGATTGTTAGGCTGTTTTCTTGAGTGTGTAGGTGTCACTTCAGTAGTAAGTGTGTTCAGTTGATCTTCACTATTTATTGGACAAATAGGTTTTGACCTGTTCAAGCCTGATAGCTGGAATGCCCTCATTGTTGGAACCTGGATGGGTAAAAAATGCTGTCGCATTTTATCAAATAACCTTATGGTTATGAGGTGCCAGATAAACTGAAAATGGTTTAAAAATGCATTGCTCTCCTCTTACCTACACATACAAGGTTATTTGCTTGAAAGTTGAAACATTGAATAGGCGTGTAATATGGCCAAGTACACTTGTGTGCTTAACAGATTTTGTGCTTCTAAAAGAAATTACAGGAACTGTTTAAACTTTCAAAAACTGTCCTGCTTCATTAGCTCCTCGTTGGATGCAAATAGTCTTCTGTTTAACTTTAGACCCTAAAATTAAATTAGTATTGGCTTGTCTTTAAAACGGTAAATTGTGACACCAAACCTCCTTTAATTTTTAAGGAAATAGTCTTCCAAAAAGCTAATGGCTGAGAGTTTCTCTTTATTTCCTTCATTAGTTCTAGCTTGTTGCAGATGCTACATTATACTTTTCTCTCCAAGCCATGTTCCACGAGGCCTAAATTCCCTTAGGCATGATTCTGCTCACCCTTAGTGTTGTTCTTCAATTCCTGGATAGAGAAATTTCATTGTTTAGTACAGTGCTCCTGCTGAAAATGTCCTTTAGCTTGAAACCTTTTGATACTTCGGACTGAAACAATTCCTAGTTTGATAACATGCAAACCATCAGGCGGTTTGATACAGTTTTGCTAATATTCATCTGAGTTAGTATCTTTGGCTCCAAATTCCAGTTAATTATGGCTTCATTTTGTGATTTTTCCTTTGCATCTTTCCTAGGTTCACAAAGGAACTGCAGAGCTAATATTCTGCATTTTGGGGTTCTTAAAGTTGGTTAATGTGCAGATACGTTTTTGAACATAAACATCAATAACAGTTGTACTAATCTGGACATTAACGGCAGAACTTGAGAATCAGGATTGTAATTTTTCGTCTACTGTGATTCTGTCTCTGCCAGATACATTAAGGCCAGTCTGAGTCCAGCTTTATTTGTAGGCTGAGGTGGCCTCTGTAAATGCACTTCCTTGTTAGATTTATTGTAAAATATCACTAAGGTGAGTTGCAGGTGATTCCATAGATAACCACTGAAATGTATTAAAGAGAACTTTAAAAATGCATTCTGAAATTTGGTCAGGTTTCAAACACTCTTTTAAGAACCTGCTGTAATTTTGCACAAGAGCTACAGAGATAGGCTTGCCGCACACATTCAGATTTTAGGGTAATTTTACAGCACACTTAATAGTATGGCAGGCTTTTTATTAATTTATTTGATGTTCTGTTAATGGAAATAGAGGCTTTTGGGTCATTTCTCCAGCGTTTACTCTTGGTTGATGACAATTGATAGACTTTCCAGACTGGGTAGTACACTTTGGGCAGATAATTGGAGGAGATAAGAAACAGGATGCTCTAAGTATCTCATAGGATTGTGGTGTCAAACAGGCTTCATAGGGAAATTCCAGAAATCAATAGCACCGTCAGTACAACAATATGACTTCAAGCTCGTTAGGTTAGTAGCAGGAAAACAACTTGAGTGAACAATCTGTTAGTGGCATCTTTATTATTAAGGCAATTACTTAATTGTCTCCCCTTTTCCTTTGCAGCTCCTGCTACTGTTCGTTACATGCACAATGATGTCACGGTGCCCGACTTCTCTGATTACCGACGCCCTGAGGTAATTGACAGCACAAAATCGTCTCAAGACAGCAGTGAAGCCAGGAAAGTGTTCTCCTATTTTCTCACAGCATCAACCTGCGTGGCCTCTGCCTATGTTGCTAAGAATGTTGTCACGCAGTTTGTCTCCAGCATGAGTGCTTCTGCCGATGTGCTAGCCATGTCGAAGATCGAGATCAAGCTGTCCGATATCCCGGAAGGCAAGAATATGGCTTTCAAATGGCGTGGGAAGCCCCTGTTTGTGCGTCACAGAACCCAAAAAGAGATAGATCAAGAAGCCCAAGTCCCTTTGACTGAATTAAGAGACCCACAGCATGATTTAGACAGGGTAAAGAAACCTGAGTGGGTTATCCTGATAGGTGTCTGCACCCATCTCGGTTGCGTACCCATTGCAAACGCTGGAGATTTTGGTGGTTATTACTGCCCTTGCCATGGGTCACATTATGATGCATCTGGTAGGATCCGAAGAGGCCCAGCTCCACTAAACCTTGAGGTCCCCGACTATGAATTTACTTCTGAGGACTTAGTTATTGTGGGTTGAATTGATGGTTACCAGGCTCCTTCTCTCGTGTATTTATGCCAGCGGCTGACGTAATGTAAGAACCAGCTGAATTGTAAGGTATTGCAAACTGTCCAAACTCGCTGTTCAATGATTTGAGCATTTGGTCCGTTTCAATAAAGGATTAAACCGATGTCCTGTGACATGCTCCCTGTCTGATTACTGAAAGTCTCATTGATCAAAAATAGGTCATTTTATGTTATTCTTGATGAGAAACGATGAACCGGAAAACAGGTGACAAAAGGGTATATTTACACTTGCATATATGGAATGTTATTTATTTACATCATTTATACATTTCTGTCTGCTTTTCTCATGGAGACTCAAGGCACATTACACGGTGTATAATAATAACTGCATTTAATACTCTTCTAAACAGACGAGTGTTCCACTCAGAGCAGTGAACAATGTCAGTGTTGTCATTATCTTCACAATATAGCTGGGGCTGAGAGCAGTGGCTTACCCAAGGCTACCTACTGAGCTCACAGTAGTCGTAAGAGTCAAACCAGCAGAGTGCTAATTCACATCCCAACTCCTTCATTACTATGCTACAGCAGTAGGAAATGCTTAACATCAGTTTATGAAGAGTTCATACTCCCTTCTACCCTAATGGACATTTTTATAAGACTTTGGCCTATCTTTAGCAGCCATGGCCTAAGTACAGCCAGGCCCTGCCCACTTATAAGCAGTGAAATAATCAGCCAGATCTTTTCCTGGCTCTTATTTTCATAGTAAATTAATAGGGCTAACTTGATTATACATGGGTGGTAATAGGCAGAGTGGGTTGTTTTTCCACTGCTGTGAATCTAGGTCTGAGATCATCCTTACGCTATTTTTCCGAAGCAACTGTATGACCAGGGAAGTGGAATACCTGTCATCTTGGCAAGAATACATCCCCATAAGCCTCAAAAGTGTATCTTAACAGTTCAAAAATTAGCAGTATTTGTGTTAATAGTGTTCTCAAAACAACAAAAAAAGCTAAATGAGTTAGGGTTGCTATTTGGGTTGTGGTCACATGGCCTAAATTTATCTTATAATGAAATTTGAAAGTATGGCCATTGTGGAAGTCTTGGACTGGAAATGAGAGATTGGTTTGAGATGGGTTTTGAGCCTAAAAATAACTTACGCTGTTAATAAAAGTAGGGAGTTTTATCTTTCATTTAGAAATCCAATCTTTTTCTTTTGAAGGCTTGCCTATCGATTTCCTAGGAAACAGAGACGGCTACCACGACCCTTTCATTTTACAGGCTTTGAACTTCTACTTTATCAATGGTGTTGACAATAAGGCTAACATACAAGTAAAGTGGTGGAAAGTGAAGAGCAATGAAATGTTGTATGGCAGAATTCATTTTACTCTATTGCGTGACCACACACTGAAAAGGAAGGCTTTGTTCCTGGGAGCAGAAGGATAAACTTGCTCGTAGCACATGTCAAATGATTGAGAAGACAACACTATGCCTCATTAAATCAAACACAGACCCTCAAATATTGATGTTTGTTCGTTCATCTAATACTTTAAGGTTAACTGGGATATGGCATTTTTAACAGTACTTTAAAGCCTCCAGTGTATTATGCAAAGTATTAATAAGAATCGATTTCCGCAGCAGTCACTCGTTTTTATGTTAGTCTTGCGGCTCTGTGTGGGCTTCTGTTGTGTCACTCAGTTCTGCTTCGGCACTTGCACTGCCGTCTTCTGTGTGTGTGCTTTTTATTTTTGGCTATCAAATGCAGTGTTTTTGCCAGGCTCCATGCAAACTAAACTCGTTGGCATTGTTCTTCTATGGATTCAATTCAATTTTACTTTATTTAATTCACCTATTTTATTTTCTCCCCAACAGGGACCCAAAGTATTGTTATCCTCTCCTTCGTTTTATCCTCATAAACCTGTGAAATAGGGTAAGCCGAGGATATGTGACTAGCCCAAGGTCACCCAGCCAAGCTTCCCTGGCAGAGCAAGGGTTCACACCTGGGTCTCTCTGGTTCAATGCTGTAACCTGTATACAACGTTGACTCTCGGTGTTACACTATGAGATCCAGCTCCTTGAACCTAACTCCAGTTTAACAGTTCTTGACTTCTTAGTTAATTACATCTCCTCAAAGTGTCTTATAAGAATTGGGTCTTAGTGCATTTTTGCAAAAATCCTTTTCTTATGTTCCTAATAATTAACCAAAGAAGCAGCCTTTTGCACTTTGTGGAGTTGCATATGCTGCTAAAAGACTCGGAGCTCAGATTGTTCTTGTATATAAAGCATCAGTATCCTTCCTTTGCCTCTACAACAGATGACTTCTGGCTTTTAGGAGTGACTGCATCAAAATCCTGTGTCATGATTTCTTAGCAGCTAGCAGGCAGATCGGAACTCAACGTAACAGCAACCGAATTTTGAAACTTCTTGAGGGAAAACATGCAAACCCAGCCAATTTCTTATATGACCCATATATTTTTATAAACTGGCCAGCAGAAGAATGGCCTGTTTGTAATGGTATCACCATAGGGCAGGTAGTGATAACATCCTGTAAGCAAGGTGGGAAGAATCATTCAAAACGAGCAAAGTCATGAAATATTGAAGTGATCCATCTTGGGCTGCTTAAGCATGCTGGTCATATCACTGCAACAGCATTTACTAGGGAGGGAAAAGGATTTGGACTGCTTTAAAACAAGCAATTGAGGCCTTAGAATCAGGCACAGAGCTATTTTAAAGGACCCCACTGCTGCTTTGATCTCTCTGTTGGAGTCCATGCCTGTTTTTCTGCATGTGTCAGGGTCCCCCCCCCACCCCCCATGGATAAATACGGATGCTGTAATGCAGAAATTTGGACTCAACAGCTGCCATGTTTTTACAAGCAAACACACGAGGCTGGTCTATATATATATATGGAATTTGACGTGGCGGGGGAGGAATTGGAAGCATGTTTGGCCCAATGTACAGAACTGGTTAAGATTCATGTGTGATGTGCCGTCAAGTCGCCTCTGACCTACGGCGACCCTATGAATGAAAGACCTCCCAAACATCCTATCATTAACAAACTTCCTCAGATCTTGCAAACTGGAGTATGTGGCTTCTTTTATTGAGTCCAGCCATCTCATTTTAGGTCTTCCTCTTTTCCTACTGCCTTCCGCTTTTCCTAACATCATTGACTTTTCCAGAGAATCTTGTCATAATGTGACCAAAGTACGATAGCTTTAGTTTTGTTAAGCCCATCAGTTGCTACTAGCCATGCTGACTAAAAGAAACTTGCTTATCTAGAGACGTTAAACCTGTGAATGCCAGTGCCAAGAGGCACCATCTGGGGAAGGTCTTGGCTTCTGCTGTGTTTGCCTTTCAGAGCAACTTGTTACCCTCTACATGAAATGGGATGTTGGTCTAGATGGACCACTGGTCCCTGTCTTACATGCCTCCCTCCAGAAGGATGAAATTAAATCAAACTAAAGCAGTGCATAACAAAGGGCGCAGAACTGACCAACTGGAGAATAATCTTCCACAATCCTTCATAGTGCGTTAGCACCGTTCATTGTGACCATTCTTATTTTAGTAGTCTCGTGCAGTTAAAATGTACCCTGTTGGAATTCACTGATTGGCAGTGGGAAATTGAGTGAAGAGGCTGCAAAGAATCATGGCTTCTCCGAGGAGTTGTGTGGAGAAGAGCCACCTGTCCTCTCTCCCCTGCCTTTGGTGCCTTTTAGAGGTCCCAAGAGTGGGCAGACTTAAAATACCATTTCTGGATTATTGAGAAGCATAGCTGGGGACTGTTGCATCATCCCTGGATCACAGCATGGAAGACGTACCTTAGGGACAGTATATGTGGACATGCCACACATCTTAGAGCAGCTCCAGAACCTTGTCTTGAACCTATTGGATTGTGCTGAGACGTCACATTCCTAGGCCATGGGGTTTTATTATTATTTGCATTATTTATAGTCTGCCTTTCTCACCGAGAAAGTTGCATAAACCTTAAGGTCCCTTAAGCCTCCTTTAGTGATGCCTCCTGTTTTCAGTTGCCTATGTGTTTTTTGGGGGGGGGGAGGGGGCATATTTATTTACAAGATTTATAACCCAGATTTCTGTACCATCAGGGCTACCAAGGTGTCCAACAATTATAAACACACCATAAAACCAATTAAAGCTCAAAACTAAAATTCATGCTTAAAAACACAGAAACCTTCCTTAAAGCATAGGGTAGGTAGGAAGGAAGGGTCGTTGAGGAAATGCCGGATGAAACAGAAGTCTTCACCTGCTGATGGAAGACAGAGATCCAGAAGAGTTAGCCGTGTTAGTCTGTAGTTGCAAAATAGTAAAGAGTCCAGTAGCACATTTAAGACCGACCAACTTTATAGTAGCATAAGCTTTCAAGAACCACAGCTCTCTTTGTCAGATGCATCTTGAAAGCTTATGCTACAATAAAGTTGGTTAATCTTAAAGGTGCTATTGGACTCTACTATGATAGAAGACAGTGATGGAAGGGACAAAGATCCTTGGGGAGGGAGTTCCAAAGTTTTGGTGCCATGACCGAGAAGGCCCTGTCCCAGACAGCTCCTGTCTGACAGAAGGCAGGAGCACCCAAAACAGGATCTTGGCTGTAGTGGTCAGGTAGGTTAAGGTGGAAGTAGGTTGTCTTGGTTCCAACCCATGTAGGGCTATAAAGATCAATACCAGCATATTAAACTGGGCCTGGAAACAAACTGGGAGCCAGTATAGATGGGCAAAGACTGGAGTGATACAGTCCATACGACCCCTTCCAGTCAACATCTTTTATATAAGTAACATGTATAGCTGCGCCAGATCTGTAGATAGGGTTGCCAGCCTCCAGGTAGTGGCTGGAGATCTCCCGGAATTACAACTGGTCTCCAGGCCACAGAGATCAATTCACCTAGAGAAAATGGCTACTTTGGGGGTTGGACTCTATGGAATTATGCCATGCTAAGGTTCCCCCCCCCAATCCCACTTCCTCCAGGTTTCACCCCCCAGATCTCCAGGAATTTCCCAACTTGGAGCTGGCAACCCTATCTGTAGAGCTCCCTTCACTCGTCTCCCCAGGCTTCTAGAGGGACCTTCTAGGGGACTCCACCTGTGATGGATGAAATAAAATGGGTTGTGTTGTCAAAGTGTTCTAAAAGGGGAATATGGTCTCAGACTCTCAGAATATGCTGTCTAATCCGTTCATTAACATTGGATGTTGCTATATGTATGAGTTGCTGCTTCCTAGTTATAAATGATGAAAGGCCCAGAAAAATAATTTCTTTATCTCCTCTTCCTCATAAAAGAAAATCTGCACAGCAGGAAAGAATGACAGGCAGAAGAAGGCTAAGTGTGTGGATGGAAGTTCAAAATCTTCAGTGCCACTTCCGGCCTCGCTCACAATAAGCTTGTTTTGGAGGCATCTTTCATGAACAATTAATCAGCACTCACGCCAAATGTAGACGTTTAGCACATAATCTGCCATGTAACAGCCTTCTAGTGGTGATAGAACTGGTTAATTCCTGCTGTGTCATCAGTATAACAGAATTTAGGGTGTTCTTTGGGGAACACTTGCTTTGCAAATGCTTTTAGTACACACCAGCGTCCAACTTCTCTTTTATTATTTTCATCATCAAAATCAGAAAAGGACTGATGGCTTAAAAATATCTTTGGCTGAGTTGCAACAGAAATAGCTGCTTCTAGCACATTTCAAAACGACACACGGACTGGTTTTTTTTTTTAAATCTCAAAGCCTTGAGATTTCTCTGGCTTTCTCAGCTTTTAGAAAACAACAAGCAAAAGTGGCTTGAGGAGGTAAAGGCAAGGTAAAGAATTTAAATGTTTAAATCTTATTTTAAAAAATGAAAGCTGCTACAAATCATTGCTGAAGAGAACAAGAATGTCTCTGTGTGTGTTGTGAGTAAAGACATAGGCTGGAGTAGTGGATAGACCAACCTGGGTGGCCCTAGCTTGCCCTGATTTATCAGATTCCAGAAGCTAAGCAGGTTTGGCCCTGATCAGAATGTGGATGGGAGACCATGGAGGAAGTCCAGGGTCACTACGTGGAGGCAGACAATGGCAAACTGCCTCTGAGCATCTCCTGCCTTGGAAAGCCTACAGGGTCACAACAACAACAACGATCATAATTTGTTTCATATACTGCCCTTCAGGACAACTTAATGCCACACTCAGTACAATTTACAAAGTGTGTTATTATTATCCTAACAACAATCACCCTGCGAGGCAGGTGGGGCTGAGAGAGCTCCGAAGGGTTGTGACCAAAGGTCACCCAGCTGGCTTCAAGTGGAGGAACGGGAAATCAAACCTGGCTCTGTAGATTAAAGTCCTGCTGCTCTTAACCACTACACCAAACTAGCCTTGAAAGCACTGCACACACACACACACACACACACACACACACACACACACAGAGGTTTGAATGGTGTATTAGGTTCAAATGTTCACTTGCCATTAAATTCACTTTATGTTCACCATTCTCTTTCCGCCTGACTTACCTCCCAAGATTGTTGTGAATAAATGAAGGAGGGAAGACCCACATATAGCGTCCTGACTTCCTTAGAGGAAGGGTGACATACGTTTTCTAGCCAAGGAATAGGAAGAAATACCCAAGGGGATATTCCCCACCTCCTTCCCAAATAGAATTATGGCGGGAACCTCACACATTTAAATAACAACAACAACATGCCTTCAAAATTCTTCCTTTATCTGAATGAACTGTACATGTTATTACCAACACATCTGACCCCATTGTGGAATTACACTGAGCATGTCACAAAAGTTCATGGCCCTGTCCAACTCCATTTCTTTTCATACAGAACGTGCAAAAATGAAAATGTATTATATGGGCTGATGCAAGTCCAACATCCCTGATCCAGATGATATGTACCGATCAACACATCCTGCTATGGTCATACTTTTTCCTCCTAAGTTTATTCTGTTGGGAAGTTTTGCTACTTTTCAAGAAACTCTATGAGATTGGCTAGTCGACTTAAGGGTTTGGAAAACCGCCTTAATAGATGTGAAGGTGAGGATCTGACTCAAAAGACAACAGTTTCTCTCCCCTTCCACAGAAACCTAAACAGCCTGGATGTATCACCCCTTGTTAGATCACTGGGAGTCTCGCTATACAAGGCATGGCAGTTTTCAAAGATCACTGGGGGAGACGAACTTTGTAATTCCACCCAGGGGAAGGGGAGAGAGAGAAGATTCCAAAGTTCCTCTCCCCCCCTAGTGATCTTTGAAAACTTTTATTTTAAGACCTGGCAGATTCCACTTGGGGAGGGTGGAGGACTAAAGGCTTGTGCCCATAACCTACACTAGAAAAAAAGCTTCTAACCTAATTTTGCTTGTATTTTCAGCCTTCCTCTCCACTAGAGTTACCATCCCCTTGCTCGGGGCAGGAGATCCTCTGATTCCCCCCCCCCCGCTCTCTTATCTGGCCGGCGGGGGGGGGCATGCTCCCTGGAACGACCCCTCCCCAGGTGGCACGATGCACCCCTGGGTGTGGGGTGCGCTCCCGCACCGCAAGAGTGGGCAGTAGTGGCGGCAGACAGAAAGCAGGCGGCGGTTGCAAGAGCACGCTGCTCTCACTGCTGCCGCTGTGGCCACTGCGGCCCACTTTCTTGCCGCGGCCACTGCCAGCCTTGTGCAGCCGGTGCTGGCAGGGACAAGGGGCACAGTGATGGTGGGAGAACGAGCTGCGCTGGCCACAGCCTGCTCTCTCTCTCTCGCCACCGCCACCGAGCCCCTTGTCCCTGCTGGCACCGGCTGCACAGGGGCGGCTGCGGCTGTGGTGAGGGAGAGAGCAGGCTGTGGCCACCGCAGCTTGCTCTCTCACCACCGCCGCTGCTACCCCTGTGCTGCCCGCGCCAGCAGGGACAAGGGGTGCGGTGGTGGAGGCAGTGAGAGAGAGAGCTGCCCCCTCTCTCTGCCCTCCCGAGCACACGTGAGGTTGTCATGTGGGCGCCTTCAACCCTCTGTGGTGACGTCACTGCCGGAAGTGACATCATCATGCATGTGCGGTCACAACAACAAGAGCACCGAGGGGAAAATAGCTAGTGTCCCGGTCTCCTGCTGGGAGACTAGAGGGACTTGGCAACCCTACTCACCCCAGCTATTCCAAGTGACTCTTTCAAAACTGCAGTTCCCAGGAAAAATTGCAGCACCTTGTACTTGAAGAACACACACCAGATGTCTTGAGTAGAGAGAATCTGATTCTTTCACAGGCCTGGCAAATAATGCAAAGCACAGATGTTGTGGCTCGGTGATAGGGCCTCGGCTTTACATGCAGAAGGTCTCGGCATCTCCAGTGTAAAAAGGATCAGGTAATAGGTGTGTGAAAGATCTCTACCTGAGATCTCAGAAAGCTGTTGTAAGTCTGAATAAATATCATTGGCTGGGATAGACCAAAGGTCTGGTTCAGTATAAGACAGCTTCATGGTTTTTTTTTTTCCTTTTGGATAATCTATTCATTTTATTTAAACAGATAATAAATAAATAACAAAACTTAACATAAAATAAATAAAACAGAAAAATTAAAAAGGAAAATAAGGAAAGAAATGAGAAGAAATAAAAACAAAAAAGAGAAAACAGTAAAAAAAAAAAAAGAGCGGGCTTCTGATTTTCTCTGAGGCAACTACAGGTACAATTATAAAATTATCTTTTCCTCTGTAGTTACAAAGAAAAGCTCTCTTTGTTTTCTTTATCTATTCTTTTTCTTAATAGTCAAAACCACAAGTTATCAACTCATTTCTGTCCGTTTCATGCAAAAAGTCTACAAAGGTTTCCAGTCAGTAATAAATGTAGATACTGTCTTTTCTCTAAGCAGATTCGCGTGTTCATGTGTTCTCATCTCCAAACACCTCTCCTACAATGTTGAAACTACCTGTGTCTACTCCAATTAAAACATTTCAAGTGGGAAATCAGATAAATAAACATAAGACGAGTCCTGCTGGATCAAATTGATGGTCCGTGTAGCATGAGGAAGTGCCGTGGCTCAGTGCTAGAGCACCTGCTTAGCATGTGGAAGCATCTCAGTTCAATCTCCATGACCTTCAGCTCAAAAGATCAGTTAGCAGGTGACGTGAAAGACCTCCACCTGAGACCTTGGAGAGCTACTGCTGATCACAATAAACAGTACTGATTGGATAGGCTAATGGTATTCAAAATAAAGCAGCTTCATGCTTTTGTAAAAACCAAGAACCCATTAATTGGTGAGCCTCCGAGTCAGCTTCCCTTTGCACCTAAGGATCTGTCTTATGCTAAACATTGGTCTTTCTTGTCTGGCGCTGTCCACTTTGATTAACTAAGGCTTTTCCAGGTTACAGGTGGAATCCCCCCCCAGCCCCATTACCTGAGATTCTTTGACTGAATATGTACCCTTTGCTGACCCCAGGAGATCATGCATGCAAGGCATATACGCAGTTCTTGAACTGAACTGTCTCTCTGCCATGCACTTTTGCGAAGTGAAGAGGATTTATCCATGAAGTGGAAGGCTTTGCTTCTATTTCCCAACAGGGTGTAAAATGTTCAGACCCTACTGGTCTAATTCCTTCATGGAGTAATAAGTAAACATAATTCCCCTCCCCACCATCAGGGCTCATTTTGAGGGGGAATGCGCAGGAACGCAGTTCCGGTAGTTCTCCAAAAAGGTCCCATGTCAGGTGGCTCCGCCCACCTGATTTTTGGCCATTTGGGGCCTGTTTCGCCCACTTCGGCCCAAAATGGCCAGGATCAGGCCCCAAACAGCCAGGATTGGTCCCGAAATAGCCAGGATTGGGCCTCTGATGAGTGGTGGATCACTCTCCCGTTCAGCAGCGGCTCATTCCTGACCATTTTGGGCTCCTTTTTGGCCATTTTCAGCCCCTTTTTGCCATTTTGGGCCCAATTTCGGCCCTGAATGGCCAGGATTAGGTCCGAAACAGCCAGGATAGGTGATGTCAGAGGGTGGGGCATATGCAAATCAGTTATGCTAATGACACTTCCGGCGAAGGCAAGGAGCGTGGCATATGCAAATGAGTTGTGCTAATGAGTTATGCTAATGAGTTCCTGCAGCTCTTTTTCTACGAAATGACCCCTGCCCACCACCATGTAGTGGTGGGATAGGATAACTCACTGCATTGTGTGATAGGGGAACTCAATGCAGATTGTTGCTCATGCAGTATCTTGATTCATGCAGCCTTGCATGGGGGAGAAATTCTAAGGAGCAGAATATACTGTCCCGGGTGAGTTGGATCCAGCACAAGGAATGTGCAAGATCAGCGCAAGGACCCCTGATCTTCCGGGCTTTTCCCTCCTCACAGCTGCCATTCCTCACCATGGGGAAGTTTATTCCCAGGGTCACAGGAGCCTCATGGAATAATTGCCATACATGTCAGGATGCTGCCATGGGGAAGGTGAAAGGGGTGAAGTTGCTCCCTTCTTTCAGCAGACGTTTGCTCATGGAAGAGGCAGGAGGGAACGATTTTATCCCCTTCCCATGGCAACTCTCCATCTATGCAAATCCCATGATCCCAGGAACAAAGTTTCCTGGAGTTTGAAATGGATGTAGAGGGAGGTAAAAGTTGGAAAGACTGGCAGCCCTCAGCATCTTCTACTAATGGATTGCAGGATCCAACCCATGTACAGGAGAAAGGAAGAAGATCCTATTCTTCGGTATGTACACTGGGCAATGAATATGGCATGATCCCAGATTTTCCATGAAACTGGTTATGCAAATCCACCCCAGTAGATTACTATATACATGTATATGTATATGTGTGTATATATATATATATATGATTTTAACTGCGTAATTTTGGAAGTTTTATGGCCTTTTATGGCTTTTAACCTATAATAATTGTTTTATGTGTTTTAATGTGTCTGTTGGTTGTAATCCGCCCTGAGCCTGCCGGTGTGGGGAGGGCGGAATATAAATCGAATATAAATAAATAAATAATAGCTTGTGATGATGTCATGTGCGTCATCTAATGAAGACCTTGTCGCTCTGTACAGATAAAAGCCATCTGCTATTCCCAGCAACATTTTATATTTGGCATATAATCTGCCCTTCTGTACGATTCCTGTCCATAGCAATTGTTCATTCCGACGTAGACTTTATATAAATGATCATCCTTTTGTGGTGTGTGTGTGTGTGGGTGCATTTCATGTCATTTCCAGATTGCTCCATTGAGGTCATTAAAGGTTGGCGCTGCTGCTACCATTTATCTTCCAGGTCGGTTCTCACTTCTCCCTTTCCAATCCGTTTTATTTCCCAGGCAAATAGACTTTCAATTATTTCAATAGGTCATCCGCTCAGTGATAGAGATCCATTTCATTAACTTTTATCATTGATGTGAGTGGCACCTCACAAGTTTCTTGGCTGAGGGCGTTTGTCAAGCCTCGGGCCCCTCACCTCTCTCTTGCTCAGAATCTCTGTTCTAAATGTAAACTGTAAGGAAGTTAGGATGTTCGGAGAGACTTGGGCCAAAGAAGACAGTGGCTTTATGTAAAGTAATTTGCCTGTGCAAATAACAGAGTAATATTCCAAAAACACAGCAGGACTTCCTTCTGACTAAATATGATTGGGCTGCATGGCTAAAATGTTTAATTGTAATGATTACAAGTAATAACACAGATTAAAACTGCATGGGCTCATGCAAAGGGGATAGCCAGGGGAAGAAACATTCTTCTTCCCTTTCCCTCTTGCATAAATGTATTAAAAGCCTGCAAAATGAAGAACGATACTGCCTGATGTTCTACTTACTCTGGGTATGCAAGAAAATATTTTTAAGCAATTAGTTTACTTTAAAATGATTCGAGACGGGTAATGTTTCTTCTCCCGGATCTATCTGCAGCCTTAGATAAAGTAGAACATGCCATCCTGTTGAGGCACTTGGAGAAAGAAGTGAGTATCAAGGGATGTGCCTTGGACTGGTTTGAACCTTTTCTCATGAAAAGGACTCAGAAGGGTGTTGTTGGAAACCAGCTATCTCCAACGTGGGAATTATCTTGCAGGGTTCCACAAGGCACAATCTT